>NC_135717.1:2210531-2530664 GCF_964656455.1 Halichoerus grypus
GGGTGGGCTGTGGAGGGCGCATCACAGAGTCAACCTTTTGGGGTGACACTCACCTGGCTCTGAATCCCAGCTGTGCGTCTCCTGGCCTCAGAAAGCTGCTTCCCCTCTCTGGGCCTGTTTCCTCCTCCTAAGCTGGAGATAGATGGTGGGAGCCCCTACCTCCCGGGGCGTTTTGAGGCTTCAAGACTTGGTGTTTCTGTGCCTGGTCCATGGTGGAGGCGAGATTTGCAGGAACCACGGTTCCCAGTGGAGCTTCCACAGGCGTGGCCAAGAGAGAACGAGGGTCTCCTTCAGGCCCAGTGAGGAGGGGGCTTCACAGCGGGCCGGCGGTGTGCAGGGGTCCCGGGAGCAGGGGTCCTGCCTGGGTGGGGCCTGAAGGGCTGGAAGCAGGGGCAGGCTGAGGGGCCGGGAGGGGCTGAGCCTGACCTGACCTGCCTGGGAGCCTGGGAGCAACACCAGACTTTTTCCTCTGCCTTTCCCCCCTCGGTGGCCCCCGTCATCTGGGCCCTGCCCGGGGCTTCCTGTGTGACGCCCGGCAGGTGGCTTCAGGTGCAATCCCCCTGTTAGTGAGGCAGGGGAACGGCCCAGCTCCTGAGGGTCTGGACCCTTCCCCACATCAGGCCCTGCCCGTCTCCCACCGTGGCACCGTGGGGCCTCTGGGCCGGTCCTGCTTCCAGCCTGCAAACACCAGGGGGCTGTCGAGGGGGCCGGCAGGCGGCGCTGCTTCCATCTACAGCCTCCGTCAGTAAGCTGGGCCCCGCGGATAAGGCCGCCGCTGATGGTGGAAGCCTACGCCCCTCAGCTTGGGGCGGAAACTGTTCTCCCCCGGCTGGATCTGGCAAGTAAAGCCACCAAGTTTACATGCAGGGTGTGTGCGCGGCAGAGGAGGAAGGTGGACAGGAAACCCCAGACTGGCGCCTTTAGGAATCATCAGAAATCAGCTCCCGCCTTTGCTTCTACAGACAGAGACGCTCAAGCCCAGAGAGGGACAGGAACTTGCCTGAGGTCACACAGCAAGTGAGCAGGAGAGTTGGGACCACCCTGGGTCACCCAGGCACGGCTCAGGCGAGATGTCATTAGGCCCACGGGCCCCCCTGGAATGAGGGGGTGTAGAGACGTGGGTTGTTCCTATGTCTTCAGATAGAAAGAAGGCTGCATGTGGTACTGTCCCTTTGTCTTTCAGACTACAAACTTCATCCTTACAATTTTTTGGTGAGTGGACGGTGCCTCTGTGTATAAAGAAAGCTGCCCATCCTTGGTGAGCAGACAGAGGCAGGACCTCAGCCCCCCTCAGACCCCTGCCTGGCCCAAAGGGTCCTGATCAGCACTGACGTGGCCACCCTGAACCCAGCTTCTGTAGGCGAAGTGACTTCTTCAATGCAAACAAACTGATTATGGAAGAAAAGTCTATGGGAAGCCAGCATTGCTCACCAAAACCAGACAACTCAAAAATAAATGTCCCGAATAGATCCTGTATCCTCATAATGTATATGTATATGCATTTTAATATATTACATATATCACATACATATCATTATATATAATATTATTTTTAAAAAGTCTGCCGAGTTCCTAACGTCACTTACATATTGGGAAACGCTCCCTCAGTCTGAGCCTGTGACACCGTTCTTTTGGGTTGAGGTCTGTTGCTAATCCGTGCACCCTGCAAGCGAAAGCAAATCCATGCCCAAGGAGGGGCTGATCGGCTGGCTCTCCCAGGGCTGGGGAGGGACAGAGGACAGCAGAAGGGTACAGTGTGGCCCTGGGTCAGGACTGGTGGGTGCTGGGCAGCAGGTGGTGGGCACGGTGGGATGGACTGGGGAGGAGCCCCCAGGCTCTGGCCTAGATGCTTTGCACCCACCCTCCTAGCGCTCCTCTGAGGGATGTTAATATTCCTGCTTCATTTTACTATCTTCTCATGAAATAATTCAAACACAGAGAAAACTAGAGAGTAGCAGAATGGACCTGCCCCGTACCTGTCTTCCGGCTCCCCTGAATTCTATGACTTGCCCTGCAGGTGCTTTTCTGGATCTTATGCAAGAGAGAGACTATGACAGGTGTTACTGGGGTCCCTCTCCCCTGTTCCCTACCCCAGGCCTTTTCCCTTCTCTCCCCCACCTGGGAAAGAGCCACATCTGCACGTGACTATCCATCATCCCACTGCACGAATTCATGCTGTGATCAGGCACATGTCAGTGTGAACAGTCTGCGCGACCGTCTTCCAGTTTTATACAGACCCACGCCCATTTTACAGTTGGAAACCCCTGTGCAAGTCCCCACAGTTGTGAGTGGCACAGCCTGATTCACAGCCTGCTGACAGGGGCTCCAGTCACCACAGACAGATGTTTCTCCCCCGCACAGGCCACCCGGGGCCAGCGTGAGGATGCTGGATTTATTGATATGACTTTTGGGGTCTGGGGACCTCAGGGGAGCGCCAGGCCTCGGAGGGCCCGGGTGACCTGGGGGATGGCAGAAGCCAAGAGGAGCCTGCTCTTTCGGCACCGTGTTATTTTACGGAGGAGAAATCAATAGCTCCTTGCTTCAGCAGCTGGTGCGGGGAAGTGGAGGTGACGGAGCGGGTGGGGGCGGGAGGCTGCGTCTCTGCAGAACCAGGGCGGGCTTAATCCTGGGAGATTTATGGCACCAAGCATCATGGAAGTCTGGGTCGGGGGAAGGGGTCCCAGTCCCTCATCCCCGTCTCTCCGACTGAAAAGTGGGTCAGTGGGCCTGAGGGTGAGGATTTACGGGGGATGGGGAGTGACAAGCTGGCCGCAGCCTGCCCGGGGGAATTTGAAGAGGGAGGGTGCATTGGAGGGCAGATGGCAGTCACGGCCTGCAGGGAACAAGGCCACCAGTGGGGCTGGTAGTGGTGGGGGAAATGGGGGGGTGCTCCATGAATATGCATGCGGCTGAGGGCCCAGTACTTCTGCGTGGACCCGACACCCCACACATGGGTGCACACCCACCCCAAACACACATGCACACACACCCACACACACACGCACGCACGGCTCGGTGAAGCCTTTCCCACCACTAGAGGGCACTAGAAGTCTTCCCAGCCTGTACATTCATTCGCCGAAACTGGTGTGCGTACATATGTGCGTTCGTGGACACACACACACACACACACACACACACACACACACACACACACACACTGTGTGTGTCGAAAAGAAAAAGAAAGAAAGAAGGAAAGAAAGAGCGAAGAAAATCCCGGAAAAACCAGCAGCTGACGGTAATTCGAGTGGACGAGGGCCGTAGATCCCGGAGGCTGCTGACAATAACCAAGTATGAACGGAGCCGCGCGAGATTAACAGATATTTCGTGCTTTCCCTCCCAGATCGCTGGCCCCGGCTCTAGGTTTTGAGCATCCCGTACGCCTCCTTCCAGACACTCCCTTCTGGCTCCTCTCCGTGCCACTAAGAGCTGAAGGGGGGCACGGGGGGCAAGAAATTGCATTTCCCATGGCAACACCCTGAGTCTTAGCTGGCTCTCCTGCTCCCCAACCGTGACCTGGAACGCAGCAGGAACTTGGTCTGGCAAATGTCGCCGAGTGCCCGGCCACCACCCTTCCTGCCGGGCCCGGAGCCCTGCTGGATGGCAGCCCTTTGCTGCCGGGCCCCTCGCCTGTGGGCGCGGACAGCCAGGACGAGCTTAGCTGCTCTCCCTTGCGGCAACACGGTCTTCCTCCCTCTCATCTGGGGCATGGAACGGGGGGCTAGTGGTTTATTTTAAGCTGTCAGGGGCTCCTAGGTGAACTCTCTAGGTGAGTTCTGGGCCAGCCCTCCCCAGCTCAAGCTTTAGTTGAGGGTCTGCCTTCCTTACTGCAAAGGGGTCCCTGGCAGCACGCCCCCAGCCATGCTCAAGGTCAGACAGGCCCTCAGCCCTCGCCAGGCTCCCGAGGGCAGCAGCGCAGCGGGCCCTGGTTCCACCCTCAGTACTCGGGACACCAGACCTCCTGGTCTGTCCATCCTGTACTGCGGGGGCGGGGCTCGGCTCCCGGGCCCTGTCTCGGGGACACTTCCTGCCCGCTCTCGGCTTTGCTAGGTTTGGGAACAGAAGGATGAACAAGACCCAATTTGTGCTTCAGACAAGGCTTCCTCACTTGGATCTGTGAGCAGAATCCAGGGGGGTCTGCAAGCTTCAGCTGGATGGAATGACAGCCTCATTTTCCCTAACTCGGAATCCAGGTTGGTGTTTCCTTCCATCACACACAGGGGCGACGAGCTCCCGGGGCGCGCACGCGTCCCTTGGGCTTGCTCGCCAACAGACACACGGACATCTCACCGTGGCTCCCAAAGGCGACTGGAGACATGTCATGCCCGTCACGACGGTGACACCGGCATCCCCGGCCCCAGGTCTTGCTGTTGAATCTTGTTACTTGAACGCATTTGCGAGAAAGCACATGAGTGACCAGATTACGAGTTTGCTCTTAAATACTTCGATTAACTGTATTTCAACAAAGACGGCTTCCCTTGCATTCCTATGAGCTTTAAATCTGATGCACGAGAAAACGTTGCTTCGAGAGGAGGGGGGTCTCTGAGGGGTTTCAGATGCCCGAGGGATCATGGCGCACACACCTGTGAAAACCGCTCCCGGCTGGGGGGACACCAGGGGAGGGGGAGCCGGTTGGGGGGCGGTCTGGTCAGCAGGCTCCCTGGGCAGGGGGCGGGAGTGGGGGGGGAGAGGATTTGAAGGGCACAGCGGGTCAGTCTGGGGACTAACTAAGGCTGAGTGTTGGTGGCTGGTGGGGGATGAGGAATCTGTTTTCGGGGCAAATGACACCCTTGTTTGGTTTTGAACATTTGGGCAAATCCAACCTGAGAAGCCCAGGGGCCCTGGCCTCACCAGTCCGGCCCATTTGGGGGCTCCCTTGTGTGAGCTCACTTGGTCCTCACAGCCACTCCACGTGGCATGTCACCCAGGTTTTATGGCCTCACTTTACAGAAGGTGATCTTCAAGGAGTTACAGAAAGTTACCTTAGAACTCAGATGTCCCCCTTTCCATCCCTGGGATCCTGCATCTGCCAGCCCACAGACGCCCGGGGACCCCTCGCCGTGCAGGCACTCTGTCACCAAGGTGCTGGTGTCCACCCTGTGCTGGGCCTCGGGCTGGGGACACGAAGGGTAAGGACCAGGTCTGTTAGGCTAAAGGTCTTTGAGCCTTGGTGTGCGTCTCTGTGTGTCTCTGTCTCTCTCTCTCACACACACACACGCACACACATCCCACAGCCTCGTACCCACATTCGTGTCCAGCCAGACAAGCTGGGGGAGACTTGCAGCCTCGGTCAAAACAAGGTCAGAGCCGAACATGACACGTGATAGGAAAGAAGGAAATTCCTGTATTAGACATTCATTTCCAGTCAGCCACACCAGCTCGGAAACTTTCGATACAATTTTTAGACGAGCACCTGGGGTTTCGATTCAGCCAGTGCTAAGAGAAGAGCGTGAGCCCGTGGCCCCCTCACTCACAAGCCGCTAATTTTAGCATCCAAACAAACCAGCAAGCCAAACCTCTTCTCTCCTGGTCCACACCCCCTCCTCTCTCACCCCCTTCCTCTGAGCCCCACGCTTCCTGCCGCCGGCCCGCCGTGCGGATGTGGACTTGCCAGGGGCGGGCGGGACGGGGGACCCAGGGACCCAGGGACCCAGGGACCCAGAGACCCGGGCCCGGCACTCCTGTGGACAGCGGGTTTTGTTCACACCAGGGGCAGCGCAGGCAGGAAGGGATGGAGGGGACAGGGAGGGACAGAGGCAAGCCCCACCCGCACCTCGGCACCCGGGGCCTCTCCCGCAGGCCGCCTCCACAGGGCGGTGCCATCCCTCTCCCTCCCGAAGACCTGGGCACTCCGGTGTGACCCCGGCCCCTGCCCGACAGCTGAGCCGGCACCAAGGATGTCCCAGCTGGCTGTGAGGAGCACCCCGGGGTCCCCCCTTCAAATCTCAGCTCTGTCCCTTCCCAGCAACTGAACCTCAGTTCCCCCATCTATTAAGTGGGGTGGTGTTTGCCACCGGGACAGATGGGTGCCAGGCATGGAGATGACGTGCGGAGTGCCTGGCACACCTCAGTGGCATCGTCCACCGGACGGGACTGCACTTGTTGGCTGGTTTGAGGGTCTTCTTCAAGGTCGGAGGTCCAGGAGCATCAGAGCAAAGGGAGCAGGCAGTCCCTGCCCAGCTCAGCCGAGGTGGTGCTCAGAGGCCCAGGTGAGCAGATGCCAAGGGAACGTGGTGGAAAATCAGCGCGCGTGAGGAAGGGCTGCCTGCGCCGGGCGGCCCCCCAGCCCCGTGGATGCAGCTCAGTTCATCCACAGCGGTCTGATGACAAGAGGCCAGGGCGCCAGGCAGGAAGGGGAGCCGCCAGACCGAGGGCTGGCTGCCTGGATGGGCCACCGCATCCCTGACCCAGGTCTGCGTGGACGGGGCGCTTGGACCCCGCAGGAGGGGCCCGGCTGGCCCGCACCCCGGAGACCCCATGATTCCTGTAAGCGAAAGTGACCTCCACCTTCGGTTTATGACTTTTCCTCACACGAATAAAAATGCAGCGAAACAACGGGGATCAGGGAGAAATCAGGTGTGAGCCAGGAAAAGGTCACGGAGGGAGGAGTGACCGTGGGCTGCCCTTTCTGCTCTGAGCGACCTGCGCTGCCGACATGCAAAACTGCCCCTCTGGTGTCCCTCTCGGATTCCTCTTCTCTGAAGGCGAGGGCCTGGGGAAAGCCGGCATCATGGGCCGGAATCACGAGCCGGAATCACGAGCCGGAATCACGAGCCGGCATCACGAGCCGGAATCACGGGCCGGAATCAAAGGGCCTTTGAGGCTCGTGGGAGTGCGTGTACCTGGGCTGCCTCCCCCTGTGCCCCTTTTTCTGCCAATGGCCGGTCCCCTCACCCTGACCTGCCTGTGCCCACAGCTGGTCACGACAGGGAGACACCTGCCCGCTGTCAGGGGACAGAGTCCTGACTCGGAGCTCTCGCCGATCCCAGGGCGTCCACGCTGCCACCACGCCGCGGCCCTCCCCGGTACCGTCTGGCTCAGCCACCCCCAGGGCCGCCTCGGTTGCTGGCCGCTTCCCACCCGCACGGGGCCTGGCTGTTCTGGAACTTTCTGGCTGCAGATATTCTCAGCTCCTCTGGTGATGTGACCCACGGGTGGCCTCTCAGAAGTGGCTGAAGCCAAGAAACACAGTCCAGCAACCAAAAAAGGAATCCCAAGACTTGAGTTCCTTAAATGTTACGAAGCAAACACATTGTTCATGCTATAACCCTGGAAAATATGTTCTCTCTTCTCCCATCGACTTCTCTCACGGTGGCTGCTTCCTCCTCTCTCGGAGGATTTCCGCCGAGCCCCTACCCTCGTTCTTGCCCATGTGCCTCTCTCGCCCCCACTCCTGACATAAAAGCTCCAAGGGTTTGAGTGGTAGAGCCCTCCTCAGGGGGAGAGGGAGGGACAGGGTACAGTGTATCCCATCACACAACAACCTGTCCTTCCTTTTTCACTTGAGTTAGCTGGGGCAGGCTTCTGTGTCTGCCCCAGGACCTTTGCACCTGCTGTGCTCGCTGCTTGAATGCTCTTGCCCCACTTTTTTTTTTCACGGCTTGTTGCCATTCCCTTCAGGCCCCTTCTCCAATGTCACCTCCTCAAAGAGGCCAAACCATCTAAACAAGCTCTCCTGTGGCAAATGCTGTTGTTTCTTCCCATAAAAACCAGTCCCGTTTTCTGTGTTTGAGTGACAATATGCATAGCCCCAGAGTGGGTATATGATTAGATACTGGCCAAATGAGGCATCAGGGAAGGGCTACTGGGTTTCTGGGTTTCTGGGAAAGATGCTCCTCCACAATAAAGGAGAGACCCTCCTTTCCTGTTTTTTGGCACCAGAAGTGAGGATGTGATGTCTGGAGCTGCGGCAGCCATCCTGTAATGATGAGGTGACTAGCCTGAAGAGGAAAGCCACTGTTCTCTCGAACAATGAGAAGGTCTGGTAAGACAGGGTTTGCTTCCTACATGACACTAAGTGATTGGGACTGAGTCCCAACTCCCTCTTTTAGATGGATTATATGCTGGCCAGTTTGCCAGGGTCCCCACCTGTCCCTCTGGCCTTACTATGGCCCGCTTCACTCACTTAAATCCTTGCTGGACCCTGGGCAGCTCCAGGGAGGATGGGATGACTTACACTTACTTGTATGTCCATCCCAGCAGCTGCCAGCACCCAGCTACTGGGCGTGAGGGGTAAGTCGGTCAGACCTGCTCTCCACCTTTGTGCAGCTCATGGTCAAGAGAGTCACCCCAACATGGGCTGACAAGAATTGTGATGGGTGTGCCCCTCAGGTCAGGTCAGGCCGTCCTCCCCCAGGGGTGACAGTGCCGCTGATGCCTCATGCAGGACTAGGAGTTAGGCAGGCAGAGGGAAGGGATCAACGTATCAGAAGAGGAACAGTGTGGGGCCCCAGAAGCCAGAGGAAAAGCAAGAGGGCTGACGTGGTTGGGGGTGCTATGTGTGGTTTGGGGGTGTCCTAGCCGTCAGTGAGAGGCAAGGGCAGCCTGGACCAGCATGGCAACTGTTGGACGTGGAGGGGTGAACGGCTTCAGGAGGGAGTTAAGAGTTCAACCAACAGGATGAGTGACTGAGGGTGTGAGAGAGACAGACACACAGTGAGAGAAAGCGGGTGTCCCCCAGCGTTTTGGCTGCAGGATCAAGTCAGGGGTGGGTGGGGAAGTGCAGGTTTGGGGTCTGAGGGGGTGAGGTTGGCTTCAGGCCTGTGTGGACTGGTAACCCTTAGTGGATAGGAGGAGGTGGGGTGGGGTCTCAGCACAAACCTCCCCCATTTCAAAACCCATGCTTACCTCTTTGCAGCAGAGAGCAGCCCCAGGGGATGGGGTCTTAGAACTTCAAAGGTTCACCGAGGCCAGAGGGTATGGCGATTGGCCATCCACATGCCAACGGGCCCTGCGGGTCAGACAGGCCCACGGGAGACGTCCCAGAGCAGAGTGCCAGGCCTGTTCTGGCCGTCAGCCTCGGAAGCCCGGGCCGTGAGTGGGTGCCACCACGACGGAGGGCACCGGGGGCCACGCAGCGGGGTGACCCGTGCAGAACCCCTCCCAGGGGAGCACGTCCTGCAGAGTCGCAGGGCCACAGCTAGTCCCTGCCAATAACCCACATGTCTGTCGAGGAAATGATGGGAAGGGATAGGGATAGGGAGAGAGGCCCTAGGTATAAAGTACGGGACGGCGTGGGTAGCGTCCTCGGTCATGCACCAAAGTGGGGGGTGAGAACACACATCGCCTGTCTGGACGGGCGCAGGAGGCTCCGGGGGACGGGCACGGGCACGGGGACGGGATCTACATGGATGGCCTCTTCTAACGTGTGCTTCCGAAGCCTGTGAACGTTTTCTCTGTTAGAAATGGGTACAGAATTCCAGATTAAAAACCAAGGTGAACTGTCACACCTTCCCGCGGAGCCCCCGGCCCCCCTGAGGTTCCTGGGTCTTTCACGCTGGCCTCAAGGTGTTCTATACCCCGTGCCAGGTCTGGATTGTTCTCAGGGTCTGTTTGTTTCCCCAGAGCCCCGCAGCCTGGCTGGGTGGGGGGCGGGGGCCAGGGCAGTGGGGGTGGGACGCTTCCTGTTGCTTTTAGTTTGGGTTCCTGGGGTTTGAAATGGAAACAAAAAGCCAAGGTTCAGCCTCAGTTGGAACCCACCCCCTCCTCCCACCCCTGCCCTTGGAGATTTCTCTGGTCCCAGGCCCTCAGACACAGGGTGAGGCTTCCTGGAAGTTGTTGGAACCCCTGCAGAGCATTCTGGGTAATATAGGGGCTGGAGCAGGTGCTTGGAGTGATGTTTCCCCATCAAGCAGCAGAACATCCTGGTTGACCCTGGCAGGATGCCGAAGACAAATCCAGGACAGGGAGCAAAGCAGGGCTGGAGGGGGACGCCAACCTAGATAGATACACTTGCGGGGAACGCGGCCCTGGACACAGCGGGTTTGGAGGGCAGCATGATGGCACGATGCCAGAGCTCAAAGATGATCCCCTCCTGCACTCCCCTCCCCACCCCCAAAATGTGGCCTGGTTAGGTAGAAACCCAAGCAGGCTGCCTCCGTGGAAGAGAGGAAACCCACATCCTCTCCCATCCGATCCCGAGACCTGGCCCCACACCGGCCACTTCCCCAGTCACTGCGAGGGCAGAGTGGCCCGGCAGTTGCCCCCGGGGCCCTGCCTCTGAACCGGAAGATCCAGTGGAGAGCCTGCGGTTGGCAAGTCAGCCAGGCCTGGCTGGAATTTCAGCTTCCCAGCTGTGTGACCTTGGTCTAGCTACTTAGCCTCTCTGAACCTGCTTTCTCCTGTATAAAATGGAGAAAGGTTTTGGGGTCAGTAAGTAAAAGAACACGTACAAAGTGCTTGGCACAGAGTAGGAGCTCAAAAAAATAGTTGATAATATTTCCCAACCTGAGAGCATGGGGTCATTAATCTTCTGGAGATGTAGGACCCCTCGGGAATCTGAGAAAGCCTGGAGTTTCTCCCCAGAAAAGTGTAGATCTACACATACAACACCATTTCCGGGGCTCCAAGCTGTGTGGCTGGTGTCCTTGGAGGTAGACCAAGCATCCATCACTGGTGTTATCAGCCTGGCACAGGTTCCCTTCTCGAGCCTGGGGCCCTGGGCTCCCTGGGCAGGCAGCAAGCCCCACTGTGCATCTCGGATGCCTCCCTGAGCCCTGGGCCAGCTCCCAAGGGAAAACACGGCTTGCAGACTCTGGTGTGGTAACTCGAGCTGCAGCCCGGCTTTGCAGAGCCCTCTGGCAGTCAACCCACCGCCCAGCCCCACGCAGGCCCCACTCTCCTTCCCAGGCAGCCTCAGGGCTGCCGATCTCCGGGCTGTTGGCGGCTGACAAATCAGAGCCCGGAGCTAGAGTAGATGATGTCAGGGGTCTTCTTTGAAATCCTCATGTGGTGCGATTCCCCGGGGGGGGCCAAACCCCAGCCTCCTGCTGACTTCGCCGTTCCATCAGGGATTGACCCAGAACACAGAAACTCATTCCTGACCTTCTCTCCTCCTGCCCCATCTTATTAGCACACATAGAGACCTGCGTTCTAGAGCCTGGTAAAATGCCTCGGGGGGAGTATTTTTTTCAGGTATCTTTCCCCATGTATGTCGTCTCTTCACCCCTCCTTGTCTCCTCCCACCCCCCAAATTACAGGCAAACCGCGAGTTTGGTTATTCTGCACAAGCCTGAGCATCTGAAGCTAGATAAATAAATATAAATAAATCAGCAGACCTTTTACTCCGGGACCCTCTTCCAGGCACATCTGTCCTTAGAAGTACTTTGCAAGGCAGCATGGGGTCTGAGTGGAAACACGATCGCCTCGGCTTGGGGAAAATTTACTGCTCAACGTACAGCTCTAGCAAGATGGAAGCAGAAGACCTTCCAGCTCCCGCAGCTCCTCGCGAGGCGGGCGGCTTCTCTGGCCCTAAATAACCACAGTGGGGCCTCCAGCACGGCCTCTCCGGGCCCAGCACATCCAGCTTGAGTCTGGGGGTTGTTTCGGGGGAGAAAAAAGCCTCACTAACTGGCCCTTGGGGAATGCTTTTTTTTTTTTAAAGGTGTCGCTTCGCTCTCCCTGGCAAACTCGGATCTTGGTGGTGCAGGGACAAATCATCATCACAGAGGGATGAAGGGACCAGGCCCCCTGCCTCGGACACCCCCAATTCCACCACTCGCACCTCTCTGGGCTTTGCGGTGCTCATTTGACTTCTAAGGGTCAAAATGCTAAAAAAAAAAAAAAAAACCCTGCAGGATGCACAGTGTTGTTTTTTTAGACTGAGATATTTATCAAAAGCTCTTTTAGGGGAGCCTGGGTGGCTCAGTCGTTAAGTGTCTGCCTTCGGCTCAGGTCATGATCCCAGGGTCCTGGGATCGAGCCCCTCGTCAGGCTCTCTGCTCCGCGGGAAGCCTGCTTTTCCCTCTCCCACTCCCCCTGCTTGTGTTCCCTCTCTAGCTGTCGCTCTCACTGCCAAAATAAATAAATAAAATCTTTAAAAAAAAAAAAAGCTCTTTTATTCGTAATTCGTATCTTGAATATGTGGCCAAAACCTAGCAGATCAACGCATGCCCACAGTATTTAAGACCAGAAGTTGTTCCTGTATCTGTTAGGAATTGCTTTAAGCTGTAAGAAACCAAGGACTGAAATAATAGCCATTGAACACAAGATAAAAATTTATTTCTGTCCCATGTAAACAAAACCCAAGCAGTAGTCCTGGGCTCCAAAGTGCCATCAGTGACTCAGACTCCTTTTCTCTTTCTTCACCACCCTCTGAGCAGAGTTTCCATTCTCAAGGTCACCTCAAGATCCAAGATGACTGCTGGAGCTCCAGCCATCACATCTGTAGTCCAGGCAGGAAACTAGAGGAAGGGTTGTTTGTCTGCTTTGTCTTTCCTCCAAACCTTGTCGCCTTACAGTTCCTTGATTCCTCCCTAGCTGCAAGGGAGGCTGGGATATATGGTCTCTTAGCCGTACACAGTTTCCCAGAATAAAAACAGGATTCTGTTAGTAAGGAAGGGAGTGTGGAGACTGGGTTGTCAACCAGTAGTTTCTCCCACAGTTCCCATGAACACGCAGACCTAGGATGGAAGCCCAGCCTGCCACCTACCCGGTTGATGAATACTCAGCGTGGTGCCAGGCTGGACGTGGCCTGCTTTTGGCCACGCCTGGTCGGGTCCATACTTGGAAAGTCTGTAGGAAGGGGTCAAGGGGGCAAATGGCTCTAGAACCCACAGGGCCTTTGCTATCTGCTGTGGAGGGAAGCAGAGCTCTCCTGCACACACACTCCCCGTGCCAGCTCCTGGGCAGTGGGAGCAAACCCCATCGAGACCCGTACCCCACATGCTGGACGGAAAGGAGCGAGGCTGCGCGTATGAACGTGACGTGCAGAGAAGCAGAGAGCCCGTGTGGGGAGAGCAGAGTAAGGGGCTCTGGCCTCAGGGCTGGAGTCGGTGGGGGGGACCTCCCAGGCAGCCTATGGAAGGACGGGCCCTTCCCAGAGTGACTTGGTAACTTGTCACCCAAATCAGGACGTATGCTAGTCAAAGAGGGGCTGTTAGTCATCCCGCCCAAAGCCCAGGTACAAATCAGGTGTGTCCTGGGTAGACTGGGATGTGCGGTCTGCCTGCCTGCACCCGACACGGGGCCTGACCTTAGCTTTGCAGAAGTGGTTTGCAGGTTACAGAGGGCGCAAGGGTTGAAAACCTCTGCCAGTGATGAAATAATAATTTTTAAAAAGTTTGTAAACAAGGAAATGGAGAGATTTTAATGCAAGAAAAATAGTAGCATGGCACGTTTCCTGTTCCGCCCCAACTGCCCTGCCTGGAAATGTGTATCCGGTGTGTCCCGAGGGCTGGCGGGTGCCCTGGCGTTCCAGGTCCCTGCCCTACAGGAAGCACACCTGCTCCCTGCGTTACATTCATCCGCTGCTCCGGCTTCCGAGGGGCCGCTGGCCTCCGGCCTGCCGTCGTGTCCTTCGGGGGGGCCTGCCTCCCTGCTGGTGCCACGGGGCAGGACCCCTCGGCCAGGTCAGCCCCGGGGGTGGGGGGGCACACACCCGTCCCGTTCCCACCGGAGAGTGTCTGTCCCTGCAGCTGCGTCTGCCCCAGGGCTCGCTGGGGGTGGGGGTCCCCATAACGGGGTGGACGGAGCCCCCTCGCCCCCACAGCACTGCCCGCTGGGGTCCGGACACCCCTGGGAGCTGTGCTCAGACTCCAGGGGCCCGCCTCACAGCTGGTCCTCGTCCACCCAGACGGTCTTGCGCTGCTCTTCGCTGATCTTGTCTTTGAGGACACGGAGCAGCTCCTCCACGCTGCCCCACATGTCGGCTTCCACCGTGGAGTACAGGCAGGGTAAGGCTTCTAGCTCCTTCTCCTTCAGCCGGCACAGCCGCAGGAATTCCTCCTCCGTCTCGGGCCGCGGCAGCATCTTCCTGTGGGCAGAGGGCGGTGGGGGGACAAGGGGCACTGTGGGAGCTGCGTGCGTGCCCGGCCGGGGGACCGCCGTCTGCCCACGCGTGGGGGTGGGGAGGTGGGGGGGGGAGCCTCGGGGTGGGGGTGGGGGGCGCTGTGCAGCTGGACCCCCCGCCCACCCCACGGCCACCACCTGCCACCTTCCAGCACACGGCCGTGCCGCGGGCCCTGTTATTCTGGTCCCTGTGGAGATCCCAAGAGGTGGGGCTTAAAAAAATATCTTTTATTTTTATTTCCTTTAGTTTACTTTAAAAAAGCAATTCTTCCATTTTCAGAGCTGGTTGGTTGATTGAGCAGGGGAGCTGTGACACTCCTTAGTCTTATTTAATTGTGGTAGCATGCACGTCCACGTTTCCATCCTGACCGTTTCTTAAGAGTACGGTTCAGGGGTGTTAAGTTTATCCACATCACCGTGCCTCCAATCTCCAGAACTTTTTCCATCCTGTGAAACTGAGACGCACACCCATGAACGCTCTAATTCCCTGCTCACCCTCCCCGGCCCCTGGCGCCACTGTCTACCCGTCTGTGAATCGTCCAGGGCCGTGATGTAAGCTGAATTGTGCAGTTATCTGTCTTTTCGTGCCTGGCTGATCTCGTGGAGCCTCGTGTCTTCAAGGTGGTCGCAGGTGTCAGAACGTTCTTCCTTTCTAAGGCTGAGTCATGGACCACATTCTGTGTATCCATCCATCGACGGCCACTTGGGCTGCTTCTGCCTTTCGACTCTTGGGAATAACGCTGCCGTGAACGTGGGTGAGCAGTGATCTTGTTGAGACGGCGCTTTGGATTCTTCCGGGCAGATACCCTGGAGTGGGACCACTGGGTCACACGGTCCTTCTGTGAGGGACCCTCCGAGCCACTGTCTTCCGCGGTGGCTGCGCCATCTCACGTTCCCGCCCGCAGTGCGCCAGGCTTCTCCCCAGGCTCGCCAACACGTGGCCACTTCTGGTTTCCAGACAGCAGAACGTGTGCGCAGTGGCGAGCTGGGGACCTTGGTCTTGTGTGCTCTTTCATGGGTTCCCCAGGGCCAGGCACTTAACAGGCGTTCAGTAAAGATCTGGTGGAAGAGGCGAGTGGCCTCCCCTCCCCTCGCACTTGCAGCATGTGAAGGAGGGCGGGGTCCGGGAGAGCGCCACGTAGTGGCCAGGCCCCAAACCCACAGCCAGCCCTGCAACAAACACCACCGGCTCTACCTTGAACACGGATTCAGACCTTTCCTCACCACCCGCCAGGTAGGATCCGGGTCCCAGCTCCTGCCTGGGTGCTCCTAACCCCTGTCTCCACACAGCAGCTGGAGGGAGCCTTTTATGTCCTGTTAGATCACGTCACTCGCATGGTCCGGACCCTCGGCTGCAGGTCGCTCTCCCCGCGCTGCGCCCCACATGGCCTCCTGCAGCTGTCCCCGCCTCGAGGTCTGCGCCCTTCTCCCTCAGCACCTGCCCGGCCGCCCTCACTGCACTGGGGCCGCTCGAGTCAGCTTCCCTTCCCCAGCCGCCTGGGTCCCACAGCCATGCCTCCCGGCCCTCGTGCCCCTGGACGTGCTCTGTGTGTGTGGGTTACTGTCTCCACTGCTAGAGGCTGGGGGTCGTGTCTGCCCTGGGCTGCAGCCGGGCACTCAATGACGATGCCCTAAAGAGGTGAGCAGGGGGACCAAGCAGAGGTGTGGCAGGGAGGGAGGGGGTGCCAGAGGCCCCGGGAGAGGGGTCTCAGAGTCCTACCTGAACCTCTTGATGTTCTTCTCCGACACCCGAATGAAGAGCACGATGGGGTAGATCCTGGACTTGATCAAGTCTCTGGTGCAGCTGATTCCAGCCTCCAGCAGACAGTGTTTATCCTGCAAGCACAGCGGCCGGCGGTCAGCAGCCCCTCCAGCCCCTCTGGGTAGCTGAGGCGGGGCCCGGGGTGCAGGGTCAGGCTCCACCGGACAGGGACAGGGGCAGGGGCGAGAGCCCCGAGTGCTCCCAGCTGCAGCAGGGTGAAGCCCGACCCCTGCTTGTCCGCACACTCAGTTCCACAGGCTTGTGCACAGCGGCGGGCGCTGCCGGAGCCCCGGCATCGGGCCCAAGGTGAGGCAGGCAGCATGAGTGAGTTTTAATGAAAAGCACAATCAACTTCGGGAACACCTGCTACTCCCCTCAGCTTACGAAGGCATTCGTGGTACTATCAAGGGTGGAAAACACCCGAAGGGTGAGGTGGGGCTGGACGGTCCTGGGAGCATCTGCAAGGGTTCTCGGGCATGACTCCCTGGCACCCAGGAGCTCATCGCTTCTGAAGAAGGACAATCTCTGTGTTGCTCAAAGTGTCACTTCAAAAACCAACCAACCCCAAGAAGCCCTAAGCCTCTGCGCTGAGACAGAACACTAGTAGAGGAAAGTGTGTGTGTTCCTAAGCGTGCACGAGTGAATTTTCACAACCCGAACCTGCCCCCACCCCTGTGCTCCTTCTGGTCACTGCCCTCGCTCCCCGCCCGCGTGGCCACTGCCCAGACTCCTAACAGCCCGGATCCATCCGCTGGGCAGCCTCACCTTTCCAGGGACAACCATCTCGGCTCCGACCCTGCCCACTCACATCCTATCCGCTCCAACATCAGAATTCCCTAAACTGCTGTGGCCCAGACTTTAAAACCAAATAAACAGTTCCAGGCTGGATAGCTCTGCCCGTGCTTTCATCTGTGTGAGTGACAACATTGGGGGGGGTGGCATGTGGCAGGTGGCAGATGCGGAGCTCCCGTGGGCACCTGCTCACCCCCCCCACCCCCCTGAGGTCACCATCCACTGCAGAGCTGACCCCTCAGGTGCTGGGCAGTGCTCAATGGATAGCTTTGCTTTGGAAAGGTCCCAGAAGGACCGGGCTCGATGCCGGGGCTGTGGTGGCGCCCACCGCTGTGCACAGCCCTGTGGAACCAAGTGTGCAGACAAGAACTCAATGCTTGGGGCCGATAAGGACCACGTTGTCTGGCTCCAGAAGATTCTAGAACGCATGCAGACACCTCTCCTGCATTGCTGCCAGTTTCCCTCCTGAGGTGAACAGGACTCCTGGCACCCATTTGTTCTCCTTGTCTCTTGCCCTGACCCAGGCTCCCTGTCTCTGGCCCTTGTTCTCACAGTCAAGCACATGTACAGCCCTGGACGATGTGAATCGGGCATGCCAGTGCCAGGAGCCTTCAGAAGTAGAAGCTGGTTTCAAATGATCAACGTGCATGTCGGGCCCCAAAGAACAAGGGTGTGTGGAGAGGGAACATGGAGCAGAAGACAAAAGGAAAAGGAGGAGGTTTGCCCACAGGGAGGTGAGAGCAGCTCTGCACCCCACCCTTGTCCATGGCTGAGGCTGCCTCACAAAGATAACCGGTGGTATCACCCCATCCAGCCCCCAACCCCCACCTCACCTTGGCGGCCACAGCTTCAATGTTGGCGGGAACAATGCATTCGAAAGTGTTGGGGTTCTTCTCTCGGGAGTAGATGATGGTCTCCATCTTCTGCTTCCTGAGGAACTCGTCTCTGGTGACAACATCTGCAGACAGAGGGCCAGTCCTGAGGGCAGCACAAACCTCCCCTTTCTGGGCTCAACAGAACTCCATGTTGATCTGCTTATGGCCACATTGAAATGAATCCGAGCTCCTCTACTAGACTGTGAGGCTTCTCAACGGCAGAGTCAAGGTCACACTTCTTTACACTTCCCACAGCAGCCCACAGAAGAGCTGGTTGGTAAATTCTCAGCGTTAAGTTTCACTGGACAAAGGAGCTCAGGCACTGAGGTGCAATACTGGTGAGTTGTCTATCATGACGCATAGACAACTGTCCACCCACCCACCCACCCACCACCCATCCATCCATCCATCCACCCACCCACTCACCCACCCATCAACCAACCAACCATCCACCCATGCAACCATTCATCCATCCATCCTTCCACCCATCTATGCATCCATCCCTCCACCCATCCATTCATCTACCCATCCAAACAACCATCCAACCAACCATCCACCTACCCACCCACCCATCCAACTGTCCGTCCATCCACCCATCCACCCACCCACCCATCAACCAACCAACCAACCATCCACCTGTGCAACCAATCATCCATCCACCCATGCAACCATCCATCCATCCACCCATGCAATCATCCATCCATCCATTCATCCACCCACCCATCCAACCAACCATCCATCCATCCATCAACCCACCTGCTCACCTACCCATTATCCATCTAACCATCCATCCATCCATTAATCCACCCATCCATCTACCTATCTATCCACCCATCCAACCACCCATCCAACCATCCACTCACCCATCCATCCATTCATTTACTCATCCACCTATGCAACCATCCATCCATCCATCCAACCATCCATCCATCTATCACCTATCCACCTATCCATTCATCTACTCATCCATCCACCCACCCACCCATTCAACCATTCATCCATCCACCCATGCAACCATCCATCCATCCAACCAACCATCCATCCATTCAACCATCCATACATTCATCCCTCCCTCCATCCATCTACCCACCCATCCATCCACTCATCCAACCATTCATCCAACCACCCACCCATCTACCTATCCATCTATCCATCCATCCATACATTCATCCCTCCATCCATCCATCCACTCATCCAACCATTCACCCATCCACCCATCCACCCATCCACCTACCTATCCATCTATCCACCCATCCACTCACCCATCCATCCATTCATCTACCCATCCACCCATGCAACCATCCATCCATCCACCTATTACCTATCCACCCATCCATTCATCTACTCATCCATCCATCCATTCATCCATCCACCCATCTAACCAACCATCTACCCATCCATCCATCCACCCACTCACTCACCCATCCAACCATCCATCCATCCCTCCCTCCACCCATCCACCCACCCATCCAACCATCCATCCATCCATCCACCTACCTATCTATCCACCCATCCACCTACGTATCTATCCATCCATCCACCCATCCATTCATCTACCCATCCACCAATACACCCATTCATCTGCCTATCTACTCATCCACCTACCCATCCATTCAACCATCTACCCAAGATCCCACCATCCCATTAAGTTTTTATTGAAATTTAACATTTATTGGAAATCTACTAAGGATCAATCATTAGAATAAAAATATGATAAAAACATAGCTGTTGTTGTACTTGAGAACCTATGATGTAGCTGCGGAGAAGGATGTAAGATACAGTAAACTATGAAACAACTTAGTAGGTGCAGTGCTGGGCTATTTATTGTGGCAGCTGTGAGGAGATGTGGAGGGAACAGGGGAACAGGCAAGCTTCCTGGAGGAGGAGGTATGTACTGGAGGCCCCACTCACTTGCTGGGTGACCCTGAACACATCTTTAATCTCTTGACTTCAGATTTCCCATTTATGAAAGGAGGGTGGAGTCAGTCCAGGACTGGAATTCCCTGCTTAGGCCCAGGCCGACCGGGGGAGCCCACACGAGCCCCCAAGTTTGGCATGTACACTACATTATGCACTGGAAGTAAGTGGGAAGGGATCTGGGGGACAGCCAGCAGGGGAGGAGCTGCGGGTGATTTTGGGGGAGGGAGGCAGCCTAGAACGCCCACCCTACGGTGCCTACAGCTCCCTGGCTGTGAATGAACCAAGGGGAAGACAGAGCATGTTTGCAGAGTTCAGAGTGGCTACGTGGGATTTCTAAATCAGGCTTTCTACCTAACCTCATATCACCAGGGAGCCAACTGAAAAATGCTTGGAGCCTCAGGCAGGAGTGAGGTCCTCTACCCAGAGCCTCCCTGCAGGGT
This sequence comes from Halichoerus grypus, assembly GCF_964656455.1. Classification (NCBI taxonomy): domain Eukaryota; kingdom Metazoa; phylum Chordata; class Mammalia; order Carnivora; family Phocidae; genus Halichoerus; species Halichoerus grypus. Next base: position 2,230,325 of record NC_135717.1, read on the forward strand.
GTGTGAGGCTCCCAGATAGGCAGGCAGAGGAAGAGCATGGGAGTGCACACCCTTGAAAGGTTCCTGCACCTGAAGCTGGGCTTGGGAGGGCCGTGGAGGCATGCGGACTCTGTTGAGATAGGAGGTGGGTGCCGCCGTGGTGGCTGCAGGACCTGGCGCTCAGCGAGCTGTGGGACCCACGTCTGCGCCCTTCCTGCTCCACGTGGGGGGCTGAGAACCTGGAACCCATGCTGCGCTTGGCCCCAGGGTAGCCTCTGGCCATCCATGAGCCTCTAACTTCTAGGAGAAGTGGCCGTTATTATCCTGGTTTTGCAGGTGAAGAAACAGAGAGGTTGATAACTTGCTCCAAATAAACAGCTGGGGAGGGGTGGGGAGGGGCAGAACCTAACCCGGACACCACTCGCCTCAAAGAACATGATCTTTCCCACCAACCACACTGTGTGCCAAGGCCCTCTTGGCCAGGGGCTGTAGAGGATCTAAAGCATGGAAGGAGGGACACTGGGGGTGCGGCCTCTCACTTCCCACTGAGCCGGGCATCCCGGGAGACCTCGGGTGCATCGGCGTCAGCATGCAGAAGGCTGCGTGCGGAGCTGCCTTCCAGGAATCAGCAGGTGGGTCTGCTCCTGCTCAGGAGCTGTCCCACCGTAACGTTAGGGCTTACTGATAAACGCAGGCAGCGAAAGCAGAAGTGAATGCTCAGGACGTCTGGATCCCGGCCAGGGACTGTTCTGAGGGCTCCGAGGCCTGGCCCCGCAGGAGAACCTCTGGGGGAGCTTTGCATAAAGGATTCCCGATGGATGGATACGGCTGCCTGGCCCGCGGGGACGCCACTCTGCCGCAGTGGGAGCAAACCCATGGATGGATCTCAAAAACATTATGTGGGGCGAAAGGAGCCAGGTTCAGGTGATTCTACACTGCACGGTTCCTTTTGTAGAAAAGTCTAGAAAATGCAAACCGATGTGTGATGGGTAGCAGATCAATAGTGCCTGGGGCAGGGGGTGGAGGGGAGCCCGAGGGGACGCAATGTTCTGTCTCTTGGTCGTGGCTGGGGTCACGGGGTGCAGACACCTGCCCAAACTCATTCAACTGCACACTTGAAATGGGGGCGTGTTGCTCTACGTAAATTGCACCTCAGAGGGTGAACTCAAAACCTTGACACCTCCACGTCACGTCCACTAGGATGACTACTGTTAAGGCAAACGACCAGTGTTGGTGAGGTCGGGGAGAAACCGGGACCTTGTGTGTGCTCGGGGGGCAGACGGAGTGGTGTGGCCGCTGTGTGCTCGGGGGGCGGACGGAGTGGTGTGGCCGCTGTGTGCTCGGGGGGCGGACGGAGTGGTGTGGCCGCTGTGTGCTCGGGGGGCGGACGGAGTGGTGTGGCCGCTGTGTGCTCGGGGGGCGGACGGAGTGGTGTGGCCGCTGTGTGCTCGGGGGGGCGGACGGAGTGGTGTGGCCGCTGTGTGCTCGGGGGGCGGACGGAGTGGTGTGGCCGCTGTGCAGACGGGTGCGGCACTTTAAAATCACCACGTGAGCCAGCAATCTCACTGCTGGGTCTCTCCCTGAAAAAACTGGAAGCACGGACTTGACGAGGTGCTTGTTTGCCCACGTTCATGGCAGCATGATTCCCGGCAGCCGAGAGGCGGAAGCACCCCATTTGTCCATTGGTGGATGATGGATGGACACGAGGTGGCCCATCCGCACCGTGGAATATCCCTCGGCCTTAACAAGGAAGGACGTGCTGAAACCTGCTATCACAGGGATGGACCTCGAGGACATGATGCTGAGTGACAGAAGCCAGAGGCCAAGGGACAGACACTGGATGGCTCCCCTTATGTGAGGCCCGCAGAGGAGTCAGATCCACAGAGACAGACAGTAAATGGTGGGCGCCAGGGGCTGGGGGTGGGGAGTGAGTGTTTAATGGGGACAGTTTCAGTTTGGGAAGATGAAGAAGTTCTGGAGATACATGTACTTAATACCCCTGAATTGGACACTTAGAAGTGGTTAAGGCGGTAAATTTTACATCATGTATATTTTGTTATAACAACTTGCCCCCCTCCCCCTGGGCTGGGCACCTGACATTTGGTTGGTATGGGCGGCCCTGGACGTCCATGATTTAAATGCAGACGATGCTGAGGATGATTCTAGTTTGCAGCCAGGATTGGGGCTCACCCTGTCTGCAGGGTGTACGACCATGGTCCCCTGGCCACATCGAGGACATGGAGGCTCTAGTGATGGGTGGCTTGCCTCTTACCTAAGGGCCCGGAGTGGGCACCCCAAGTCACGTCTCCTAACTGACCCTGTGCCCTTCGTCCCGGACCCTCGGTGTGAATGGTGAAGGGGAGGCCAGCGTTCCCTGCTCTGGGGCCACGGTGAACTCTGAGAGGGCTGCCGTGGCACCAGGGACCGCGACGCCCCCTCCCCGCGCACACCTGGCCAGGAGGGAGCGTGGCCCTTCCATCCGCTCTCCCGCCCCGCTGGTGGGGCGCACTCACCTGGCTTGCACATGGTGAACTCCATCGCACCCCCCGAGTTGAGCAGCTTCTGGACCAGCGCCTTGGCCAGCATGGTGGGCGTGAAGAGGACGGGCCGGCGGCGCTCACAGTGGAAGGCACGCACCAGGCTGTAGGGGATCAGGCTGAGGTTCTTGCTGAGCTCACTCTCGGGGTCCAGCTCTGGGAGGGGACAGGAAAGGGCCAGCGCTGAGACCCTGGCCTGCCCGCCAGGGTGCAGGGCACGGAGGGCCTGGGAGCCTTGTTGACCCCATGGAGCCCGCAGGAACCAGGACGCCCCTTGGCCATCCAGGAGTGTTTACGAGGTGCCCCACGGGCCGGGCCCTGTTCTGGGAGCTGGGGCAACGACCTGCCTCCTGGTGCTTGTTTTCAGGGAGGTGGTAGTGGCAGGAGTGCTGAGCTCTCCAGGAGGGGGCTGGAGTGGGATGAGCAAGGACGGCTTTTCTGAGGACAGTCAGGGACTGGGGCCAGTGCTCAGAGAAGAAGCCGGGCGAGGAGAGCTGGTGGAGCAAGGGCGGTCCGCGCAGAGGGGCAGGCGGGTGGGCAGAAGGAGAGTGAGGGGCCGGCAGGAGCGGACGGGGGGGCAGGGGTGGGCAGGGCCGGCCAAGAGGGGCTTGGGGCTTATTTCAGAAGCTCTGGGAAGCCACCAGGGCCAGAGGCAGGGAGGGACGTGGCCTCCCTTCTGCCTTTTCAAGCCTCTCTGGCTGGTGTGCGGGAAGCAGCGCAGAGCCGGCCCCCAGCAGCTCCAGGAACCGCCGCCCCACAGCCCAGCGGCTTGTCCTTTCCTTTGTCCCCTGACCTGGCCGTTGGAGGGCCAGCCTGGAAAGGAGCCCAGGCCCTCTGGCCATCCGTGCCCGGGCCAGCCTGGCCCTGCGAGGACAGCCGGCAAGGCTGGCTCGCCGTCAGCAGGGCCTTCCACAGGGGCCTGTGTAGCCAGCGACCCCTGGCCGCTTGATAAACGGCCAGAAGCACGCAGTGGGGAGAGAAATCAATAAGTGAACACTTTGCAGCAAACAGCTCCAATTAACACGGGCATCTGGGTTCCAACCAGCTACAGCGAGTGTTCGTTAGGGGTGAGCCTGGCGGGAGGCCCCCCTCCCGCCGCCCCCCCGCCCGCCCCCCCCGCCGGTGGGCTGTGTGCGCCGTCCAGCAAAGGCCAGACGGGTCCCCTGGCAGATCCTCCCAGGGCAGGACCCTCTTTTGAGGGAGTAGGTGTCCCAGCCCCCCTGGTGGGGACCCACGGGATGACGTGCCCAGACCCCCGGCAGCCCCCAGGCCAGCAGGAGGTGGGGAGGGGCCAGGCGGTCAGTGCCATACCTTCCTGCTTCTCAGTCAAGAGTTTGGTGGCATCCAGGGACGTCCGGGCCAGGCTTCCCAGTGGGCTCCCCGAGACAATACGGACTCGCTCGTTGCTGTTCATTCTCTTGTACTTGTTCTCAGACCTGCTGACAAACTGGAGGACAGGGGTGGGGGGGTGGGGGGCTTTGCTTCTAACCAGACCGAGCTGCCTCCACCCGGGCACGGGCAGACCTCTGCTCAGACCGCAGCTCTGCCCCTGGGGGCCGGCGTCAGTCACTTTCCCCCCTGAAAACAGGAGACACCTAGCAGGCCGAGAGGGTCTTTAGCTGTTTCGGACGTCATTAGCAGGTAAGTAAGCAAACAAAGGCAGATTCTCTTTCCTCCCTAACCAGGCTTGAAGCCTGTCGAGGGGTGGGATGCAGGTGGGGTGTGTGGGGAGTCCCTCTGGCAATCCCATGCACATTGCTGGGGAGCCGCGGTTGGAAGGTCCCTGTCTGGGAGCCCCTGTTAGCAGGACGGCTCCATCTCCCATGATGTTGCCCTTCACAACCCCTGCCTCAGTATCCCCAAGTGCTCTGGGGGTGCCTGCTCCCTTGTACGATTCAGAATTGAGCCCTGGAGGGTAGAGAGGAATGCCCCAATGGTGGACACAGAATCTAAATTCCCACCTACTCCCTGGGCTACTTTGATCTCTCCATACCCTCCTGCTGCAGGAAGAAAAATCCAGGGAGCTGAGATCTCGGTCAGGCCCTGTTGTTCACTGGCCCTTGGGTGAGCCACCCAGAGACGCCCAAGGTTTATGACTCCTGCATGACATGTGGGCAGTGACGTGAGCAGGACCATGTGGTCTCACGTGGTCCTGCCTTCAGGAGTAGCTCAGACTCACGAGGGCTCCTTCCACCTCCCTAAGTATCTTTCTGGTACCTGTCTGCATCTATCTGGTTTCAGGGTCACATCGTTAACCATTTCTCTGGGTTTCCTATCTTTCCACATCAGGATGGAGCAGTGGAGTGACACACCAGCTTCTCTGGGGCCTGATTAGCACAGAATCAACACAGGAATGTCCCCGCGGGGCCACACCTTAGCTCTTGTCAGCCCGTAACAGAAGAAAGGGCTGCACAGAATGCTTCTGCATTTATGTATATGTGCTGCCCAAGCGAGCACTGCTTCTGCATTTATGTGAAATCCCTTCTGAAGATATCACCTACTGTGCTATTCAATGTCCTTGTAAAAGGATTCATGCAAAAAAAAAAAAAAAAATCCATTTCAGAGTTAAGTATAGGGGAAAAATTTTTCTGGTCCCAAAGAGCTAAAATGTTTCTGTGGTCAGATTAGATTTAAAGAATATGTAGTGTTTCCCTTTTTTCCTTGGCTGCCAGGATGCTCAGAGATAAATTTCATGCATGATCCCAGGGACGAAACTGACCTAGACGCTTACGATGTTTGTTTTCTTCTCCTGATACACTGTTTCTGATCTGTTAATACTTGAATAGTTAAGTTATTTAAGTTCTTTTAGCCTTAAGTTCCTCTAATCTTTTATGAAATTGATGTTGTTTCCAACAGGTGCAGAGACTGTCTACCGACCTGTCACTGTGAGGATACACTGGGATGGGAAATGTGAGGCACTTGAGAAGTTGCAAGTGGGGTACAAACACAAAGCACGGTTATTTTGATCAGGTCTTCTCGGCAGTGAAAGGGCAAGCCATAGCAAAACGTGACTGCAAAGAAAAGTCAGGAGGCGCTCTGGGGCGCTTTACCTGAAGGAGTTGGCCAAAAAGGAAACTTGCTCGAGAGAGGCGGGGACTGACCCGGGGGTCACTGGTGGAAAGCGGCTCTTCGGGCTGCAGGGTGTTCTGAAATCAGTTATCAGTCAGTCAGACGCGCTGGGCTTGGCAGGACACGAGAGCCCACGGAGGCCGCCGAGAACCAGGGACGCGTCCTCAAGCCCCCTCGGTGCACAGGGGAGGAGTGCCAGTCGTGGAACCAAGGCATTCCAGAAGGGGAGCAAGCTTGGAGGGCAAGGGGAGCCCCGAGGCTTGTCCTAGCAGAGACCAGAGATGCAGGGGAAGGGCTGCCTCCCTGAGAGGGGCCGGTCCCCGAGGGCAGGGCTCTTCCTGGAGGGGCTGTCCCATCCCCGAGGAACCAAGTCCCCGTAACCCACTGGGGGACCTACCCGGAGCGCCCGCAGGGTGTGGTGGCTGGTGTCTGCCTCCTCTCGGCTGCCCCTGTGCATTAGACGCTGCAGCTTGACCAGGAGGAGCTGCTGGGCTCTGGGGGAGACGGGAGGGGAGGGCAGAACCTCAGGGCCGGGCCTGCCCCTGTGCAGGGGGAGCTCTGGGACCCGGGGGCACCCCAGGGAGGACACGGCTCCCGGGCAGCTCGGCTTGAGTCCCACGCCAGTGCTGACTGAGGCTAAGCCACTCCTCCGAGCCTTGGAGGTGGGGTCTGCCGATGCCGACCTCACAGGGCTGGCCCGAGCGACCGCCGGAGCCCACAGGTGCTTCACAGACACCTGCCGCGTCTGACCGATGCGCCACCGCTGCACAATCATGTAAGGATGTCAGGCAGGTGGCCTGCGGCTACGCCACCCACGACTAGCAAAGGGGCGTAAAGCCGAGAGCCCGGCATTCCCTGGCCACGACCGGAGGGGGATTTCCCGGGCGTGAGTGAAGCCACAGGACTTAAGGGGGCAGTGTCCCGGGGCAGGCAGGGGAGGCTTCAGGGGGACGAGGGAATGGGGGGGCCTCACTGGGCAGCAGGCAGCAGTCCCCTCACCCCCTGCCCCCCACCCCCCCGCCCGGCACCGGCTCCGGCCTCACCGGCTGTAGCTGGGTATGGTGCCCGTGTCCAGGTCGTGGTCCGTGAAAGGGTCGACCCGCGCGCACAGCCACTCATGCCTGTCCTGGTACATGGTGTCGCGGACATGCACAACGTCATCACACTTCAGGGACAGGGAGCAGGCGTCCAGCTGGCTGGAGATGTTCAGGTTCAGCCGGATGTAGAAGGAGTCCCCCGAGGTGACCAGGCCCTCCTCCATGTCCTTCAGCAGCTTCCGGTACCCTGCGCAAGGGGGGAAGGTCAAGGAACTGCCAAGAACCTCCGGGCGCAAATTCCCTCCTCGCTGCCTGCAAAGACGCGCCCGCGTGGCACGTTCCTCTTAGAGCTCGCGGCGTTTCCCTCTTTGTCTTGGCTGCCCAGGAGCTCACAGCTAAGTTTTGTGCCAAGTTGCAACAAGTCTAGGACCTCGGCTACAATCTCCACACCCTCCACGCGTTCATTTACCCCTTCTCCTGTGTGCACATCTGAGCCGTTCCCAGGCTTTGGCTGTGACGGGTCACTCTGCTGTGGTCAGTCTCATACGTGTCTTTGGTGGACACGCGCACTCGTTTCTCCTGGCTCTACTCACGGAAGTAGAATCACTAGGTCCTTGATTTTCTATCCATGTAGCCTTCTAGACACCGCCCAAAGGTTTTCCCAAGCGGTAGGACCACGGCGTGTGTTCTTTTAACCTTATTTAACGCCACTGGCCTTTATAGTGTGAGTTTTTACAAATCCCTTTGGAAGGAAACGGGGCATAAACCGCGAATACAATAAATCCAGCAAACTGAATGTCTGTAACATAAATCCATAATAGAAAGGCCCACACCAGCCCGCACACACAGTTGCCTAACGTGGTGGAAGGTACACCTGCCCTAAGAGCCAGGCCCAGCGTGTCCGTGCCACACACACCGGGGAGCCTTGAACCCGCAGGGCTGTCTGATCAGTGTTCCCGGAGAAGCAGGGGATTCCTGGTCGGGTCCTTCCCACTGCCCTGGTCAGGGTTAACCCCATCACTCTCTGAGCTCTCTGCCCCCTCAGAGAACGGCCCTACAGACGGGACCCTGCTAGGCAGGGACATTTCCTGCCCTGAATTCTGGATCACATGGCTACAACTCTGGGGACGCTGCCGGCCAGTGGGCAGGGCGCCGCCCACAGACTTTCTGCTGGGCCGGAAAGCCAGGTGGGAAGAGGGGAGGAGCCTGCCCGAGTGGGGAGGAGGAGGAGGCGGCTGCGCCCTGTGTGTGGGGACAGAGCATCGCGATCATCTTCTGCACCGACCGGGCGCTGCCGGGAAGGAGTGCAGGCTAGCAGGCCCCAGTGGGGAGCGGCTAGAGAGAAAGTGGCTATTTATGCTCTGTTGAAACATTCATGAGCCCTAGTAGTTAAAAATAAGATCCAGCTGCAGAGATAATCATGCAGGAAAAAACCCCGGAGGTGAGAATGGAGGCGTAGGCTTTGGGAACCGGAAGACAGAGCCTGGTGCTCACCGCCCAGACAGAGGAGCCGCGACCCCAGCCCTGTCCAGGGCCCCCCCCCCCCCCCCGCCATGGGCCGTCCTGCTGGCCGTGGCCGAGTGCGGGTGAGCGTGGAGGCTTTACCTTCCTGGTTGACCTTGTAGTGCAGTGTGACGGGGCCGCTGCATCTCTGGATGGTCCAGTGCACCTCCTCCTTTGTGCACGTGTCCAACGGGACGCTCTGCCGCTCGCCTCTGATGCAGCCCTCCAGCTAGATATCAGAGACACGCTGTTCTCCTCGGCTCCACGGGATGAGGGCCGCCCCGCCGGGGAACAAAAACTCCTCTCCCCAGACAGCGACCAGCTCGATGTCGCCGAGAGCCAAGGAAGCATCCCACTGAAACTCATTTGCCTCCCCGTGCGCTGGTGTGCGTGCACGGGTGTGTGCCCACCCCCCCGGCCCCCCCCAGCCCCTCACCAGCAGCAGCTGGTGGCCCTCGCGGAGGCCGGCCTTCTCGGCCAGGGAGCCTGGCTTGACCGTGTGGACGAAGCTCCCTCGCGCGTTGCCCCCGAGCAGGGTGAGCTGTGAGATGAGGCTGTCGCCGTTCAGCGTGGTGTGCTGCACCGAGGGCCCGGGACCCCGCACGTGCCCCACGGACGTGACAGACGGCCGGAAGGGCCTGGGTCAGGGAAGGAAACAGTGGTTAGGCAGCTGTGATTAGGACACGCCATGGGGCAGGCCTCTGAGGGCAGGGTCCTCCCCCTTCCCACCTGGCTTTCCAGCCCGGCAGCAAGTCTCAGGTGGGGCGGGGGCCTGTCGCACATGGAGGGCTGCCCCCTTGCCTCTCTGGGTGGCCCTGGACAAGCCCCTCCCTCTCCGGGCCTGGTCGGGGGCTGGGGGCGGGGATGGGTGGTGCTCTCTGGCTCTGGGACACTATGGTTTCTGGACTCTGATTCTAGAATCCAGGGGAGGTGGATGGTTTTTGGGCAATCTTGGGGGTGACTGGCCTTTACCCTGCCGTCCCCGCCCCCAGCACTGGCTCCCCACTCCCGCGACCACAGTACCTTTCTAGAGAGAACTTTCTAAACATGAGGTTGACTTGCTCCAGGTCATAGGCGTCCAGACCCTCGGACTGGTGGGAGGAGGAGGAGGAGTGGACGGACGGGGGTCCGAAGGAGCAGCGATCGTGACTGTCGTCTGCAAAGGGGCCAGCGCACATGAGGACCCGCAGGGCAGGGAGGGCGGCCCCTACTCCTCCCCGCCTGCCTCCCAGGAAATTCTCCCGCTGGGCCCTGGGCCAGGAGGCCTGCAGCCGGTGCTGCACTGAATGAATCTTCTTCCGGAGAGCCACGCCCCTGCCTCTGAGTCCCTGCTTATGGGAAGCCTCACCAGCTACCTGCTTTTTAAGACTCCTGTTTCTGTGCCTGGGAAAGGGGTCTGCACCAGCTCGCACCCATTCCGCTTTTGAATTGGGGTCCATGTTTTCATCTCGGGACCACCTTAGGTCTTACCATCTGCCACTTCTAGGCCTGTGGGCTGGGGCAGGGCACGAAGGGCAGAGCCTACACCGAGGGCCGAAGCCCCCTCTTCCCAACTCAGCGGGACCCCGAGGACTTGGGGGGAAGACCCCACTCCCCACAGCCCAGGCGCTGGGATGGAGGATGTGCAAACCCGGCTCTGGGCTGATAACAAGGCTTCTCTGCACCGGGAATTTGTCCTGACGCTGCAGAATGCCTTGGATGGCTGCCCAGAATTCTCTTTTGAGCTCTCTCCTTTCCCAAACTCCTTCAATTCTTCTCATTACCCAGCCTCTATTAGGTGCTAACCTCTCTTTAACACTTGATAGCTCCTGATGGTTCCCAATTAGGGAGAGCTGCTAATCCTTCATCTTATCTGCCGGCAGCCTGAGCTGCTGAGGGTGCAGGCAGGGTTGGGGGAAGCCCGGGAATGAGAGGGCTGGCAGGCCCCACCTGGGGGAGTCTGGGCCAGCCCCCGTGCTTCCAGCTGAGAATGAGCAGGGGCTGCCGGAGGCACGGGGTCATCTCCAGGAGGCCTCTGAACCCTTCCTGCCCCTCTGTCTTCTGCCCACGCAGGCAGGTGCTCGGGGTTGGTACATCACAGCTCTACCACCCGGGTGTTGGCCAGTGCAAGGACCCGGGGACGTGAGTCTTTGTGTCCTGTGCCCTGGGCGTGGTGAGGTGTGGGGGCTCCATGTGCGTTGGGCTGAACCGGACCCCCCCCGACTGTAAGGGGCTGCAGCTCCCCTCATTCCCGGCTCTCTGCACGGCTCGTTCTAGCCAGGGAACATCCCCTCCATCACACCGGCTCTGCCGTGGGCCTGGTGTAGGACGGCTGCCTACCCTCGGTCTCCCCAGGGCTCGTCTGCCCCACACCTCCAGTCTCGGGGGGGACGGACTCTTTCTGCCCTCTCGACATCCACACCGCATGCGTTTCCTGAGGACCTGGGAGGCGCAGGGCTCTGCCCTGAGCTGGAGGGTCAGGGGCGGGGTGACGTGGCCGTGCTCCCGCCAGATGGCAGCTGGCCACCACAGCGGTATGCCTCTGGGATCCACCGGGTACCTACCGTCAAAGTCCAAGACATCGAACCCGCCACTGTCATTGTCTTCCTCGACTGTGCTGCAAGACAAAAGGGGGGGATGGGGGAGTGCCTGTGAGCCTGGGAGCTCTCCAGGCCGTGTGTAGTGGTTGAGAGTGGGGCAAGATTCTGGAACATTCTGGCTCTCCGAGAGGCCTTGGCTTGCAGAGGGCAGCATGGGCGGGGGGAAGGTGGATGGAGGGCTGGACAAAGCTGGGCGCTCCGCTGGAGGACAGGGTGTCCCAGGTGGCCGGTGTGAGGAGGCTCATGAAGGGCCGGGGTCAGCCGCGTCCCCGACAGCCCCACTGGCTACTTCCCACTCACTCTCTTCCTGACACAGAGGACTGAGCATCCACTTGAGCTCAGGCCGCCTCGTGGGATGGGCCTACACAGCTGAGCATGCCCTTCACACAGGATGGGACGTGCTCCCCAAGTTCCAAGCTCCCCATGAGGGGTTCTTGCCGTAGAGCAACAAGGCCCACACCAGGCCATGGGCAGGTCGGAGATGTGGATCCCACCCCGTAGGCCACTCGGTGCCACCAGCCCTTCTGGAAGCTCCCCAGGGATCCCTTACACCGAGGGTGAGATGCCCGACGTCCAGCAGAATTCAGTAGCATCTGAATGCCCAGGGAATTCCTCCACTTGTGGCTTTCCCAGTTGGGGATGCGGATGGTTTCCCAGAGGTGAGGACGGGGGAGGGGAAGCAGGAATGGGGAGGCTCTTCCTGGGGTCTACCACTCTTGGGTAGAAAAAAACTGATTTCCGGGCAGCGGGGGGGCAAACCGACGGAGGCGTTGGCATTTGGTAGCGAGCCACACGCCTTCTCTGAGCCTCGGCCTCATCGGTAAAGTGGGCAGCATCCTGCCTCCCCCGGCCACCCACCTGCGGTGAGGTGCGTCTTCCTTGTAGCGCCTGAGAATAGAGTCGTTTCCGGGGGGCTCGGCCGTGATGGACATGATGCTGGAGCGGCTTCGGTGGGGTTGCTTTGAAACACAGACAGATGACACAGATGCGCTATGGGGAGACGGGTATTTACACGCCCGTGCCTCCGTGGGCGTAACGATTACAGACATGGGGGCTAAATTTAACGCTGATGCGTCCCCGCCCCCGAGGCGGCCAGGGAAAGCTGGTTCTCAGCAGCGACCTTGGCCAGAGAAGGCTTGCGCTCAGCCTGGGGCGGCTTAGGGCGGCCGCTGAGCGCTGAGCTTGGCGCACATCTGCTTGCACATCTGCCTGCCTTGGGTGGGTGCAGGGAGGACGCAGGCGGGAGTCCACAGAGGCTGGGGGAGATGGGGGGGTGCAGGGTGGTGCCTTGTACCCTGCACGGGCTGAGCTCCATGGCCTCCCGGCTGCGCCGGCCTTGGGCACCTACTCTGGATGAGAGGAAGACCCAGGGGGCCTGGTGGTGGTGGCCGTGGTGACGGATGCCCCCCAGGCCGCACGGCTGCTGGAGGACGACCCTTTGAAAGGAGGCCTGCTGGCTCCTGGCAAGGGCTGCCTTAAATAAGAGCCTTGGGTTGCGCCCCCCAGAGCTGCAAGCAGACAGGAGCCATTCCTTATCAAACCTCCGCATCCCCCAGGGCCTGATTTTAGAAGCCGAATTGACAAGCTTCCCAGGGCTTCGCCTCCGGGGTTAGAATCTCTAATCCCACGCCTTCTGCTGCCTGACTGAGGGGAGGGACACTGGATCCAGGGGCTGGGGCCCTGCAGGGGAGGGGGCGGGCTGGGGCCGGGGAGGGGAGGCGCAGGGCCTGAAGTCAGGGTAGAATTTTCAGCGCTGCCTGTGTGGTTCCCTATGGCTCCTCAGGGGCCCATCTCTTCCTCCCACCGAGTGTTAAATTGGGAAAGGAGGCTGCGAGAAGGTGTAAATATGCGGTGAGCCGGCGGAAACATCTTTAAATAAACATAAGGAGGGTCTGGGCTGCAAGCCCCCCAGAGTGATGCTGCTCACAGGCCTGCGCAGAGTGCAAAGCAAGGGGCGGGCCTGCAGGGGCAGGGGGCTGCAGGCGGGTTCTGAGCCGGAAGGGGGCATGCTGGGGACCCCGCTTACCATCTTGGAGAAGGAGTTGGTGATGGGCAGGGATCTGGAGGAGCTGGGGCTGGCGTCCATGCCTTCTTCTTCATGGCCTCGCCCTGTACTCGCGGAGATAGGAGGCAAAGGGGAAAGGCAGGGAAGAGGGGACTGAAAGCCCCCGCGGGCACCGCGCGCCCGGGGGCTGTCCTGCCTGGGTGGCCTGTCCTCCTAGGGAGGGTGGGGGGCGGCCTCCTCCCTCCTCTCGCTCCCCCAGCTGTAGGCTCGCGGGAGGGAGTCTGGTCTTGCACACCAGCGCGTCCTGCTGTGGCCAGGCCCAGGGCAACCTCAGTAGAGGCGGGACGATGTCCTGCGTCTCCGAGGACTCAGGCGGGCGCCCCACCTGGCGCTCTGTGGAATAGCAGGGATGGGAGCGTGCGTCTTGCAGAGTGGAGATGTCCCTGCCCAGGGACCCCATCCTCAAGACGGATCCCGCTGTCTCCACTGGACAGGCCGACTGGAGACAGGGGCCGGTTGGGGCAGAGTCTGTCGCCTCCTCAGTAAGCCCCTCAGCCCTTGCCTTGCTGTGCAGGAGAGCGGCTCTCCCACCTGTCCCCCCCATATCTTGTGTGTGAACAGAGACCTGCACACATCACGCCACCCAGTGGCAAAGGCTTGTGGAGCGTCCAGAAGCTCTGCCATCCTGCTCCCCCGTCCCTCTTCTTGGGGCAAACACTTCTCCCACAGGCCTCAGGCCCTTACACCTCCCTTCTGATAAAGAAGGTTCTAGAGATACTTGATCTGGCAATGAGAGGGGTGGATGGACCCCCACCTCTGGGCTCCTCCAGGTCCTGCTCTGGACTCCTTCCCCTGCCCCCCCCGTGGACCGGGGAGGGGTGCACATCGTGAGCACGGAGCTCCTGCCCCGTGACCTGCAGCCTCGCTCCCGGCACTCCCTGTCCTGAGCTCTAGAAGGGCAGCATGCCAGTCTCCTCCACGCTGCCCCTGCTCCCCGTTCTGTCCTGAGCGGCCTTCCAGAGACTGTGTCCCTTCTTGACGGATCTTTCTCCAGCCCTCCTCCATCCACTCTTTCTTGGTGTCCAGAGCCACTCTCTCCGTCCTCACTCTGACATGGGGCTCCGGAGCGTCCCTGTGGGCCTAGGGGCACCTGGCACACAGTACGTGCTTGATTTCCTAGGGCACACCCTCACCAGCCAACTGTCCCCTGAGAGTCACAGTGAGGACGAGCGACAGGTCCTGAAGACGCCGTGTCTTGGAGAACCAGGGGCTCACAGCTGGACCCAGACCGTCTGGCCGAGAGCCTGGAAGGACGGTCGAGCCCGCCTCCTGCCGACAAGGCGTGAGCAGAAGCGCCCAGTCTGGCTGCGGTATCTGGGGCCCCAGGCCGACCTCAGTGTGTGTGTGAGCTGCATGCGTGCGTGTGCGTGTGTGCGTGTGTGTGTGTGCCCCAGACGGGACGTTTCTACGTCGTAGCTCCTGCCCTGTCCCCTGACAACGAGTGTTAAGTACTATCAGACGCCCCTCCACCGGGGCCCCCAGGCCTGTCCCAGGTTCAACGCACGGGATTGATTGCCACAATGGGAAAAAAGGACCGGGAGAGGAAGACGGACAGACAGACAGGAGCGGGGTCTGGGCGTGCACCAACCTTGGAAATCTGAGGTTCGCTTCAGGCTGATGGGGGATTTGGCTCTCTGCAGCTGCAAGACGGAGGGGAAAACAACGGTCTGATGTCAGACAAGGCCCGAGACACGTGGCAGCGGAGGGAGGGAATAAACGGAGGAAGCCCGTGTGGCCCTGGGAGCCCCGACGGCGTGTGACGCCCGCAGCCCAGGCTGCATGGCATCGGCTGGCACAGTGCCCCCCGCCCCCCCATCCCGGGAGGTGGCACCACGGGGCTCAGCTGGTACCAGAGCCGACAGTGGCGGCCGGGGAAGGTGCACGTGCGGGCGTGCGGCCCAGCAGAACAGGGGAATTTTCTGGAAAGGACGAGGTGCTGGTGCTTCCCGGGGGGCCCGCCCTGCACTGCCCGGCCCCCCTCACGTGAGATGATCTCCCGCGCTCATTCCTCCTGAAGAGGGAGCCACGGACGGCCCTGGACACTGAGAGGAGCGGACAGGTTTGCTGTTGTAACCCCAGCCCCCAGCGGGCCTCTCCCAAGCCATTAACGTCAATAAACACGGGACAGACACTCAATACCTATTTGCTGAATAAATGAACGAATTTCGAAATACCGCTTACTTCATTCTCTAACTTGGGCTAGGCGGAGGGAGGATGTGTGAAAGCAAACGGGGAGAAAGCTGGGGCTGGCAGGATTCCCATCGATAGGGCCGGCAAGGCCGAGTCCCGTCCACCAGAGGCCCCGCGGCCGCCCGTCCACACCAATACCTGGATGCCCTTCAGATTCATCCTGCGCTTGGGGGGGTGGTAGGGCAGGAAGTATCTGCTGTCTTCCGGGGACTCCTCCGACGTGGACGAGTCGTCAGCTTCCTGCCCGTTGGTCCTGGGGCTGGCGTCCCCGAAGTTCTGAGAGATGGCCACCGGCAGGTTCCTGGGCAGACTCTGGGGTGGAGAGAGGCCAGCGCGTGATGCGGCGGGACGAGCGGCCCCCGTCGGCGGCCGGCCTTCCCGGGGGCCCCAGCTTTGAACTCAGGACGGCCCACGCATCTCCCTGACCCCTGCATCCCCCCCCGGGATGCCCAGGCTCGTCGTTCTGGTCCCACTCGCTTCTCGTCACCAGCCTCCTGTCCCCGTCTTCCCCTCGCTTTGTGGTGTTCGCAGCAGTAAAGCGATGGCCCCTGGGGTCTGACGGGCTGCCTTCACACCCCGAGGGGCAGCCCTGGGCCTGAGCTGCAAACACAGAACCTAACAGAGCAGCTCGGGCCTCGTCCTGGTGCTTTCTAGCCACTGCCTAGGGCCCAGCTGCAGGGGCAGTCGGTAACTTCCAGTTGCCCCCAAAACCACACAACCTTCCTGCCGCTGCCCCCCAACCCAAAGCTCTCTGCCTTACTTCTCTGCACAAAACGCGTCAAGGTCCCAGAAGAACAACGAAGGGCCTCAGCCCACAAGCCGACTCTGTTATCTCCTGCCACGCCTCCCAGTGCGTCACCTGCCCATCCGGTCACCTGCCCGTCCCCGTCTCCCACCGTAGGGACGGCAGAACCGCCCAGAACCACTTGTGATTCACAACATTGTATCGAAACATCACGCTCCTGGATTGACCCCAGGCGCTAGATTTGGGTCCTCTGAGGGTCTCGCCCCAGGTTCCCCAGGCCACTGACCAGGGGTGCCCCCAGCTGCGAGGGTCCGGGCTCCTTCCTTGGTACATGAGGACCATAATGGTCTGTTCGATGGCAGCGTCCACTCATCCCTGAGCCCCTGGGGCCCTGCAGTGACATGAACTCCGAGCATCGTACCGTCCGTAAAGGACAGTGTCTTCACAGGCACCAGGGCCTTTAGTGGGCGCAGGGCATCGACGCCCAGTGACCGTCCACATGGCGGTGGCAACGGGAGGCGAGCGGGGAGCTGCGGTCAACTGAGAAGGAGCTGGGGCTACCCGGTGAAGTCACTTGTCTAGCAAGTGGCCACGACAGGCTTTTACCCTGCATTTTCCAAGCTCAAAATTCACAGTCTGTACTGAGTGGTGTGCACTGCAGGAGGGTCAAGGACGTGGGTTATTCTGGGTGGGGCCGCGGTGTGGGGAGGCACCTGGCGGCAGGCGCTCGGGGCCCCGTCCAGCCCGGCCCGACCCAGCCCCACCCAGCCCCACCTGGTCCAGGCTGCTGCTGTCCTTGGAGAGACGCCGGAGCTTGCTCTCCAGGTTGACGATGCAGGCCTCCCGCCGGACCATCTCAATCCTCATCTCGTCGTTCTTCTCCTCCAGCTCTCGGATCTGCTTCCTGTACTTGTCCTTTTCGATTAAGCACTGTGAGTACTGGGTCTGCGCTTCATCCCGGGAATGGAAGGCCTGCCGGGGGTGAGGGGCGGGGGGCGCGGGGAGGACAAGGCCACTTTGGTTCTTCACCCCGACCCAACCAAATCAGACCCGGGACGTGCTCTCTGTCTGGACACCTGCTTCCCAACCCCGGGGCTCTTTTCTTAACCCCAGCTCTTGGGTGTTTAAATCGCTCCCGTCCCCAGCAGTCCGCATCACAGCTGCCATGTGTCCTGCCCTGGCCGGAGCCGGGCTCTGTGCTGAGAGCCCCGGGGCAGTATCTCACGGAGCCCGCACCCCGCCCCCAGCCAGCGGTGCTGTCTTATTACTCCCATGTTACGGACGAGCACACGGAGGCGTCCACGGGGCGGAGCTGGCCCGCAGCCGCGCACCTGATGAGCGACCGAGCCCGCACGTGGCTGTCTGACTCTGGGGACCACGCGCCGTCGTAGGAGCTGCTGGAGCCCGGCTCAGGCCCCGACGGTACCCGGGTGCCTGCCCGTACCTGGTCCCGCTCGCGCTCTACCTCCTCCAGCTGCAGCATGACCGTATTCATGCGGTGCTTGTACATCTCACAGTCCTTGCCCAGCGTCGAGCACTTAAGCTCCAGGTCCTCCTTCTCCTCCAGGTACTGCGGCAACGGGGAGAGATCAGCGCCCGGGCCAGGGGTTTCCCAGCCGAGCCTCCCTGCCGGCCCGCCCCTCCCCGAGGGTCAGCTCTCTGGAGAGCAGGGCGCAGCTGTAGGGCAGTCAGTTAGCTGAGATTTGCTTCATACCTACTGTGTGCAAGGGAATGTGGAGGGGGGACAGGGCACTGTGTGCCCTCACGTGGGCTGTGGTCAGGAGGGGGAAGGCAGGTGCTGGGGTGGTACAGTGATTCACAAATCACAGCGAGGGGCTCATGCCGGCACTGAAACCTAGTCCCCAGAAGACAGTGGGGGTTGTAGAGCTCTTGCAAATGCACGTTGGTATACTGGCCAGGGGTGGGGGGCGCAGGATGCTGCCCCTCACCCGGGGGCTCCCACCTTGTCCCGTAGCTCCTCTGCCTGGCGGACCTCCTCCTGCAGGTTGTAGATCTTGTTGACGAGCTCCTGCCGGTCCTCCAGAGCCTCCTTGCGGTCATGCTCCAGGATGTCCAAGATGGCCTTGTCCGAGTCCGGCAGGCTGCGCTTCCCGGCCTGGGCGGGTGGGTGGGAAGGTTTGACCATGCTGGGGGCGGGGCGGGGAGCCAGGGGGACCCGGGAGGCCGGGGGAAGGGTTGGGGGGGGACAATAGAGCCAGCGACAGACGCTGGGAGAGCAGGTTTTGTGCTAGGGAAGCAGAGAAAGAGTCGCTGCCTCCTGGGGTCCTTAAGCAGCTTATTATTTAAGAATTTTATCACCTGGAAAGAAGCATAAAACCCGCTTCTGCTCAGGAACATCCCAATGCCTATTGTTCTGCTCTAGCTCTTATCAGAGCCGAGAAAAGCAGTTCCTGCTCCTCCAAACACTTCATAGGTGCCAACAAAGAGAGGACTGCTCTGCTGTCCAGATGCATCCCCGGAAATATCAATTAATCTGCTTCGATTAACCGGGATTCATTCTCTGCTCCAAATCCTCGCCTTAAACACCAGGCAGCCAATCCTGGGGGGATAATTCTATAATTCTAGAGGAAGGGGAGGGGAAGCCTTCTTTCTTTCCCTTTGGGGGATGTTACTTCTCAGCTACTTCCTCCTTCATACCCGAAAATGAGTCTGTGATGAGAAATGTGGGGAGGCACTTGACGTTTTAACAAATGACGCGGAGCTGAGAGGTGCATTTCTTGGGATCTTTAAGGGGAAATCAGTTTCCCAGCCGTCCCTGTCTCACAGAGCCTGGGGCAGGGACTCCGTGAGATCACAAGTGTCATCTTACATAATGTCGTGTCTCTGATGAGTGGGTAGTGTGGCGGCCCCACCTTACCGAGTGTGGACACGAAGGACACCCAGGGATGACGTGGATTACCTGGGGCCCCATGGTCAGCAAGGGGGGACGCACGCCCAGGCCGGGGTCTGCCCCTTCCATCCACTGCCCTGCCCCGACCCGCACCTGGATGATGGACTGCAGCTCCTGGATTTTGGTCTTTAGCATCTCATTCTCCCGCTCCAGCTCCAGAACTTGCTCCCTCTTGGGACGATTCTCAATGTCATTCTTGAGTTTCAGAGACTGGTTCCTCTCCAGCTTGCACTCCTCCTCCATCTTATTCAACCGATGCTTTAGTTGGTCAATCTGAAACGCCCAAGGGTGCATTTGGCAGGCAACACTCGGGAGAGGCCATGCTCCCCCAGATCCCCAGCGGACTTGCCGCGTAACCTGTGTGATGCCCACCCCCGCTTCTTCCAGTGAGCGACGGAGAAGGGCTCAAAGAAACCTTTTGCCGTAAAACAAAGCACCATCTTGATGAAGAGCTCCTGATTTGTTAATTTAGGAAAATTCTGAAAGGGGCTATCTGTCCCTTAGAGAACCTGGGGGACTCCCCTCACGAACCCATGTTATCACAAGGAGCGAGGCGGCCACGGGCTCTGGGTTCCGGGCCCCACACCCCGACTTTACCCCAGAGCAACCGGCACAGGTTTGTCCTTGTGGGTTTCCCACAAAATTCTTTTCAGACAAACGGCACTACTGTGAAAAGGACAGTGTGAGGCCCTCTGGGTTCACAGCATCTCTGGCCTAAAGGACCCACGCTCAGGGCTGGAAGAGTGGCTTCCTGGGGGAGGCGGTTACTACATCTGGAAATGTGACAAGACAAATGGACATCTGCGGAGCTCTGCCCTGGAAGGTGAGTATCAGGAAGGGGGCCCACGAGAAGACTTCGTAGACCTTCGTGACTAAGCCTGTCTGCTTCCCCAAACTGATCGACCTTACAGAACACCCACATCAAGCGTGTCTTCAACAGTTGCAGGAAAGGGAGGCACCAAATGGGCGAGCGCCCTTTTACAAATCTATGGGGAGGATACTGCAAGGTACCTGGCAGGCAGAGGGTGGTGACTTTAGCCAGGAAAACACTGAGCCCCCGTGGAAGGGGAGGACGGAAGAGGCATACAGGGAAGCAGCCTGGGGCTCAGAAATGACCTAGGGACTCAGCTGGCCAGATGTTCTTTCAAGTTCTAGACAAGCTTCCCACTATTCCTGTATCACCAGGGAAATATAATGTAGGACAAAGTCCTAGGAGAGAAATTTCTAAGTCGCTGTCACAGACTAATGTCTCCAAATCCTAGCTACAGCAGCATAGAAACCTCTCCTCCTGGTCATGCCAAAAAAAAAAAAAATCCTCCTCGGCATCTTGGAAGGTCAGCCCAGGGGCCCGGTGCTGGGTCCAGATCCCCTGTCCCATCCAAGTGGGCACAGGGTGCCGGCACTGTGGGCTGCTTACTGGGTCAGCCTCTTGGCCAAGGACGTGGGCTGTGGCTCAGCAGTCCTGGGTGCAGGGATTATGTTCCACGATTGCCATTTACAGATGAGGAAACAGGCCAAAAGCCAAGTAAGCAGTAAAGCCAGAAGCCCGAGTCAGATTCGAACTCAAATGTGTAGGCTTTAAAAGCCCGTGCTCTTGACAGAAACCCTCTACTGCCCGCCATGCCACTGACTCAATTCACCTGAATTCTAGTCGGTTGTTTACTGATCTGTCTGCTTCACCTAAATTGTAAGTGACCTGAGCAGAAATCAGGTTATTTATCCCCGTGTCCCCCACCGTGCTTAGCACTGTGCCTTACACATGGCAGGTGCTTAATAAATATTCCGAGTCTATTTTCCACCCAGCAGCCAGAGTAATCCTTCTAGATATAAATCAGTTGTCACTCTCCAGCTCTCAATCCTTCAGTGGCTTCCCATCACAAGTGGAATAATTTCCAGAGTTCTTACCCTGCCCTTACGATCTGGACCTTGGCCATCTCTCTGTGCCACGTGCTCAGTTGGCGCCATCCCCACTGGCTCTCTTGATGGTCAGAAACACCAAGCATGCCCCCTACTTGGGGGCCTTCATTTGCTCTTTGCCCTTCCCCTGAGCCTTGCATGGCTGGCTCCCTCCCTGTCCTCCCTGTGTCCCCTTCTCAGAGGCCCTTCCTGACCATCCTATTTAAAGTCGCTTCCCTCACTCACTATCCTCATACTCTTTCCTTCCCTCTTCTTAATAGCACTTACTATTACCAGGTGTTTATGTATTTGTTTGCTGATTAGAATGTGAGCTCCGTGATAGCAGAGCCTTGGTCTTGAGTTATGCATCCCTGGAAAAGAGTGTGGTGCACGGCAGCCCTCAATAAATAAAAAGGATGAATGAGTTAAGCAAATTCCCTTCCCCTTCTCCATTTTGGAGGTAAACTCATCAATGACATTAATCACTTGGCTGGCAGATTGTTCATTGATAAGTACATTAACCGTCCCACAGTGCCATGCTGAGCTTTGTGGATACAGTTGGGAAGGGCAGGGTCCCGGCCTCAAAAACCTCAGTCTCCATAGAACAAGTGCTGGGTCTATCTCCTCGCTGAATTTCCTGAGGGTCACTCAAGGTCTGGTTCTCCATATTCCCCCTCACCGGGCTTTGCCGAGGGGCTATGTGCGCATGTCTGCACACGCACCTGCTGGCTGGGGCGGAGGTGGGGTGGGGTGGGGTGGGGGGTGGGGGGGCTGAGCAGGGGGCGGGAAGCCTTACTGAGTCCGTGTGCGCACGTCTGCACATGCACACGGTGGCTGGGGCGGAGGTGGGGTGGGATGGAGTCGGGTGGGGGAGGCGGGCTGAGCAGGTGGCGGGAAGCCTTACTGAGTCCGTGTGCGCACGTCTGCACACGTGCATGGTGGCCCTGGGCCCTCGGCTGTCACGCTAAGCCTCACTGGGTTGGTGTGTTCATGCGCATGGTGGATCTAGGCGCCCCCAAGAACACAGTGTCCCCCCCCCAAGCTGAGTGAGAAGCTCCGGCGGCCCACGTGGGCCTGTGTGCGCCTGCCCGCGCGGTGGTCCCGAGCCCCAGCAGCCCCCCGCCGTGTGTGCTGCTCACCTCGAGCTGGAGGTCTCGGCTCCTCATAACCGCCATGTTCTTTTCTTCACTGAGCTGGGCGTAGCGCATGGCCAAGTTGTAGTTGTCGTCCTTCACCTTGACCAGCTCGTCGTTGTAGCTGTCGCGCTCCTCCTTCATCTTGTAGTACCGCTCCTGGAAGGTCAGCAGCTCCACTCGAGTCAGCGTCAGCTGCTTCTTCTCGTCTTCCAGCTGTCGCGACTTGGCCAGGAGCTCGCACCGCTGTAGGTCCTTGGCCTTCATCTGCTGCTGCAGCTTGATGACCTCGTTCATGAGGAAGTGCGTGAGGCCCTCGTGGCCCTCCTCCACTGTGGAGAGGGGCGCTCATCAGGCCCGAGGAGGGGAGAGCGAAGGGGGCCCCAGGTGTGGGGTGGGGGCAGGCCTTCACTCACTCACTCACTCACTTACACACCAACATTGCACCGAGCTCTTCAGGCCCTGCGCACTCAGAGTGGGCAAGACAGCCTTGGTCCTGGTAGAGCTTACAGTCTCCGAAGGGAGACAGCCGGTAAAACAGCAGATGATCATGCACAGATAGAACTACAGATGGAGAGGATTTCGCGAAGTAAAGGCGCAGGGGCTGTGAAGGTGGGCGGCAGGGGGCCAGATCCAGCCTGGCGGGCAGCTGGGTTGGAAGGCTCCTGATGGTTGAGCTGAAACATTGAGGAGGGAAGCACGTCCTAGGAAGGTGGAAAATCATTGCCAAAGCCCTACAGGGAGGAAGGGGGAACTTGGCACATTTCAGAAACTGAAGGAAGACCAAAGTGGCTGGAGTCCGGAGAGGCGGAGAGGCAGAAGGGGGAGGCTGGGAGCGTGAGCAGGGGCTGGACCATGTAGGGTTCTTGTGGGCTCCATTAAAGACATGGGTGTTTAGCTGGATGCGGTGGAAAACCACCAAAGGTTTTCAGCAAGGAGGGCAACATGAGGGGTGGAGAAAGCATGGAGCAGAGCAGGAATGGCTGTAGAATGGATGGGGTTGGAGGAGTCTGGACTGGGGTAGTGGTGGAGATGGAGAGAAGGGTGATTCAGGAATATTTAGGGAGGAAAGTTGGGATGAGATTACCGAGGGCTCCGGTTCAGGGATGCTGGCAAGACAATAGGCAAGGCAAGGACAGGATCCAGAGGGCAGTAGGAATTTCTGTCCCGCCCCCCCAACATTCACGGAAGGTGTTCCACGAACACCCACTTCTCTTGGCTCTGACTTTGGTCTGTCTGTCACCTACCTTTCTTTGATTGGCAGGCAGAAGTGAGTGGTTGACAGCCCACAGGTGCCACAGGAACACTGTCCTAACGTCATGGATTCATAGCTTTGGAACTGTCCCCCCAACGGACTCACACACACACACACACACACTCCGGCCAGAGTTCAAAGGCTCCTGATGGCAAAGCCACTTACCCACAATGGTAGAGAATCTCCGGGTAGGCTCCTTTCCAGTCACCAGTTTGTACAGTTCCGGGTAGTAAAATTCCAGGCTCTCCAAGAAGACCACATAGCCCCTTTGGCCCTTGGTATGTAGAATGTCCAACAGTCGGCCTAGCGGAACGGAAATCACCCGGTGAGAAGAAGAGTGCACTTCTGATCGGATGTAAGTCTCCAAGTCCAGCCTTACCCTGGGCTCCTATCCCTCAATAAACTCTTAAGAAGACAGTCTCACCACATTCTGTCACTCGAGAGTGGTATCTGGGAGTCCAGATACTATAAATCAAAGTGCCAGGCCCTCAACAGGGATTCAGTGGCTGCTAGTTTTCCTTTCTCTAAGAAATTGGTAGAACCAGGATAAATGGAATTGCAGTTATGGGAACCAATGGTTTCAAAGAGCCTCCCAGTTGACCAGCACAGAAATTAACCATACAGGCACCAGCTCTTCTGTGATTGAAGGAGGCTGGAAGTACAAAGCAATTACAGAATAATGCATGGCTCTCTGAGACTCGGGGCAGGAAGACAAATCTTCGGGTGGAGAGCTAGGAAAAGTCACGGGAAGCAGGCACAGCTCCATGATCTCTGGGTATCTCATAGTCCGGAAACATCTTTAACCTAAATGTAACTTGCCTGGCATTTTTGGTTTCTGGTTCCACTTAATATTTACATTTCTTGGCCCATCCTCAAACATTTTATTTTCAGATATTTCTTCCCTTGAGGTCCCAGGATAGACATAACAAATACGTTTTGTCTTGTGTTAATGGATTATTTGGTGAAGCTGCCTGGAGCGCTGTGTTGAGGATTGTAAAGTTACATCCGAGCTCATCAGGAACCCGAGCTGTGATTAGTGATGTCTGTTATGTGTGCGAAAGAGAGTCACAGCAGATGAGCTACTTATCGCCAGTCGTACCGTGGGGAAGTGATTTTCAAACCTTTTCAACGGCGAGCCACAGGGAGAGAGATATTTTACACTGTGACCTTGTGCGTGGACACACATGCGCAAACACAGAGAAGTGTATGTACACGCATACGTATGTAGAGCCAAGTTTTACAAGCCACACTTGCTGCCTTTGAAGAATGTGATAAAGTGTCACGGATCCCTAGACAGTCTGGGAAAGCCTGTGAACCCCTTCTCAGAATAATATTTTTAAAACAGATAAAAAGGAATTGGATTATGAAGGGAATCGGTTCTAATAAGATACGGTTATCAAATACTAAATTTGAGATTCAGTAATAAAAGTGCCTCTTCACTAATGCATTAATAACACGATCTCTTGGCAGGTCTAGTAACTACTATAATTTTGAGGGTGAGATGAGTGTAAATGCTATTTTGGAAGATCTGTAACAGCTGTAATGTGGTATGAAGTTATCTGTAATTTTATTGTTGACAAAGTCACGGGTATTGCTAATCCCCACTGTGATTCATCGTCTACCTACATTCAGAACGGATGGAAACGCTGAATCTCGGTTAAAGCTAGTAAAATAAAGATGTAATTTCCCCCCATTCCAAGTTCATGGACCCTCTCAGTTCTATACGTAGAGAGCTTGGTGGCGGAGGAGGGGTGGGCAGAAGTCCGTGGACCCCAGTTTAAAAATTCCTGACCCGGAGAAACGTCATTTTGGTACAGCCAACTACAGGGTATTTCCGGAAGCTGCCACAAGAGGCCGCCCACCCTTTCCTCTTGGGTGGCTCCTCATTACCTGCCCGGTTGATCTTGGAAGGCAACATGGGTGCATTGAGCACTTCGTCTTCATCCTGCTCATCAATGACCTTACACTGGCGCAGGTACGGGGTGAGCTTGGCTGGGTTGATGTAGCGACTCAGCATGTGCCGGTTGCACTCCACATTCTCCCACAAGGCATCCTCCTCATCCTTCAGTGTCTCCATATAGTCATCCATCTCTGGCCCTCCTCCTTTCGGACAGAAGCCTCAACAAGGTTAATAAAGGAGCCTCACTGGAATAGCTCCAGAAACTCCTTTAGAGTGATCTCTAGAATATATTGTCGAGTTAAAAAAAAAAGTAAAGTACATATGGTATTTCACCTCTTATTTAAGAAAGGAAAGGATATGAACATAGATATATATTTCTTTATATACTACACATAAGCAATGGACAAATAAGCCATAAAATTAAAAAAAATTATTTATAGAGAGGGGAAATTTTTCAGTTGGAGTATATCCTTTCCATCCAAGATTTATATCTTACTAAGAATTTATCTTCCCCCAAACAATATATACTATTGCTTTTTGTTTTACAGTTTCACATAAAAGACATCATATTGTATGCTTCCTTGTTTCCTTTTTCAACTTATTTTTTTCTCTACCTTTTTTAAGTTTTATCTACATTGATATATATATAATTCGTTCATTTTTTAAAAAACAGCTTTATTGGGATATAAGTCATGTACCATACAATTCACCTTTTAAAATTCAATGTGTACAATTCAGTAGTTTTTAGTGTATTCACAGGGTTGTGCAACCATCACAATAAATTTTAGAACATTTTCATCATCAACCCCAAAAGAAACTCCATCCCTCTTAGCTGGCACCTCCCCATTCCCCCTCCCCCCCAGTTCCTGCTCCTCGAGAGGTAGGCGCCCACTAATCTACCTTCTGTCTCTATAGATTTACTATTCTGGACATTTCATGTAAGTGGAATCCTACAACATGTGGTCTTTTGTGACTGGCTTCTTTCACTAAGCATAATGTTTTTACTGTTCATCCATGTTGTTTCAGTACTTCATTTTTTTACTGATGAATAATTTTTCATTGTACGGCTATATCCCATCTTATTTACCCATCCATTGGTGAACATTTTGGTGGGTGGGTTCTATTTATTGGCTATTATAAATTATGTTGCTATGACGATTCATGTATGGGTTTTTATGTAGACCTATGTTCTTTTTTTCTTTTTAAGATTTATTTATTTGAGAGAGAGCACGAGAGAGAGTAGAGAGCACAAGCAGGGAGGGGGGCGGGGCAGAGGGAGAAGCAGGCTCCCCGCTGAGCAGGGAGCCCGATGTGGGGCTCAATCCCAGGACCCCAAGATCATGACCTGAACTGAAGGCAGACACTTAACCGACTGAGCCACCCAGGTGCCCCAGAAAGCCCATCTTTAACATTTTGAGGAACTGCCAAACTGCTTCCCAAAGTGCCTACAACAATTTACATTCCTGCTAGCAATGTTTGAGGGTTCTAATTTATCCACATCCTTGTCAACACTTGTGGTTGTCTGTTTTATTATAGCCATCTGAGTGGGTGGAAAGTGGTATCTCAGTGTGGTTTTGATTTGTATTTCTCTAATGACTAATGATGTTATCATCTTTTCATGTGCATACTGGCCATTTGTATATGGAGAAATGTCTATTCAAAACCTTTGCCCAGGTTTAAATTGGGTTGTTTGTCTTTACTATCGAGTGGTAGGAATTCTTTATGCGATCTGCATATAAGTCCCTTATCAGATATATGATTTGTAAGTATTTGCTCCCATTCTCTTGATTATATTTTCACTTTCTTAAGGTATTATTTGTAGCACAAGTTTTTAGTTTTGATGTAGTCCAATTTATTTATTTTTTTCTTTTTTCACTTGTGCTTTTGGTGTGTATCTAAAAACCATTGCCTACCTCAAGGCTGTGAAGATTTGCTTCTATTTTTTCTAAGATTTTTATCATTTTAGCTCTTAGATTTAGGTCCATGATGCATTTTGAATTAATATTTGTGTATGGTGTGCAGTAAAGGTTCAACTGTGTTCTTTCACATGTGGATATTTAGTTGTCCCAGCACAATTTGTTGAAAAGTTATTCCTTCCCCATTGATTGGCCTTGGCATCTTTTCAAAAATCAACTCACTGTGTTTACTTCTGGACTCTCGATTCTATTGCATTGGTCTATAGGTCTGTATTTATGCCAGCACCATACTTCATTACTGTACATATGTAGTAAGTTTTGAAATTGGGAAGTATGAGTACTCTAACCTTGTTCCTCTTTTTTAACATTCTTTTGGTTTGTCACAGCCCCTTGCAATTCCATATGAATTTAAGGATCAGTCTGTCAATATCTGCAAAAAGAGGTAGCTGGGATTTCGATACTGAATCCATTGAATATGTAGATCAATTTAGAGATCATAAGACAATGACCCATGAATATGGGGTATCTTTTCATTAGTTTAGGTCTTTAATTTCTTCCAGCAATGTTTTATAGTTTTCAGTGTACAAGTCTTGCACTTCTTTTGCTAAATGTGTTCCTAAATATTTTATTCTTTTTGATGACATCGTAAATGTGAACTGTTCTCTTAATTTCATTTGTGGAATGTTCACGGCTAGTATATAGATATACGATTGATTTTTCTATATTGATCTCTCATTCTGTAACCTTACCGAAATAATTTCTTAGCTCTAATAGTTTGTTAGTGGATTTCTTGTGATTTTCTATATACAAGATAATGTCACCTGCAGTTAGATAGTTTTACTTCTGTCTTTTCAATCCGGACACCTTTTATTTCTCTTTCTTGTCTAACTACCCTGGCTAGAACCTCCAGCACAATATTAAATAGAAGTGGCAAGAATAGACATTCTTGTCTTATTCTTGACCTTAGGGGAAAAGCGTCCATTTTTTTTTTTGTCATTAAGTATGATGCTAGTTGGTTGTGTGTGTGTGTGTGTGCGCGCACACATGCGCGCATGTGTGTTTTAGATATCTTTTATCAGATTGGGGAAGATCCCTTATATTCCTGGTTTGTTGAGTACTTTTATCATGAAAGGGTGTTTGATTTTATCCAGTGCTTTTCTTCATCCATTGAGATGACCATGTGATTTTTAGTTTTGATTCTGTTAATGTGATGTATTACATTAATTGATTTTCAGGTATTAGAAAAACCATGCATTCTTCATATAAATCCCACTTAGTCATGGTGTGTAATTATTTTTATAGACTGTTGGATTCTATTTGGTAG
Source organism: Halichoerus grypus (assembly GCF_964656455.1). Taxonomy (NCBI): domain Eukaryota; kingdom Metazoa; phylum Chordata; class Mammalia; order Carnivora; family Phocidae; genus Halichoerus; species Halichoerus grypus. The sequence continues at coordinate 2,258,364 of NC_135717.1, forward strand.
TGTATTTTTGAGGACTTTTGCATCTATGTTCAGAAGAGATATTGGTCAGTAGTTTTCTTACTTGTGATGTCCTTGACTGGTCTTGATATTGGGGTAATATTGGCCTCATAGAATTAGTTGGGAAATACTCCCTTCTTTTCTATCCTTTGGAAGAGTCTGTGAAGAATTTTTTCTTTTGTTCGGTAGAATTCACCAGGGATGACATCTGGGCCTGGGCGTTTCTTTGTGGGTAGATTTTTGATTACTAATTCTTTACTTGTTATATGTTTGCTCAGATTTCCTGTTTTTCTTGAGTCAGTTTCAGTAGTTTGTGTCTTTCTAGGAATTTGTCCATTTCATCTAAGTTGTAAATTTATTGGAAACAATTGTTCATATTATTCCTTTATAACGCTCTTACTTATGTAAGGTTGGTAGTAATGTCCTCTCTTTTATTTCTGATTCTACTACTACTAATCAGGATCACGTTCTTCTGAATCTAGGTGCCCTTGAAACTCTAACCAGGGATATCTTGCCTCAATTAGGGAGAACAAAATGAATACCTATTTTAACTTCTTACTGCCCCAGCCATCATACTTTCAAACCATGGTTTCTCTCCTCTTAGTTCCCTGTCATTCTCATTAACCTGAGAGAGAGAGAGAGAGAGAGAGAGAGAGAGAGAGTGAAGGGGGAGGGAGGGGGAGGGAGTGAGAAGGGGGAGGAGGAGGGGGAGAAGGGGGAGGAAGGGAGGGGAGGAGGAAGGAGAGGGGGTAGGGAGAGGGAGGGAGGAGAAGAGGTAAGGGGACAGGGGAGGGAGAGGGGGAGAGAAGGGTGGGGAGACTTCTCTCTTTTTTCCTTGGTCACGCTAGCTAAAGTTTTATCAATTTTGTTATTTCGAAGAACCAACTTTTTATCTGAAGCTAATGTAGCATTGTGTGTCAAATATTCTCAAATAAAAAAATTTAAAAACAACAACAAAGAACCAACTTTTGGTTTCTGTGATTTCTATTGGTTGTCTATTCTCTAACTCACTTATTTCTGTATTAATCTCTATTATTTCCTTCTGTCTGCTTCCTTTGGGTTTAATTTGCTCTTCTTTTTCTAGTTTCATAAGGTGAAACGCTAGGTTATTAAGATCTTTTTAAGTAAAAACATTAGAGCTATAAATTTCCCTCCAAGCGCTGCTTCAGCTGCATCCCTTATGTTTTGGTAGGTTGCATTTTTATCTTCACTCATCTGAGTAAGTTTTCTATTTTCTTTCCTGATTCCTTCTTTTTGACCCACTAGTTATGTAGAAGTGTGATGTTTAATTTCCCCCATATTTGTGAATTCCCCAGATTTCTTTGTTATGTATTTCTAATTTAATGCCATTGTGGCTGGAAAACATGATCTGTATTATTTTAATCCTTTAAAGCTTGTTGAAGCTAGTTTTACAGACCAGTGTATGACTGATCTTGGAGAATGTTCCAGGTGTGTGCTTAAGAAGAGCATGTCCTGCCGCTGTTGGGGGAGCATGCTATGGATGTCTGTTAGATTTAGTTAGTTTATAGGGTCGTTCAAGTCCTCTCTCTCCTTGTTGATCTTCTGGCTAGTGGTTCTATCCATTATTAAAAGTAGGGCATTAAAGTCTGCGACTATTCAGTTAATTGTTCAATTTGACTGTTTTATGTATTATTCCATTGCAAGAATATACCATAATTTATTTACCCATTTCTCTACTGATGAATATTTAATTTTCCCCAGTGCTTTGTGTGGACACTTGGCGCTGTTTGCAGTAGGAAACAATGGAAGCAAGTGATATGCTCATCAGTCAGTACTCCAAAATCCTTTTGTACTATGGAGTAAACTCTGAAAGGGATGTGGTAACATAAAAACATCCCAAGACATATTGTTTTAAAAAAAGTCAAATTTCAGAATACATATATGAAGTATAATACAAAAAAAAAAAAAAAAGGTCTTGGTCCTGGTTCCTGACACAGAGCTCCTAAGGCCTCTGGAATCTTCTGAGTGATGAGTGTCTTTTGTATGGTAATGAGATGACTCTAGGCTTAAGGGCCCAGAGATAGCTTCCAGTGGGGGCTGGCTGCCAGAAAGACCAAGTGGTTAGAGGGTTATGACTTTCAGCCCCACACCCCTACCTCCAGGGAGGGGAGAGAAGCTGGAAATTGAATTCAGTCATCAAGAGTGAATGATCTAATCAATCATGGCTATATAATGAAACCTTGATAAAACTCCTTCAACAACCAGGTTCAAGGAGCTTCAGAGCTGGTGAATAAATGCCCCCTCTGGGAGGGTCATACCTCAACTCCATGGGGACAGAGGCTCCCACACTCAGGACCCTTCTAGACCCCGCCCTCCATGCCTCCTCATCTGGCTGCTCATTTGCATCCCTTAAACTGTAATTAGTATCGTGTCTTCTTGGGGTGTATGAGTCATTTTAGCAAATTACTGAACCTGACGAGGGGTTGTGGGAACCCTGGATTCGTAGCTGCTCGGAGGAGGGGGGGAGTATGGGTGGCCCCTGGGACTTGAAGCTGTCATCTGAAGTGGGAGCAGGCTCGTGGGGGTCTTTGCTGACTCTGGAGAGTTAGTGTTGGGATTGAGTCGAGTTGCTGGATACCCAGTCGGTGTCGGAGAATTGGCTGGTGTGTGGAAAATGACATATATTTGGTATCAGGAAGAAGACGTCACATGCAGCACAAAACCACATACGTAACGCACCGCTAAGCAAGACTATAATTATACGTGTGTGTGTGTGTGTGTGTGTGTGTGTGTGTGTGTGTGCGCGCGCGCGCAGAGAGGGAAGAGAGAGAGGAAGGGCCGGGGACGCTTCAGAGAACTGGATGCAATGGTTACATCTTGGAAGAGGAATAAAGTTCAGAGGTTAGTGGTCAAGGAGGGCTTGGACATGATACCATTTTAGTATTTACAACAAGCACGTAGCGGTGCACGACTTGTACAGTTTGGAAGAAAAAAAGAGACAAATGAACGAAGGTGAAAGCCAAGTACAGTGCAATAGACAGGCCAATATCCAATATTTGCCCCTGACTCACATCTTCTGGGAAGACCACAGCCCCAACAGCTTGTTTGCACCGAGGAAACCCTCTGGCCAGCCGACGGACCTGCCTCACGGAGAACTGGTCCACAGGCTGGGGGTTTCGCGTGGGGCCGAAGAGACGGCGGGACGGTGAGCGTGCTGGGGGGTACCGAGCTAGAGGTGGCATTGGGGTGAGCAGAGCTGGGTCACAGTGAAGCCTAGGTGTGGGCAGGGGAGGCTGCCGAGGTAGAGAAGGTAGAGGTAGGCAGAGGAAGCCCGTCTGCTGAGCGAAGCCTCAGTGAGAAGCCCTGTGGGTCCAGAAGAAGCAGCGGGAGCAGTTCCTCTCCAGTCCCAGCCCCATAAGCGCTGGCCATGCGTGCTGCATGGTCCTTGCCGTGGGGTCTCCGAGAGTCCCCTCATTAATCTGAGCTACTTGCAGTGGGCGTTCGCTTCACGCAACCTGAAGGACACGAATGACCACACCTGTTTGCTGTCATGAGCAATAACTGATTTGGAGTGCTAGAAACTGAAACCCAGTCCCTCCCCCGGGCGGGGAAGAGCACACAGATAGCCCTGCCTCACAGACACAAGTCCTGACCCCTGCCAGCCCTCTCGCTGAGATAGGAGGGCCACCGGGGCCCCGCGGCGAGCCTGTGCTGGGGCGACATGAACACGCCCACTGCAGCCACTCCCCCCGACACGGAGTCACTATGACCATTTCTACTCACAAAGCAAAACGTACTTTCCTAGACTATTCTTGAAGACTCAATATCCTAAGCACTCGATTCAACACATTTACTGAGAGTGTGGCAGCCACCACTGTGCCGGTCCATGTCACCCCCCCACGCCCCCTGCTTACAGAATCCTCAGGTTTTTCAGGAACTGAGCTACCCCACGCTTCAGGGAGGCCGGGCACCTTCTGAGCTGCGAGGAGCAAGATCTTGTTTGGTCTCTACCAGAGCTGTAAGAAGAAGCACGTGAAGTGCTTTATGACACACACAACCTATGGGAAATCCTGCTGTGTGTGGGGGGGCAGTTCTGGTGTTTTTTCTTGATCTTTGACAGGGACACAGGAAGGAACACTGTCATCCAGCTTTTGGATGTTAGCAGGTGAAGGTGTGTGTGATGCTGGGAGTTGTTCGGCCATCCTGTGACCTGAGGACTCACGTAAGAACAAGAGCTAACGTCCTCAAGACGGCAGAGCAGAAAGATGGAAAGAACCTGGGTCCCCGATGTCCCCTCCTGGGCACTGAATTCACCAACATCAGACATCTCCCCGCCCCCCCCCACCACTGGGCTCCTTCAGAAGCAAGATAATAAATGCCTTTGCCCTGAGCCATTTTAAACGGGATCCACTATTATATGCACCCAAAGCCTCCTGACTAGTTAATGTATCTACTTAATACAAAGACTAGCTAAGCACAGTGAACAGAGAACCAGGTGCTCACAGGCTGACGCTGGTTATGGGGTCAAAGGCATGTGCCCAGAAATTAATTAAATGTCAGCTCAAGGCAGGGAGACAAGCAGGTCTGGATGGAGCAGAGAAGCATTTCTGGCCGCCCTTCACGGACCGAGGCGGCTGTGCTGGGCATGCCCAGTGGGACAGAAACGCCTCCTCCAGGGACCGGGGTGGCCTGTCAGTGGCCTCTGCTGGGGAAAAAGGAAAATAAAAACAAAGCAGGACATGACTAGAGCCAAACCTTTTTCCCCCAAACGAAAGGAAGGGGACCCTCCCACCTTATATGCAAGCAAACAATAGAGCCTCCATCTAGTGGCCATCACTGATACCCCGGTGCACTTCAGCTGCTTCGCAAACACGGGTCGAGTCAAACTCGTGAGAACTGCCTAGTTTGGTGAGCCCCCCGAGCCACGGGGTGGCCTAAGAGGACGCCGTGGCCTCCACCACCAGCGGAGGGCGGTGAGCGCCTGCGAGCACCAAGCACCGGCCCCGGGAGCAGGGACGCCGAGGCGTTTCCCACCGGCCCCTGCCCTTGGGAGGCAGCCACAGTGGGCTGCTGAGGGTCAGCTGTGGCACCCCGACAGCTGCAGGGGGGCGTGAGGAGGGCCGCAGAAGAGAAGGGGCACAAGCACCCCAGGCTAGGCTGCTACCATGTGCCAGGTGCGCACCTGTCCCCTACTGCCATGATCACAGCAACCTGGGGGGCGGGATCCTCCCTGTTCTACAGACACGTCATCTGGGCTGAACGGTGTCCCCTCGGATTAGGAACCATGAGCCAGCCCCCCTGTTCCCACTCGAGGGCCAAAGACCGAGGTGAGCAGTGACTCAGCCCCCGGCATCCCACCGTGGCTGACGTAAACCTTGGGATCGGAAAACAAGTTGACCTGACCTGGGAGGCTTGGACACGCAGGGCACACGCCCAGGCTTCCCTCCTCGGTGTGCTCCCCGGAGAGACCACCCTGTAGGTCAGGAGGCTCGTGCAAGGGTGGCCGTGCATCCAAGCCCGAGGAAGCACGCCGATGTCCGAGGCGGGAGAGCGGATAAGCGCCGTGGGCCTTCAGGGACGCCGCGTGCTACGGCGGTCCTCGCCGATGAACCTCGGGATGTGACGCGGGGCACGGAGCACCCACGAGATGACACTGTCTGGCTACGTCTCTAAGACGGACGACTGAACTATGCTGTTAAGGAGAGACAGCAAAACCACACCGAGGAGCGAGGAACGGGTAAGAAGGAGAACGGCGGCTCCCGTGGGAGGGCAGCACCGTGTCACTGTCCCCCGGAGATGCCGGTGATACTGGGATCTGGGGTGCAGCTTAGCTGGGGACGCTGTGTCCCCTGTGTTACTGTCTCAGACACACACAGCCATAAACGCACCAAGAGTTTCTTGGGCAAAAACTACGGCTAGTGTAGCTAGCCTCGAAGGAAAACCATTTCGGACACAATTTCAGATGCAATTCCTCCCCGCACACTTGGCTGTGACTCAGCCTGACCCCGCCTGGTCTTCTGGGAGGAATCCGGCAGCTTCCTTGAAAACGGTCTGCCCAGGATCGCGCCCTCGGACCCGAGGCGCTGACAGCCGGTGGTGCCGGTGGCCCCCCCCCCCTCCGTCGGGCTCAGCGCTGGAGGCGGCTCGGCCCCACCCTCAGCCGGGGCTGGTGTCCGGCCCGAGTCGAAGCCTCGACCCCATGGGCCTTTTTACAAACAGCGGGAAAAGCAAGCTCAAGGCTCCTGGGTCAGGTTCTACAGGAAGGGCCATTTTGCTCAGCTTTTTACAAGACAGGGAGATGACTTGTCCGTGGACAAACTCCGTGGCAGTGGCCGGTCTCCCTCGCCTCCCTCACTGACTCGAAACGTTTACCGTGTGGCCCCCCCATTGCTGTTACAATGAAGTTCAACATCTCTATCGTGACCCCTCGGCCCTGCCGGGTTTGCTCCTGCTGGCTCCCGGAGTCTCGTCCTGTGTCCTGGGCTCCTCACCAAACCTGCTCACGCACCTCCCTCTGCCTAGAACCTCCCCCACCGCGCCCCTGTCAAGTCTTAGGTAAGCCTCACTCAGCGTTTTTGTTTTGTTTTCTAATCTACTGGCGATTACACAAGCAAAGTACCTGGCATGCAGTCGTTGCTCAGTAGACAGCGCCTGCTGTCCCGGGACGGAGCTCCGACTTCTGCGCCTCCAGGCCGCTGCCGGGCCTGCCCCGAGCCAGTCTTCCTCGGGATCTAGAGCTGCGATGGCCGGAATCTGTAAAAGGAAAGATAATCTGACTTGGCACAAGGACGGAGGTTGGAGAGAGAGAGAGAGAGAACCACTCAAGTATCAAAGTGATGCCCTGCTTTGGAAGGAAAGGTCAGAAAATCCTGGGGTGCCCATCTCTCCCGGTGACAGTGACGCAGCGGACCGTGGCCAGGAGCTGCTGGGGAGAAGGGTTTTTGTCGCAGCCCATGGCCAGTCTGTAAGGCCACTGGCCACAGGTCCTGAGACCTCTGGGACCGGGGAGGAGGGCAGATGGTAGCCTTGGGGTTAGTCCTGACCAGGGTGGAAGGTCTTCACAAAGTCGCTGATAGGAGTGTTCGCAGAGTGAAGACGTTCTAATCAGCTACTAATTCATTAGGTCAAAGGCGGCAAACCGCATTCCTGAGCCCAGAAGGGTTCCTTTCACTGTGAATTACGCCTTCAGCCCCCGGCACGCCGTGGGTTTGGGCAGGAACACACCATGGCACGCACTGTAATTTCCCCAAGGTGGTGCTCCTCACGGTGACGGACGAGGCCGTCGTCAGTGCCCAGCTCAGCCACTCCAGGAGCCCGGGGAAGGAAGACCGGGGAGGCAGAAAGGCGAGGAACAACCCCTGCGACGGTGAGGTGGGGCCGGACACCGGGCCTGACACCTGTCCCGCCCGACAGCGGCTGGGATCCCTTTGGTGGGGGCTTTAGGCAGCTGCTCCATGGCCGGCTGCTCTGCCTCGGCAGTGACAGGGACCCTGGGACATCGCTGTTAAATCAGGAACTCGCTTGGTTTCAGCTCTGAGAATTAATCACAGGTGACACCAGATCTCCCAGGGCTGGTAGAAGCTGCTCTTGTCGGGTGTCAGCTTGGATCGGAGTGAGCTGTCACAGGCCCTCTGCCCCGGGGAGGTGGCAGTGACATGCTTCTCTGGAGGACACCATCTCCTTTGTCTTCTCACGGCCTCCCTGCTCTGCGGCTGGGACAGGAGGAGCTACGCTGCTGCCCAGCACTGCGCGCGAGGGCTGGGGAAGCCGGCGATCTGCGGGGCCAAGTGCCCCAGCAGAGACCAGCAGGCCGATGAGCAGAGGCAAAGGGAAATTATACTTTTCTGCATTTGCATTTAAAAGCAACAGAACATGCATTTCTTTCATAATCAGAAGAAAAGGCTTTTTACAAAATTAATAAGAAAGATTTTAGTTACAAGAAAGGAAAAACAGATTTTCACAGGGTTGTACAACTACCCAATGTGTCAACATAGGTTGGAAAAACTGAGACACAAGACAACCAGTAATGAGGCTGAACTTTCTATTTCTGCTGTTAGAATTCTGATTACACCCTCAAGAACTTGGTCATAAGGTTGGAAAAACTTATAGGATATGTCTCTCGAGAGATTAGCTTATTGGTATAACATTCAACTGGCTGAAACATCATCCCTGATGCTTATAGATTATTTACTATGTGCCAGGCACTTGCTAAGCATAACTGATAAACTCAAAAACTCTCTTGAGATAGGTGGTATTATTATTATTGCTATCATCATCACCATTTTATAGCCAAGAAAACCAAACCCGGGAGAGGTTCAAGGTCATATAATTAGCATGGAAGGCAGGATTTGGACCCAAGGTTCTCTGACTTACTTTTACTACCATACAGCCCCTAGAATTACCTTTTAAAAAATAAAAGTTTACTTTTAGAAGGACTAGAATCAGAAAGTGTATGTACGTACACTCCCTGAAATAGCACTTTTACACGCAAAACTTAAGACAGAACTAAAACCACTTTCTAAGATGGCACCTATTGGCTCAGGATTAAAAAGAACAACTATTGCTTCTCGATAGAGGAATCAACTGCTTAGTGAGTTATAAGTGTGTTATGCAAACACAGTCGGTGCCCATTCGCCCTACGGTGAAGCTGTTTAATCAACGAGCAGAACTTGTACACACTGCTTTTGTCACTTCCTACTTAAGAATAAACAGAGAGCCAAGGATCACCTGATGTGTGAAGAAAGTCTTCATGTGAAAGGAAGAGATCAAAAGAGACAAGTTGATACAAAGAACTTGCAGGAAGCAGACAATGCAGAATAAGAAAAAATTAAAAAAACAACCCCACAACCTGATAATTAAAATCCATTGAAATTAAATAAGATATTGCATCTATAAAACAATAGTAGGATGCTATGAAAAAGGAATGATCAAAGAACGAGAAAGAGTTCTTAGCAATTAAAATAAAGTACCAGAAATTTATCAATAGAAAGTTTGGAAGACAAAGTTGAGGAAATCTTCCAAAAAGTTAATAAAAAGTTAAAGAGAAGAAAGATAAGAAATGGTGGGGGAAATGAGGTTAATTTAGGTCTAATATCCGATAAATAGAAATCCTGCAAAGAGAGTGCAGAGGTTATGTTTCCTTTCTTGTCTAGCTTTTGGAGATAGAATGTAAAGTTAGGGATGAAATTATCAGAGAAATAATATTAGAGGATTCTCCAGATGTAAGCACATGAGTCTTCAGATTTAAATGGCCCTTCGGGTGCTCAGTACAATCAGTGGAAAAATAACTTTCTCAGAACATCCTTGTGAAATTTCAGGCCATCAGGAAATAAGAGAAGACTCTAAATGCTTCCAGAGAGGACACATCAGGTCATATGTAAAGGACTAGGAGTAAGTTTGGCATCAGACATTTCAATAGCAATACTGGAAACTGGGAGACAATGAAGTGATGCCTTCACATTTTTGATGGAAAATACTTTTTAACCTAGAATTCTATTACACCCCTCCCCCAATTATTAGGCATGAAAATAGAATGATATTATTTTCAGAAAGGTAGAGACTCAAAATATTTATTTATTTTAAAGATTTGATTTATTTGTCAGAGAGAGAAAAAGAGAGAGAGAGAGAGAGAAAGAACAAGCAGGGGGAGCGGCAGGCAGAGGGAGAAGCAGGCCCCCTGCTGAGCAAGAAGCCCGATGCGGGGCTCCATCCCAGGACACTGGGATCATGACCTGAGTCTAAGGCAGAAGCTGGTTTAACCAACTGAACCACCCAGGCGTCCCGACTCTAAACATGTATTTCCCATGTACCCTTTCTTAGGAAGCTACTAGAGGATATGCTCGAGTAAAATGAGGGAATAAAACAATAAAGAGGAAGGTATAGAGCTCAGGAAACAGAAAATCTAATTGGACAAAGCAGCAAGGAAATCCCAGGATGAGAGAGAGGTGGCAAAAAGGAGCTGGCCAAGATTATGGCAGGCTCACGGAGGGCCCAGTAGAGGGAGGTGGCCAGGGGGAAAATGGAATGGTCATCTGATATATTTCATAATTTAGGAAATAATATTGTCGGGCAAATGACAGGACTGTGAGTCAGATGGAAAAATAGTGAAGGATAGGCACATAAAAAAAACCTCAACAAATGAAAAAAAGAGGCAATATTAACTCCAGGAGAAAACAAAAAGGTAAGAAAGGAAATAATTACAGCATGCAACTTGCCTCAACATAAACAATATTTACCTAGTGATAATAATGTAACATATACAACTGTGATCTAAATGCATGGAGACAATGAAGGAAGGGGAGATGCATGGAGTGGGGTACTCAGAAAAGAGGGCTAAATGCTCCTCTACCTAAGAGTATGTCAGTAAATAAAGTGGATATATCTGTAAATAGCAATGCAAACCTATTACTTAGAAATGAGGTAAATAACAGAAGAAAACAACAGTGAAAAGTTATAAGTAGTTGCCTCTGGGGATCAGGACTGGGAACAGATGTTTTTATTACAAGCCTACTTTACATTTCAACTCTGCATACATGTATTATCCTGGCAAAAAAATGAACAAAAATTAACATATGTCAATAGTTGGAAATACGGATGATACGTTTAAGTATAAAGAATCCATTCTCTGTGCACTTAACATTGTCTACCTTTTGTAGTGCTTGTCAGACAGCTCGCCTCATCATAAACCAGAAGTGCTGCCTGGATGCTGAGCACTTCACAGATGTCACCTCACTTCCCAGGAACTCAGGTAGGTTCCATTATTCTGGGTCTTATTATTCTCACTTTATGAGGAGGAGGTAGGATCAGAAAGTTAAATAATGGGGTGAGATCTCACAGCTTCACTAAGCGGCAGAGATTCCAACTCAGCCCTCATTGACTCCGACTCGTGATCTCACTTAAACTAGCAATCATCACAACTAATATTTATTAAGCATAGCATCTAATCTAAGCAATTAGATTCCTTGCTTCCTGGGCTCTATATCTTTCTCTTTATGGCTTTATTCCCTCATTCTGCAGGAGTATATCCTCTAATAGGTGTCTATGGAAACATACATGGTAGTGCTGTGGGCAGACACTGTGCTAAACGCTCCATGTGGATTAGCTCCTTTCATACAACAGCGCTATAAGGTGCGTACCACTATCCCCATTTTATAGAAGAGAAGTTCAGGGAGGCCCAGCTACCTGCCACATGTCTGTCTCATCTCCCATAGAACCTAGCATGGGGACTAACTCTTAGTAGCTGCTCAATATATATTTGTTGGGTGAATAAATAAAAATCAAATCCTGAATAAAATAAACAATAAGGCTATTATTATTTCAAATCCAGGGAGTGCCTAGCCCTTTGGAAAAGAGCCGTGTTTGTGGGCAGACACCTCCTCTCTCCAAGAGCTACCCCCGGGGCAAAAGCTCTGGAACCAGAAGGGGGTCAGCAATCAGTCAGATAAATGCATCTCTGCTTAATTGATTTGCCTGGATGATTGGAGTAAGAGGCTTGAGATGGAGGGTTTAATTATTCCAAAGAAACCTCCATTTAATTGAAAGGATTTCTGGCAAAAAAAAAAAAAAAAGGGAAAAATATTATTTAAAAGGATGATCTACTGCCTGTGAGGAAGGACTGAAGAGACACTGGTCCAACCATCTATGTGTTCATGGCCCTGGAAATGAAGCTTTATGGAAAAGGACCAGAGCCCTCCCTTCCTGTGGGCCTCATCCCCTGCAGTCCCCATTCCTATAAAAAGGACATGTAGAGAAACAGCTAGAAAATTCCCCCTGCAGGATTCTTCCCTGGGATCCCAGTTAACTTTCTAACCTATCTCCTTCAGCTCATTCAACTAAAATATTGAGATGATAGTATTTCCCATCAATTAACATGTGTACAGCAATCAACAGAGCTTCCCTGATACGTATTTTGAAAGCAGCAATTATCGTTTTAGATTCACAGTGGAGTGGCAGACATTGCCGGCTGCCGACCTAACATCCATTCTCTCTTGTCTATCAACAGAGTTCCAATTTTGTGGGGAGCATTACCATGCCCCTCGAACAACTATGCTTGCAGCCTCTCTTGCAGTTAGAGATGGCTATGGGACACAGTTCTGACCGGTGAGATGGAAGCAGAAGTTTCTGGAGACGTTTAGAAGGGCTCTATAGAGGGGTGGCGGCAGAATCAGGGCAGAAGAGCCTTTTATTTGTCCCTGTCTTCCTACCTGGAATGTGGATGCAATGTTCTGCTGCAGAGCAGCTATTTTGTGAGCATGAAGACAAAGGTCACACTCTAAGTATGACTGAGTAGGATGCCACAAGTATTTTGGGTCCAAGCTTAACCTCTGAGTTCTTAGTTCATGAGAAGAATAAAATCCCTACTATGTGTAAAACTGATTTCCTTTCAAACAAATGAGATCCAAGCCTTCTAAGAAAGTCATATTGGCCCCAGCCTCAGACTTGAGCCCCTCAATCTGAGCAACTGCCTCTTCTATTTGCGCCGGTTCCTTTTTTTTTCTAGATCCAAAACCACAGTAAATAAGAGATCAGTAAGGACTGAGGACCGCCCATGTATAGAGTGCCCTCTGAGGGGTCAGCGACCATGAGGAGATAAGGCACAGCCCACGAAATGTGATGAACAGATGACATTTCTAGCGGGCAGCGCAAGGGCAAGGCGATCTACCTCACTTGCCTGCTGCAGTCCTGCCTCGGATCCTGAGCTGTGCTCCTCACTTTTCAGTCTCGAGTCACATCTCCGGCCTCTGCCACGTCCACTAGAATCTCTCTGTTCTCTCATTCAGCCCTCATTCTTCCACAGGAGCCCACCCCCGCCCCCGCCAGCCCCAGCCCACGTGACAGCCAAGCTCCTCGCTGTCACCCCAGAGCACCACCAACCTCCCCCGACCATCTCCTCAGGGACCAGGCCACCTGTAATCATACCTGGAGCTCCTCAAGGGGCTCCGTCCATCTACTTCCAGGTGACCCAGGCAAAGGGCCAGTGGTTTCTGTGGGATAAAATTGTCTCGACCTGGTATCTTTTAGGAAGGAAGCGGGGGAGGCATCAGTAGACACCTGGGCACGGGGGCAGTGGGGAGCACGGCACATCGACTGAAGCCGGAGACCGAAGGCATGGCAAGCATCACCCCTTCGCCATCCCCAGCCCTGCCACACACCCCACCACCCACCGCGGCTTCCGACTCGCACCGCAGCAAAGAACTTTGGAAAGGGCACACACCTCTTGCATTAGCAAAGGATACTGCTCCCCTCCAGCTCTTGTTTTCCTATCAGCTCTGCAGGGCAGCTTTTCAAAAAAGCGCAATTAGGAATGACAGATTTAAATTGTTCTGAAATGCATATCAATTGATCACACTGGTTCTTGAGGAGCATCTGGATTCCAGAGCCGTGCGCACAGCACACTGGCGGCGCTGACGGTCTCCAGGAGCCGCGGCTGGACCACTTGGCCAAACCTGGGAAGGGTGGTCTCGCTCCGGGGCTGGCCAGGGGGGAGCCCCAGCCTCGGCGATCACGAAATGTAGTCTTCTCCTGCGCTGGCCTTGGAAGCCTGGTCAGCAGATCGCCTTTGCCACAGGGACAGTGATGTCATGGTGACCCCCAGCGGATTCCAGTTCCAGAGTCCTCTGTGCTTTCAAAGACAGACCCTTTGCTTCATCCAGGTGCACAATTCTTCTCCATTGGCATAGTCTTCACTGTTTGGCTACCATTTTGTTATCTGGGTTGGGAGAAACTTGGAGCGTCCGCGGTCCCTCTTGGAATGCTTCGTGTCAAGACTGGGGTTTGCGGTTGTGCTAACATGGGGCGGATTTTCGATGAGCATTTGCTGAAGCAAAAGCTCTAATGACCTAAGGTGTTACGATAAGAACATTCCATTGTCACAGAACTGCATTCAGTCGCCGGTTAGCCAAGAAGCACTTGGCGATGGCAGGCGATACGGTCAGCCCAGGTGGCCGCCCTGCCCCACCTCTCCCAGCGGAACGCAGGTCCCTGTTGTGGAATGGACCCACGTTCCTGTGCTTTTCACCTGGTTTCGCCATCGCTCATTTGCACACCCGCTGTGATTCTTTGAGAGGGCTTGTGTCATGCTCATCGGTGAGTCTGCAGCACACGCCGCCCGCATGCGGTGAGCTTTCCACACATCTGCCCAGTGAGCGAACCAACGGGTCTCCTTCCAGAGTCTGGCCCCACTGCTTGGGGTTTCTATGACGCAGAAGCGGGACACGGAGCGTGCATTTTGGTGCATGAATCACAGGGAGATGTAATCCCAGCAAAGGAGAGGTGGAAAGAAACCATGAGTTACTTTTTGATTTGGGGAATGGGGAGGCGGGTTGGAAGGGAGAATGGCAGAGTGGGCCGGTGGTAAGAAAGCCTGCAGGTTCACGGGAAGACGAGGAGAGAAGGGAGCGAGGCTGGGGAGGAAGAAGGAGGAGGAAGCCCGGGGCGGCAGCCGGCCGTTTGGCAGGTGAGCCTCTGCTCCGAGAACGCAGATCAGAGGCGCGGCGCGGGGACCTGCCAGGGGAACGTGGAGCGGGCCACTCGGGCCACACTGGCCTCCGCTCAGACAGACTTCTCTCCAGGGCCCAGGGCAGGTACGCAGCCTCACGAGCATGCTTTGAAGCCCCAGCAGCAAGGTGCCCTGGTCTCTCTCTTCTGCGTTTCGAAGGTGCACCAAATCCATGCTCCGAAGCCATGAGGTGAACAACCAAAAATGCATCTGTAGTCGTGGGACTCTGTGTTCTGTGAAATATCACGAGGACCGGTAAATCAGTGAATCAGTGACACTTCTGGGCACGTTTCCACGTGTTTGAAAATGACTCTGCCCATGACTTCAATCAGGGAGCAGGTCAGTACCTAGAAGCAGGCAGATTTCGGGTTTCCTCCTGCGGGGACAGAGAGGTGGCGCTGGGGGTGGGGCGTCCTTGCCTCCAGCTTTGACCCGATGCTTCCACCACGGCCCGGCCCGAGCAAGTGAAACCGCCCCTCAGAGGCCTGAGGCTCCCGCTTTCCCGCGGCTGCCGGGGCTCCCAGAGACTTCGTCTCGAAAGGCCTCCAGGGCTGGTGGAAACTCTGAGGCAGGAAGCAGCCTGATGTGTGGACCTCAGACTTTCTTATTTTTACCCGGCGGTGTTTGAGGCTTGAGGTCAAAGCTGTACTTTCTCCGACATCAGCGCCCTGGGCAGTTCTGCAGGCAGCAGAAGAAAGGACAGAGGGGCTTTGAGGGGTGAGAGTCGCCTTGCTAGATGCACGGTCTCTGCAGACTTCTCCGGGGTAGACCTACAGAGCTGGGGGGCTGGGGGTCCCTTTGCAGGGAACCCACATGCATGGAGGGTGTAGAGCCTGTCCTTGAGAGGTCAAAGTATACTGTGCTTGTTGGGGTCAAGTGGCATCGCCCCCCCAGCCCCCCGGAGAAGATGGGGGTTGTGCACAAAGGATCACAGGAATTCTACTCTAATTAAAGAGAAAGTCCAGCCAAAAAAAGAGTCTTTGCATAAGGAGATAACACTGTGTGTCCTAGCGGAAAGCATCCAGTCCTCACGTGAGGATCCTGGGTTTGAACTCCAGCTCTGCTGTCTGCTGCTGTGTGGCTTTAGGCATGCTGCTTAACCTCTCTGAGCGCCCCCTCCCCATTTCTTGGTCCGTAGAATTGGACAAGCAGCGCTAGCATCTTAGGGTTGCTGCTGTGCCCATGGCAGACACTTAATCAATATCACTTAATCCAGCCCTTCAGACGCCAACGGCAAACCCCAGCTGGAAACAAGGTCTCCGCTGGATGTCCTGTGTAATCACCTCCACGCCAAGCAGAACTCAGACAAAAACGTCAGAGATCTGTCTTCAACCCTTCTGTGTGGGCCTCCGGTTTGCATCTCACACACCCGGAGTTGTTAGCGTCTCTTTATGTCCACCGAGCTGCTTACGGCCTCTGGAAAGGGGCCCCTCTCTGATTTCCCTGGTACACCCCACGGTCCAGACAGTATCTTGCACAGGTGGGCGTTTAATATTTGTAAAGTTATTGATTTCCAATGCGTAAGCGCTGGCTCTCTTTTCCTCGCTTTAGCTTCCTCCCTTGGGCGGGGAAGACCTTTGTGTGCGAAGGTGTGGTGAGGGTTTTCACCAGGACAGCCTGCTGACGGGATGACACGCCCTTCATTTGCACCAGCTTGTTCTGCTGTGTCTGCAGTTCGGATCTCAGCGCCGATCTATCTTGGCCTCTCAATCAGTCATGGATTAGAAGTGTAGAATCCACAGTCTCTCCAATTTCTGACCTGCAGGGACAGAGCTATCTTGTCACAAACCACCCTAACCGGGTGAGTTGCAGCAAAGCCAGCTGGCCCTACATTCTGTCGGGAAGAACGCTACATTGGCTGGCATTCCCAAACACGGCATCAGTCTCTTTTTGCAGGGTGCTCCTTCCCCGGGGCACCCCCGAGTCTCAGGGCCTTCTGCATCATCAAGAACAGCCCGTGCCATGGGGCGCCTGGGTGGCTCAGTCGTTAAGCGTCTGCCTTCGGCTCAGGTCATGATCCCAGGGTCCTGGGATTGAGCCCCGCATCGGGCTCCCTGCTTGGCAGAGAGCCTGCTTCTCCCTCTCCCACTCCCCCTGCTTGTGTTCCCTCTCTAGCTGTGTCTCTCTGTCAAATAAATAAATAAAATCTTAAAAAAAAAAAAAAGGAACAGCCCGAGCCAGCCACCGGCAGCTGGGAAATCGGTTCAGTTTGGAATCCTCATTCTTTGAGGACTGATAACCCCACACCAGCCAGCACTTTCTGGCTGAGGACGCCGGGGCCTCACTCCCTCATCGTGGAAGGTCACCAGCTGACCTTCAGGGGACGCGTTCCTGGACGAAGCTGCGGGCGTCTGACACACAGTGGGCAGTCATATGCACTATCAAACGAGGGGACAGAACGGCGCGGTGACAAAACCCACAACAGACGGCGGAGGCGGGCAGCGTGTAAGAAAAGATGGCTATAGGCAGAAGGGCTGGAAAAACCACCCTCTGCAAATCCAGCGTGTCACGCGGAGGGCGTCAGTCACCTAATCTAGGATTATGCTAGACCGGGCTCGCGCTTCCCGGGAGAAGAGGCACGACCAAGACTCTGGTGATGCGCCCGAGGTTGTCAGTTTCAACGGGGCGGCAGAATGAGAGTGCTGTGTCACCGCTCAGCACAGCGGCTCGCTCACAAAGGACTCTGGGGCAAACCGCGGACTCCCGAGCCTTCTGGGACCAGTGACCCAGTCTGTGGGGGTTCCAGATGCCTGTTTTGCTCCATTCCCCTCCTTCTGTGTATCTCGTAATGTCACCCATTTATTGCAGACATTTTGGGAAGAATAAAGCTCGGCGCCTACATCCTCTCATTCCTTCCCCGCGATTATAACAACGAGCGTTTCCATGTGAGATTGGGCGGGCACAGAAGTGAAATCCAAACCAGTCAGATTTTCTGTCCTGGGGCGTTCTGCCGAGAGATGGCAAGGGGAGTAAGTCAGCTACGATGCATTAACTGAGCATCCGCTATGTTGGGAGCAAAATAGGTTTGTGCGTCCAATGAAATGTAAGGCTTCTGGGAAGGAGAGAGAGAGACGCAGGAAAGGACCCCAAAAGGGTCTCTTTACTCATAATTAACTGCAAAACAAACAGCTCCCCCATGGAACGGGGCCCCTCCTTTCCACCGCCCCTGCAGACCCACATTTCAATTAGCTCTGTGTTATTCTGGTCCCCTATTAGCTCACATAATCAAGGGCTGGCTGTAATTAATTGTGATAATGTACTCAGGAGCAGAGCCAACTGCAGCTCGAGAAGGCGGGCCAGAGACGCTCCTCTCCCCAACATGCCCTCCGCCGGGGGGCTGTTCGGGGTCGGTCCGCACAGACTACAGGGTGGGCGAGGACAGTGGGCAGAGACCCTTGCAGGCAGGCAGGCCTCTTCCGGTGTCTATGGCATCGTGCATCGAGCAAGGTTCTCCTCCTTCCACCTCCCTGTGCCCCAATTCCCTTCCCGGTCCTGGCAGCCCCGAACCCTCAAAGCCGGTGACTCTGGAAATGAAGACATTTATACGTACAGTGGAATACAATTTGGCCATGAAACAGAACGGGGTGCTGATCCGCGCTACACCACGGACAAACCCTGAAAACCTTACACAGAGCGAAAGAAACCACACTCGAAAGGGCCACATGTCGTGTGATCCCATTTGTGTGCAATGCCCAGAAATCCACAGACACAGAAAGCAGGTGGGTGGCTGCGAGGGGCTAGGGGTTGAGGGCTGGCGAAGATGGTGGGGTTGACCACTAACAGAGACGGGGTTTTATGTTTGGGGTGTTGGAAATGCTTTGGAGCTCGGTAGAGGCAGTAATTGTACAACACGGGGAGTGTGCTGAATGCCACTGAATAGTTCACTTTCAAAGGGGGGTGCACCTGGGTGGCTCAGTCGGTTAAGCATCTGCCTTCTGTTCAGGTCATGATCTCAGGGTCCTGGGATTGAGTCCCACATGGGGCTCCCTGCTCAGCGGGGAGCCTGCTTCTCCCTCTCCCTCTGTGCTCTCTAAGTAAATAAATAAGGTCTTTTAAAAAAATAAATAAAAGGGGGGATGGATGTTATATGAATTTCACCTCAATCCATCAAATCAGATCAAATAAAGAAAAACAGCTACAATTTCTTGAGCACACACGTTAGGTGCCGGGTACCTGCTGGGAAGGCACCATCGACTCCAATGAAGAAATAGGAGACCCGGGGCCCCGGGAGGGGACCGACCTGCGGGCGGGCTAGGGGCTGGGTGGACCCTGCGAGGCCAGCAGGCGCCCTCCTCCTGGCAGCGCCCCCGGCGGTGGGTCAGCCCTGGATCCCGGCAGCCGTGGGAATCAGGAGCCACGTCTGCCAGGGGCCGGGCGCGCAGGAAATGAAGTACGAGGCCAGACGGAGGCAGAGGCAAAAAAGCAGGCGGGGTGTGGGTTTGAAGCGAGGACGAGGGCAGAGAAAAGGGAACAGGAACTCAGGGTTTTATTTAGCACCCACAGGTGCACGGCCCAGGGAGGGGTGGGGGTGGGCCCTGGCCGGGGGGGTGGGAAAGGGAAAGCGGGGTCTGGCCAGGAAGGGCTCCTTCCCTGGTAGTGTCCGTGGGTCAGTCATGTCCCTCCTCCCGGGAGCTCTGAGGCTACTGGCGACCAGCGCGCAGCCTTCAGTGATTTCCCGGAGGCCAGCTCACCTGAGTTAAAGCCACCAGGCAGCTTGAAACATAAAAAAACACGGAGGGAGACTCACATTTTCCACTTCTCTGTGCGGGATAAGGGGGTAGACGGGACGAGAATGTCGCAAAGCAGCTCAATACACTCCCCTTTTCCTTGTAAGGAGAGAGTTCTGTCCTGTGTCTCTCCTTTTTAATGATCTATTATGTAAGACTGTCTTTAAATGAATCTGTCAGGGCTGGAGGCTGGTGGGTGTTTCTTTTCACTTTCTCCCCTCCCAGGTGCTGGCAAACACCGGCCCGTGCTTTTCTGATGTTCTCTATGCTTCCTACA
Organism: Halichoerus grypus; assembly: GCF_964656455.1. NCBI lineage: Eukaryota > Metazoa > Chordata > Mammalia > Carnivora > Phocidae > Halichoerus > Halichoerus grypus. Next base: position 2,277,823 of record NC_135717.1, read on the forward strand.
CGGTGGGATGGAAACGCTTTCCCCGGTCTCCGAGAGCAACGGGGGCAGGGATTTGGGGATCTCTATGCTCAGAGACCATCTCTAGCTTCTCGCCATGAAAGCGAAAGCTCATAAATCAGATGCAAACCGAAAAGCCTCTTTTTTTTTTTTTTTTTTGGCTTGTGTCAAATGACTCGATCACCTATAATTAAATAAGGTGCCCGTCAAAACTGCACCCAGACATGGTAGATCAGCACAGACTTGAGGGCTGTTAGGAGCGAGTGCGGTTCGCAGGGGATGGGGGAACCGGCCGCTTTTGTGACCCTTTCCGTGCCTGTGCGGGGGAGCCGGGAATGAGTCTGTCTGCAAAGCCAGGCTTGAAGGTCGGCCGCCTGGCGCTCCCTGGGCGTGTCGCTGGCCTGGCGGGCCTTTGTGACTTCTCCGTCGAGGGCTGCCATCCGCTGTGAGACCTGGAGGCGTCCCTGCACTTAGGCCATCTCTCGTTTCCAAGGATGCCTCTGAGCCCTTGCTGCCTTCTTCAAACCCGTGACGTCCATCAGTTTGACCCCCTCAATGACCAGGATGGTCTCTGAGAAGCACACGATCCCAGGGGCTGCAGAAGTCTCAACCCTGCCGGACGTAAGGGATTCCTGAAGCGTTTCAGTAGGAAATGATGAACCTTCTCTGAGGCCTCCAGGAGATACCCGCAGGGAGAGGGGGGACTTCCCCTCGGGGCCCTGGTCCTTCTGCCTCCTAGAAAAGTCATTCACGCCCCCGCTGTGCCTTTTCGCTCTGGCTTCTGGATCAAGGGTCTCCCGCCTGTCTCGGGCTCCAACTTCTCTCTCTGTGTGTTGCCTGTGGGCAGGGGCTGGGCCTCGGGTTTGCTGATGGACCCTCAGCAACAGGCTTCTTTCTTTGCATATGTTATCTTACTAAAGCTCAGAAGAGGCTGCAGGGTGCTCCCGGGGAGGGCGGGGATCCCAGGAGGGCAAGGCTGCTGGGCTTCTGGGGCAGTCGCTGTGGACCCTTCCAGCGGAGGGCCTCGGGTACCTCTCTGTGAGCTCACGCCCACTTCTCCGCCCTCGGCCCGTCCCCCGACGGAAGAAAGTTAAAAAACAAAAACTAAAACAAAAACAAAACCCAGCACATAAAAACGAGAGGGAGAGCGTTCTGGTCCAGATCGACCAGGCATTTATCGAGGGCCTTCTCTGGGCTCCAGTCCATGCTCTGTGCAACCAAAGTGAACAGCATAGAATAGCTGCCCTAGCACCAGGTGTCGGGAGTTCACCGTGTGGTTCAAGAAATTAAGAAATGAAAAGGAACATGCATGAAGCCGTGAGACACACGGTGGTGTGGACGAGAGCAAGAGGGATGAGGTGGGGGACGCGGGGGTCACCCAGCAGCCCCCAGCCTGCTGCAGGGGCCCTCCCTGACACGGACATGGCTTCCCGAGCTCCACACCCACGTGGCTCCGAGCAAAAGGACCGGCCAGTCGGAAAATATACTCACGTGTTTGCAAACTAGCTTGGTCCTGGGTCGGCCTAGGGGGTCTCTGCGTGGTCCCCTCAAACTCCCTCTCCTCCAGCGTGTGGCCTGCCAGGCCCCCAGAAAATGCTGATGCTGCAGGGAGCCAGCGGCCTCCCCTCCGGAAGCCCACACAACACCCCCCTCGGAGGCCGCCTCTATTTTTAGCAGGGACAGCGGTGGGGGCTGGGGGGGCTGCCATACTTCCCTTTTTATTTTTGTTCTGAGCAGTCTGTGGGTGACTTTCCACAGAGGAGGGGGGGGCTGGGAGACGCAGAGGGGACGCTGCTCTCTCTGGCAGGCGGCGCCACGTCTACCACTGGGGTGCAGAGAGGTTGGGGTTGCAGGAGTGGAGGGAGGACCGGGCAGGAGCCTGGCATCACTGGCGTTCTCCCCTCCTGCTGGCGCCTGTCGCTGTCCCAGACCTCGCCCAGGACACCGCAGTCTCCTGCCTGTGAGCTGCACCGAGGAGGAAGCCTGGCCGGTGGGACGTGTGGGGCCTAGAACATTCCAGGGAAGATGCTTCCGCAAGCCTCACATTGAGCTGCCCAGAGCCAAACACCCCATCCTACTCTTTTCTCCTCTAGACATCCCGGCATCCACGGCGGGCCACTGACCCAGCTCCTCTCTGCCTCTCTGACCACCGTGTCTTCTCTGCCTTCTTACCCTGCAGGCTGCCCACAGGGCTCTGATCACCCCATTCCCCTGGGGGAGCAGAGGGCTGTGTCCTCTCGGGGAAATGGGGACAACGGACGCTGTGGGTGGATGGATCCAGGTGATGCATGCACACGCCGGTGGTCCAGAAAGACCGGCCCGCCCCCTTCCTAGAAGCTCCCTTCCCCTCCTCCACAGCTGGACGAGCGTCACCGCCTGGGTTCCCTGGCCCCACACGGCGGAGCCCCACACCACTTCAGCCTGCCTCCTATGTCCCAGCCTGTGTGGATCGCCAGAGAACTTTCTGGTCCCTCGCTCCTTTCCTAAAACACTGCGGCGAGGTCAGTAAGCTGCACATATCCTAAGTACACAGTTCAATGAGTTTTCAAAAGAAGACACCCTCATGACCAATTAAGAAGTGGAGCATGGCCAACACCCTAGAAAATTCCTTCCCGGCCCTTTCCATCCCGTGTCCCCACCCCCAGAGGCCACCAGTACTGGGATTTCTGTCACAGAAAGACGGAAAAACGCACGACGTACTGTTTAGGGCCTGGCTTGTTTCGCTCAGCACCTCGAGGAGCACGCGTTCGTGGCGCGGGTCACCGGCTTATGTGTCCCACGGTTTATCCATCCGCCTGTCGGTGGGCATTTGGGTGGTGTCCCAAGTTCACTTGTCGGGGACATTCTTGGACAAATCTTCATGTGGACATGTGTTGTCATTTCTTTGGAATAAATACCTAGGATTAGCGTTGTTGGGTCATGTGGTCAGTGTACAATCAACTCCTGAAGAAACCGCCCCCCGTTTTCCAAGGTGGCCGTGGCATCCTGCCCTCGGGCCAGAGTGGGTGAGAGTCCCAGCAGCTCCGCGTGGCTGTCGGTGCTCGGACAGTTGGGTTCGGAGCAGCAGGCCTTCTATGCCCGTCGTCGGCCCGGCCACACTCGGGCACTGGCCTTTCCCTCTCCCTGGGCCTCTCACCCGTTGATGCCCTCCCACGCGTACTGGGTTGGACAGGGTCCCCCTCTTCAGAACGTGACCGCATTTGGAAAGAGGGTCTTTGCAGATGCATGTAAGTCGAGGCCTCCCTGGATGAGGGAGGGGCTCTGAATCCAGTGACACGAGGAGGGACGGCCATGTGACTGTGGAGGCCGCCGCGGGGCGTGTGGCCACGGGCCGAGGAACTCGGGAGCCGCCCGAACCTGCAGGAGGCAGGCGGGGGGTCCTTCCCTGGAGTCTCTGGAGGAAGCGTGGCCCTGCCTTGAGCTCACCTTGATTTCAGACTTCTGGCCTCTAGACTGTGACAACATGTTTGTTGTGTTTTAAGCCGAGCGGTTTAGGGTGATTTGTCGTGGCCGCTTCGGGAAGGGAACAGCCCCGCAGCCTGTCAGGGCTGGAGGGAGGGGGAGGGAGGGCTGCCTGGCAGGGCTCAGCCTTCAGGAGAGGGGCACGGCCGCCCCTTGGAACTCGCTGCCTGACCTCTGTCTCCCTTCGCGCTGCCATCCGCCACGGCCACGGCCACGCAGAAGCCAAGGGTCGTCAGCCTCTGGGCACGGCGGGTGGGCTGGGTCTGCAGGGCATCCTCCGAGCCCTCGGCGTCTCCACTGTCACATGAGGACAATGACCATGCCAGCGTCAGTGGGGGCGCGAGGATGAAGAGGTGAAGTGTGCCGAACACGAGCCAGGCGCTGGCGTGTGGTCAGCGCTCAGGGCCTGGACGCTGCACGATCTCCCGTCAGGGATGCCCGCTGCCGTGCTCTGCTCAGAGGGCCAGCCTCCTTCCCGAGGACAGAGAGGGTTTTCGGCACCTCCTGGTCACGCTCCCCTGTTCGAGGTGCCGACGGCATTGCCGTTGGCGTGAGCGGAAAGGAGCAGGAAGGAGGTAAGCACGCCCCCTCTCTGGGCAGGGGAGGACCTTCAGGAGAACCTCCTAGGGAGAGGAGATCTTCTTCGTCCCGGTTCTCGTCGTCTCAGTCTGAAAGCTGTGCCCTACCCAAACACCATGGAAGGAAGTCCTGCTTAGCTGCAAATCCTGCCACTGGCCAGAGGTCCTGTGTGGCAACTGCGATTACTACCCGGAAGCCGAGGCCTGGAGGAGTCGTACGATTTGCCCGAGGTCACACGGCGTCTTCATCCACTCCTCTCGCTGCTACGGCAACATCCCTCAGCCCGGGGGGCTTAAACAACAGGCACGCGTTTCTCACAGTTCGGCAGCGTGGGAAGGCCAAGGTCAAGGTGCCGGCAGTTTCCGTGCCTGGCGAGAGACCTCTTCCTGGTTCACGGATGGCCACCCTCCCACGCTGTCCTCACCTGGCCCTTCCTTGGTGTGAGCTCATAGAGAGAGCGCTCTACCATCTCTTCCTCTTCCTGTTAGACCCCCAATCCCATCACTAGGGCCCCACCTCCAAACACCCCCCCATCGGGGCTTAGGGCTTCCACACATGAATTCTGGGGAGGGTTTACGGGCTGGCTCTGCATGGGATAGAAGGCGTGCTCCGGTGTCTCCCACCCGGCCGGGGCCTCCCTCCACCTGCTCTGCCGCGGGCATCACTGGGACACTGTCACCTGGGTGACGACTTCCTGACTCGCCAGCATATCAATACGAAGGAAGCACCAGAGCGAAGCCTCCATCCTAGATGGTCAGAGCACAAGGTAAGAGGGTTTCAGAGCCGGGAGGGGTCTTTGGCGCCATTTCAGCCACCCGCACCGTGAATTCCCAGTGAATTCGAGTGCCGACAGGTGGAATGGAGTACTCATGAATGAACACTACCCATGAACGGCCCAGTGCCTGCCACGTGCAGACTCAGCTGGGCCCTTCGTGGGCATTCCCACAGGTGGCTTTCCCCATGCCCGCCCTATGGGATAGGTCCTTTACCCTCACGTTACAGAAGAGGGTCTGGACCCAAGGGCCCGGACCCCACAGGGCGGTGGGGGAGGCACAGGGACTGATCGCGGTCTTCTCTACCTCTGCACACTGGTCTTTCCATCATTCCACATTTTTCTTCTTCCCACAGAGAAAGCGGATCCTTCTAAGCAGAGATAAACCCACCAGAACCAGGATGGATGAAACCACCCAGTCCCAAAGGGGCTTCAGGGGAAAGGGGGTCCAACCGTGTTGCATGGTGGGGCCAGATGTCCTTCACGTCCTTCCGTCCCCGGGATTCTAAGACATTCCCCACCAGAGAGACCAGAACGTAGTGGTAGAATTCTTTCCCAGACCCAATGAGGAAATGCCCACTGGGCTCATCAGGGGCGCAGCACGAGGGGTGTCCGCATGGTAGGGCAGAGGGAGCTGAATTCTCATGGGCAGCCACCAAGTAGAGGGGTCAGTTGAGGTGCTCTGAGCCCCTCCAGAGGAGGCAGCAGGAGCTAAGTGACACGTGAGAGGAAGTGGCCTCCGACAGCTTCCTGCACACACACCCAGGGAGGTTCGAGTCTGAGCCGTAGGTGAAGAATGATTTCTCTTAGTATGGCAAGAAGGAAAAAAAAAAAAAAAAAAAGCAAAACATCCGGCTCTGTAATAAAAACAGCCTCGTGGGGCTGGGGGACCCCGGACACAAAAACATGCCCAACGTGGACTGGTGCTTTGGTGTGCCAGCCGCACCCCTGAGGCCCGGGTCTGTCCTGCCAAGGCCCCGAAATGCGTTCAGGCCCGCCCAAGGACGCAGGATTCAACCTCTACCCCTGTGTTACTTGTTTTATTTATCTCCGCCTTGAAACCATAGTTCTAAACAGTGTAGGCCCTTGACTGCTGACTCAGCTGCCAGAGCCAAAACTCATAAAATCCTATTTCAAAAAGGTCCGATGATTTTATTTTCTGACCATAAATATGAAATTTAATTAGGAGCTTACTGCTAATGAAGTCGCCACAAAAGCCAGCCTGGAGACACAGAGCAGGAAGAGACCGCCCCACATTAAACAGAACCTGCGGCCCTGTTAACCCTTGCCTCTCTCCCTGCCCTTCGCCACGACCCTTGAAGCCTGGAGAGTGGAAAGCAGCCTCCGACCTGGAAGGACAAGGGGGGGCGGGCGCTCACTTAGAGAACAGGATGCAGGTCAGATGTCCCCTCCGGTTGGTGGGAAGTTTCTGGGCCCTCTGGCCTGGCTGTGTCTTCACAGCAGGGCGGGGGGAATGGAAAGAGGCTAAAGGAAAAAACACTAGCGCTTAGAAAGAGCCCCATTACTCTGCTTCCCTGGACATCAGTGGGAGTGCAACTTGGGGGTATTCACACTCGACCAAACACATGAAATGCCCACCCTGCTCCTCCAACTACCCCTGGTCTCGGTTTATCATTTATAAAATGGGAATCTATAAATAATCTATAAATAGTTCATCTATAAAATAGGCATAATGCCCACAGCTGGTGATATTTTAGTGATGATGGAACGTATTTCTAAAGCCCGTGCCTGGAATATAGCAGGTACTCGATAAATGGGAGCCTTCATTATTATTATCCTTGTATGGGTTCATTCGTTAAATCCAAAGTCCAGAACTCACTAAGATCTGAAGTCCTATTGAGAAGAAATGGACTATTTCAAGCATCATTAGAGAAGCTGAAGGTGAAACATGAAAAACGCAACCCATACAGTCGGTGCTAAAATAATGCTAACATCAACCAAAGTGTGTCCTGCACCACAGTGTCTAAGACCCAGGGGTGCGTGGATGGTGTGCGAATGTGTCCAACACACGTGCAGAGTCATGACTGCACACACGCACGGACTCCCAAAACACAAATACCTGTTAGACATGAGAGCCACCTTCCCTCCTGATGGAATCTACAGCACGAAACTTCAGACTTGGTTTGCAGTCAAGGCACACAATAAAAGTTTATGGCAGAAGGTAATAGAGTTTTGAGGGTTGTTTTCATTCTTGCCTTTTTTTTTTTAATTGAAGCATATTGCCATTCTGCTGGCATCTGAGTTCTTGAACCAGTAGGAATAGCACATGTTTCAGCTCCTTGTGGCTCTGGAGGGAATTCCCCTAGGGTCACAGCTGAGATTTCTGGGATGCTAGAGGCTGAACCCCCTTGGGCATAACTGTCAGCCCCAACAGGTGCAGCTGGCTTGAAGGATTAAATGTCATGGGTAAACTATGCTGTGTAAATCCAACCCTGTTGTCTCCATTTACTGGGTTTAGCACCATGGTCTCCTCTACACCACAAGCCTCAGTTGATTCCCCACGTGGGGAACTGCCTTGGCTCATAGGCTGAAATCCCTCCCTGATCGGTGCTGTCTGTGGGCCCACAGCATCGGCACCATCTGGAGCTTATTGGACCTGCAGCTCTTCAGGCCTCATCTCAGACCTTCTGAGTCAGAGCTTGCATTTTAACAAGCTCTCTGGGTGACTCACACAGACACTGATAAGTGCTGGTCTAGCTCAGGCCTCACTGTCTGCGGAGACGCAGGGTGCTGACTTGCCAGTTCACTCCCCTTCCAAGTCTTCTAGAACGTTTGTTTGACACCTGTGCTGATCTCTCCTGGCTCACACCTTGCCTGGCCTTTGATGGAGCTTCTGACTTTCCATTTTGGCTCAACACATTCAAGATCTTTGGGGTGACTGAGCCCCATGTGGGACCAGGTCTTCACACTTCATCCCTCAGTGGCCCTCACTCTGTCATGGCCTTGCCATGGGCCCTAGATGCTTGTGTATGCAATGCAACAGCTCAGTGGTTCACTGACTTCATTCCTGATCAACAACATCACCTGGAAGCAACTTCTAAAAACCTGGGGACCTGGGCTCTGCTGCCCATTACCTGCCTCTGCTTCTTCCAGCAATCATCTTCCAATGGATCATGGAAAAACACTGTTTACTTGTAGCTAGTCCTTCTGTAAAGTAAAGAAAGGATTCTTTTGCAAAGGAGGATTAAGCCCCACAGTTATTTCTTATAAAATTCCAATATTTTATACAACAAGATTTTTGGGTGTACTTTAAGTCTTATTTGTGGACAGGGTGCCCCATGATTTCTCCTTACAGTAAATCCTAAATCACTGTGCATCTTTTATAACACCTTCTTATCTGGCTTGGTGAATTCAGATCAGTCATGAGGTATGCAGAAAGTAACACATTATGAATAACAGCAAGAATATTAAACAATTATAAAGTGTGACAAGATATTTGAAACAACTGTTTGTAGACACCAGAATAGGGTTAGGATGACCATAACAGAAGATAAATTCAGGATGTAAACCTCATGACTGCTCTGGCTTTTTGTCTGGATGCACTTTACATAGTATGGGCAAAAAGGTGGAGGCCAGAGGATGGCAGCTTCACCAAACTGTGGAGACAGAGATCAGAGTTCAGGGCCTTTGAGGTCTGCAATTTGGGAGGAGGGACACCAAGAGGAACTACACAGACCAAGAGTGGCTAAATACTAAACTACACTTACACAAGCAAGACTCCATGAGCTTGGCAGAGAACAACTACCACATGGCTGTGAACTGAGGAATTTCAGATGACACACAGGACTGAGAGATGCTGGAGTTCCAACTAGCCAGACTGGAGAGACTTCACTGAATTCAGAGACCCAGAAAGTCTATACCTTAGGAAAAGCACTACTCTAACTCCAGAATAAAGACTGCCCTAGGTATATCTAACAAAGCTTAACAGTAAGTTTCAAAAGGATCAGGCGTATTCATACGTAAAGTAACTATGTGCCAGATCCAAACTTATCATGAATTACAATCAAATCCAGAAACTTGGTATCCACAATGACCAGAATTCAAGAAAAAAAATTTATTAGACATGTGTAAGCTGACAAATGTGACTCATAAACAGAGGGAAAAAAAAAACCAGTCAACAGAAGCAGATCCAGAAATTACCAAAGTGTTGGAATGTGCACACCAAGACTTTAAAACAGCTATTGTAAATATGTCAAAGATTTAAAGAAAACATGGACATAATAATAAAACAGGTATGAAACAAGAAATAGCTAAATGGAAATTCTAGATGTAAAAATTAGAATATATAAGTTATAAATTCAAATAGGTGGGTTTAACAACCACTTGGACAATGCAGAAAATTCAGTGAACTTGAAAACAGAGCAGCAGAAACTATACATGAGGCAAAGAGGAAAAGAAAAGGCTGAAAAGGCTGAACAGAGAATTAGTGAATTGTGGGATAATATCATATGGTCTAACATTCATGTAATTAGAGTCCCAGAAGGAGAAGAGAAAGAGAAATTGTGGGAGAGAAGTTATCTTTAAAATGTTTCCATATTTGATGAAAAATATCAACCCACAGATTCAAGAAACTCCGTGAACTCAAAGCAAAATAAACACAAAATTGTACATAGGCATATCTCAAATTGCTGAAAGCTGAATATAAAGAGAAAAAATTTAAAGCCAACAGAAAAAAGATAAATTCTATACAATGGAATAGTGATAAGAATTATTGTTCATTCCTAAAGGGAAACAATGTGAGGGGGAAGAAAATAGAACTACATCTTTAAAGTGCTGAAACAAAAAGTCAACTTTGAATTCTTCATCTGGTAAGATATCTTTCAAAAGTAGGATGAAATAAAAGCTCTTTCTTTGATTAAAAAGCTGAAAAGATTCATCATAGCAGACCTGTGGTGTGGGGAAATCAAAGAATAGTCTTCAGAATGAAAACAAATGATACCAGATGGAAACTTGAATCTGCATGAAGAGTTGAAGAGTGTCAAAAATGGTAAATATGTAAATAAATATATATTTTTTCATTTTTAATTTCTTTAAAAGATAACTGATGACTTAAAGCAAAAATAACAACAATCTATTGTGTACTTTATAACATATGTAGAAAATACATGTCACTAATAACACAAGGATGAGAGGGGGTTAAATGAAAGTATACTGTTGTAAATCTTTACACTAGATGTAAAGCGATATAAGTACAAGGTAGGGTGTGGTAAGTTAAAGATGCATTTTATAAACCATAGAGCAACTGTGCATATCCACAAATAAAACAAACAGGTAGGCTAACAAGTCAACAGAGGATACAAAATGGAACGCCAAAAAAGACCTTGATTAATCCAAAGAAAGGCAGGAAAGGAGGAAAAATGAAAAAAAGAATGGATGCATCAGATGGTAAATGTAAATGAACTAAACACTTCAATTAAAAGGCAGAGATTGTCAGGGTGAATTAAAAAAAATACTCAACTATATGCTGTGTGTAAGAGACACACATTAAATATAAAGATATAAGTAAGATAAAAGTAAAAACATAGAAACATTATTCATAAAACCTGGAATGGCTATACTAGTATCCCAAAAACAGGCTTCAGAAAAGGGGTATTACCAGAGATAAAGAGGGAGTAAAAATGATGGAGTCCATTCATCCAGAAGCTGTAACAGTCCTAAATGTGCATGCATCTAATTGTAGAGCTTCAAAACACGTGAAGCAAAAAATGGACAAAACTGAAAGGAAGATTGGACAAATTGACAATTACAGTCATAGATTTCAACATTCCTCTCAGTTATTGTTAGGACAAGTAGATAAATATCAAGGACACAGAAGATTTGAACAACATTATCAACCAACCTGACCTAATTGACATTTATAAAACACAACAGCTAACAACTGAGGGATACCTGCAGAATATATGTGCTTCTAGGCTTGCATGAAACACTCTCCAAGACCTTATGTTGGTCCATAAGACAAGTCTCAATAACTTTAAAAGAATTAAAATTATATAAAATATGTTTTCTGGCAAAAGGGAATTAAATTGGAAATTGATAATTAAAAATCCCTAGATATTTGGAAATTAAATGACACAGTCCTAAACAACCCCTTGCTCAAAGAAGAAGCAAAAGGGAAATTTTGAAAATACTTGAACTGAATAGAAATAAAAACACAATGTCAAAAATTTGTGGCATATAGCTAAATCAATGCTTAGAGGGAAATTTATAATTTTAAAGGCTTATATTAGAAAAGAAAAATGATTTAAAATTAATGATCTAAATTTCTACATTAAGCAGCCAGAAAAGTCAAAGTAAGTAGAGGAAAGGAGACAATAAAGGTAAGAGTGGGAAACAATAAAATAGAAAATATAATAGCAATATGGAAAAACAAAATAACTTCTTTGAAAAGATTAACAAAATTGATAAACCTCTAGCTAGACTGATTAAGAAAAAAAAAAGAGAAAACGAAACAATCAATATAAGTAATGGAGATGAGATGTAACTATAGATCTACCAGGCACTGGGAGATGGGAATATTATGAAAAACTATGCCCACAAATTCTATGCATAGATAACAAGGACAAAAATTATTCAAAAGACACAAATTCCCAAAATTGGCCTAAGAAGAAATAGACAGTTTGAGTTATCCTATCTATTAAAGAATCTGAAGTCATTATCAGAAATTCTTTCACAAAGAAAGCTCTAGACTCATTTGGCTTCACTGGTGAATTCTATCAAACACTTCAGATAGAAATAACACCAATTTTACATAAACTCTTTCATAAAATAAGTAATACTCCCCATCTCATTTTATGTGCCCAACATTATGCTGATTCCAAAACCAAAAAAAGACAGTACCGGAAAAGAAAATTTATAAAACCAGTACCCTTCATGAATATAGATGCAAAAATCCTTAATGTAAATTTAGCACAAAATTTCAGAAATATATAGAAAGCATAATACATCATGGCCAAGTGGGGTTGATTCCAGGAATGCAAGGTTAGTTCAACATTTCAAAATCAACCACTAATTCATCATATTAAGAGACTAGAGGAAAAAAACCATATGATTATCTCAATAGATGCAGAAATCATTTGGCAAAATTCAACACTCGTTCACATTAATACCCCTCAGCAAACTAGAAAAGAAGGAATTGCCCTCAAGCTGACAACAGCTATCACCATACTTCATGATAAAAGGCTAAATGCTTTCCCACTAACACTGGGAACTAAGGATATTCACACTAACCACTTCTATTCAACATTGTACTGGCGTTTCTAGATGTGCAATAAGGCCAGAAAAAGAAATAAAGGGAATGAAGATTAGAAAGGAAGAGGTAAAACTGTCATTATTTATAGACATCATGATTGTGTACAGAAAAAACACAATGGAATCTATAAAAAATCTACTAGAATACCAATAATAACTACTTGTAACTAATCACAAATTTAGCAAGGACACAGGATGCAAGGTCAAGATACAAAAATGAAAAAAAAAAAACAAACCACCTAATATCAAAGAACATAAAATACTTCAGATTTAAATACAATGAAAGATGTATGAAATGTCCACACGGAAAACTACAAAGCATTGCTAAAAAAAAAAAAAAAAAAAAGAAAAGAAAGAAGCCCTAAACCAAATGGAGAGGTATATCATGTTCATGGATTGGAAGACAGTTCAATGTCATTAAGATGTTAAGGTGTCTTTTAGGTCTAAATTTACCTACAACTGCAATACATTTCAATCAAATACCAAAAAGCTTTTTTGGTATAGCATGAACAAACTAATTCTAATATTTATATAGGAAGGTAAGGAAAAATTCTGGAAAAAAAAAAGGACAGAATTGGAGGAATAGGATATAAATTAATACATATTAATTATATATAAATGTATTACATATTCATTTATGTTATATATTACATTCTTATATAACGTAATTATTATGTTATATATTTATATATAGATATGATTTCAAGGCTTACTGTGAAACTACAATCAACAAGACAGTGTGTTTTGTTGCTTAAAGATAGGCAACATGTCAATGAAACAGAGGAGTGAGTCCAAAAATAGATCTATGGCTACGTAGTGAGTTATTTTTTGCCAAAGACACCAAAGCAATTCAAAGGTGGCAGGAAACTCTTTTCAGTGATTGGTGCTGGAACAAATGGACATCCATATGGAAAAATATAATCCTCAACTCCTACCTCACCCTGGACACTAAAATTAACTCAAGATAGAACACAGATTTAAACCTAAAATTAAAAAAAAAAACAAAAACACCTAAAATCCAAAACTATAATGTTTAAAGAAGAAAACATAAGAATATCTTTACAACCTTAAGGTGGGCAAAGATTTCCTAGACAAGATGCAGAAAGCACTCACCACAAAACTGAAGGAAGAGAAAGAAAATCAATAAACATCATCAAAATAAAAAATGGGAAAAACCACCCATTAAGAACACTAGTAGGAAAATGAATAGGGACGCTCCAGACGCAGCGGATATTGTTGCAGTATATATACCCTTGATAAAGGGCTGGTACGCAGAACATATAAAGAACCCCCTTCAAATAAAAACCAAACAGTAATAAGTCAAAGAGTAGATGGAAGACTTGAAGAAGCATTTCAGAAAGGAGGAAATACAAATGGCCAATAAGCACATGAAAAAGAGCTCAAGGTCACGAGTCACCAGGGGACTGCAAATTAAAGGAACAACAAGAATAGCATCACACAGGGGCGCCTGGGTGGCTCAGTCGTTAAGCGTCTGCCTTCGGCTCGGGTCATGATCCCCGGGTCCTGGGATCGAGCCCCACATCAGGCTCCCTGCTCCGCGGGAAGCCTGCTTCTCCCTCTCCCACTCCCCCTGCTTGTGTTCTCTCTCTCGCTGTCTCTCTGTCAAATAAGTAAATAAAATCTTTAAAAAAAAAAAAAAAGAATAGCATCACACATCCAGTAGAACTGAGAACACCAAATGTGCGGAGGACACGGGAAACGGGAACCCCTATGCCCAGCTGGTGGGGTTGTCGAATAGTAGGGCCACCTTGGAAAATGGCCTGGCGGCTCTTGCAAAATTAAACAGGCACTTGTCCCATGACCCAGCAAAGACCCAGGGTCCCAGCACGCAGGACCCTTGGTACTTACTCCAGTGAGTGAAAACATGTCCGCACAAAGATCTGCCCATGAATGTTTAGTACAGCTTTACTCACGACACCCGAAGACCGGAAACAATCCGAGTGTCTATCAACAGGAGGATGGATAAACAGTCTGGAGTCATAAAAAGGAATAGGAAGCAACGAGCACACACATGGATGAATCTCAAAAACGCGCAGAGTGGAAGAAGCCAGACACGGAGGAGAACGCACTGTGGGATTCTCGCTGCGTGACGATCTCAAACAGGCAAGGCACCTGCCACAAAACAAGTGGGAGCATCGACGGGCTGCTTCTGGTGGGAAGGGCCCAGACCGGGAGGCACACGCAGGAACGTGCTGGCTGGGGTTTGGAAATGGTTTCTATTTTGCTGGGGTGCAGGTCACGTTTTCCAAAAAGGATGAAACCGCACACTCTAGACTTAAGAGCTGTGTTCTGCAGCGCACAGTCGGGTCTCCATGTGAAAAAGAAATTAGAGTTAGTGCAGTTGAGGTGACCTCTCTACTTACTGCAAGGCTGTGCTTTCGCTCCCTTGTCGTCTGAGATGACCTGTGGCCGTTAGCGAACACCCGGGGATGAGCTCAATCCCGCCGGAGCCCTTGGCATTGTGTGAGCCCCAACCACCACGTGTGTGGAAGTACGAAAAGGTTGAGCGCCCCCAAGTTTAGTCTGTGTTGGTTCCCCGGGGCTGTGGCAGTAAGATGGGGTGGCTTAAAACAACAGAAATTTACTGGGGCCTTGGTTTGGGAGGTGGGAAGCCTGAAATCAAGGTGTGGGCCAGATCGGTTCCTTCTGGAGGCCCGGAGAGAGAATCTGTTATTCGAGACCTCTCTCTTTCCGCTTCTGGTGGTTTCTGGCAATCCCTGGCATTCCTGGACTTGGAGACACATCACTCCAATCTTTGCCTCCCTGGGCCACAGCGTTCTTCTCTGTGCATCTCTATATCCTCTTCTTTTTACATGGGCACTGGTCATGGGATTTCGGCGCTACCCTTAACCAGTATGAACTCATCTGAACTAATTACATCTACAAAGACCCTGTTTCTAAAGAAGATTTCATTCTGAGGCTCCAGGTGGACATGGATTCTGCAGGACAGTATTGAACCCACTATGGTGTGCCCTCTGGTCCCCCAAATTCACATCCATCCCACCTGCACCACATATTCACCCCGCTCCAAAACCCGGTGAGTCTCTGTCTCCCGAAGGCCCCTGTTAACATGTACGTGTCTCCTGGGAGGAGAGGCTGCTCCTGGCAACTCTCTTGTCCCGTTAGAAAGCTGTAATTTACCTTGAAAGGCTCGGGGATCCTGGTCCCCGGCAGAGGACACAAGTCAGGCAAGTTTCAATATAGGTGAAACAGGCAGAGCTTCTTCAGGGAAGAGCACGGGGCCTGGGTCTCCAAGGGGGCTTTGAGCAGCCCACATCTGGGTTTGGGATCTGCACATCCAGGCCACAGAGGTACAGCAAAGGCGTATTTTTCTGCATTAAAATTCGAAAGAGCACTACGGGCACTCATTGGGGCCACTGTCCCCGGGGACGCAGGGTTGCAGAAGGTATCTCTCGGGGTGCACGGGAGAAAGCTTCTGGTGGGCCATCCAGGATGGCTACCTCATCCATTTGGAAGCACGACTCAAATCTGAAGGTCCCTGAGAAACTGGGAACGTGCCCCCAAACTTGTTAACTGTGCAGGAGACGGGGTATCAGGGAGAAGATCACATCCACAGAGAGACCCAAAGGTCAGGCCTTGTGCTCAGGCTCAGAGTGGCCCTCGCCTTTCTCCATAAAGGAGTTCTCCACTAGCAGGATGGATAATCGAGCCTCGGTGGGGGCAACCTCCTGCGGGTTTAGGAACTGGTTCCTTATGCCTCCTCAGTCTTGCCCCGTCACACTCTGCTCCCAGGAAAGACGTGTAAAGCAGAAACAGAGTGACCAGCTGCCTTCTCACATCTCCCCTGGGATGCAGATGTTCCTGGTCACGTTCGGCTCAGAGGCACGAATCCCCTGCCCAGGGTGACACTGGGGGGCGGCTGAGCCCCATTCACACACAGGCGCAGGGCTCCGTGACCTCCAGACCCTCCACGCCAGGGTTCCGGCGGCCGGCTCCTCCATGCACACCTGTTTGGGAACAGCGGAAACAGTGATTCCTAACTGAGGAATTTCAAACATCAGGGATCTGACTATGTGTGTGCGGGGTGGGGGCAGAGCTGTTGTGGAAAAGGGGCCTCAAAAACACAGCACTGTTTATACATGGGAAAAAAACACGTGTGGAGGGTTGAAGGGCCGTGGGTTCTGCACGTGAATGCCTTTGCTGGACGGGAGCTCGGAAGTCTGCAAGAACGTCTGAAGAAGCCCGGTCAAAAATGCTCAGGTCTCTGCTGGTAACCGTAGTGGCTCCGGCGGCCGTAACAGACCCACAGACCGGGGGGCTTAACCAACAGCTAGTGATTCCTCGAAGTTCTGGAGGCTCCAAGGCCAAGACCAAGGTGCGGGCAGGGCTGGTTTCCGGCGAGAGCCTCTTCCTGGCTTGCAGATGGTGGCCTCCCCTATGTGCCCACATCCCTGGTATCTCTTTCTCCTCTTATAAGGAGACTCATCCCATTGGGTCAGGGGCCCCCTTTTAGGACCTCCTTTTAGCCTTCATTAGCTCCTTAGAGGACCATCTCCCAGTACAGTCACATGGGAGCTCGGGCCGTCAACATATGCATTCAGAGGGGAAGCAAGTCTGTCTGTGAGCCTGATTAAGCTCGTCACTTCCTCTCCATCCTCCTGACAGGACGTGGGAACCACACGGACTTCTTTAAACAAAGGGGACTTGGCAGATACCAGCCAGATGAACACAGTTATTTAAGACTCTTTCCCGCAACACTGCAATTGCTTGACATACAGAACTCCCTCTGAATTGCTCCTGGTGACACTTTATAAGCGATGGTCTGGAAGCTTGAAAGACAGTCCCAAGGGGGAAGGACTGCAGTCCTTTTGTGTGTGGTGACACCGACCCTGGGAAAGTTGGGACCCACACAGCAGCCCCGCCCAAGAGCTTCGGTTCCTCATGTCCCTGCACCTGCGCATGCTGTTCCCTGCAGCTGGGATGCAGATTCCTGACGCAGGAGGTTTGGAAGCGCAGCCCATGAACTTGCATGTGTAACGCGATGCTGGCCCCCCAGGTAGCATTTTGAGTGGCTAGGCCTCTTGCCCCTTTGTCGTCACCAACAGCTACCGTCAGTCATGGGACTAAACCCGTAAAGGCAGTCTCTCAGGTGATCCTTATGACAGCCGCATGAGGATGGTTTTGGGATCACGTGCCCTTGACTGAGACCCAGCATCTGGAGACAGCAGGTGACTGGTCCAAGGTCACCAGGCAGTGGGTGGTACAGCCAGGATTCGAATCCAGGTCAGGTTACGGATGCTCATTCTCCTGGCACCTTCTTTTAAATGCCAGGTGACACGAGGTTAACCATGTTTTTGGTTTAACTCTCCCCTTCCTGCCTTCAGCTAGCCAGCTGGGATGAAAATCTATCATGGAAGGACGGAAATGGGGACTCAGGAACACATCAAGAATAACAAAACAGAGTTAACAAAGACAGAGGTGACTTTTTCAGGTCTCCTATCACCGGCCGTGATTAATTCACAGCTTTTTACATGCTAATGTTTTCCTGCCTTCCGCCAGTAATAAATAACCAATATGCTTTAATACCTAGTTATTATTCATCCCTTTCAGAAATTTGGATTTTGATTCTTCACTGCAGTTCAATCACATTGAATTTCTTTAACCAGGACAGCTCCATTAAGAGTCCCCTCCAAGGACATTCTGGCAGGGCGGTGACAGTAATGGATAATGGGTGACAAGAGAGAGTGGGGAGCTGTGACACGAAATATTAGCAGCCATGGGGAAAGAGGGGGAAACTGTAATAAAAAACACCACCAAAGCACACTTAAGTAACGTTAACGTTATGACACACACCAATAAAACCAGGAAACTTAGAGTCACGGCCGACACGCCATTCGTAACATGCCTTCCTCCACTTGTTTCTGAGTAGAGATGTGGGTCCACTTCATCACCTTCCTGACACGGAGGGCTCCCCTCTGGCTCCGCCTTGAGTTGAGATGGCTCGCCAAGCCCAGCTGTGTGTTTCAGAAAGCTACTTGGAGCTTTCTCCATCTTAACTTCCTCAAAGGGTTTTTTCCAGCAACGAAGGCCAGGCCGACAAGCCAAAGCTGGTTGGGAGGGTCATTTCCTTCCAAAGAAGTTGTCCTTTCTCCTGGGACCCCAGAGCTCTCTGTCTTGCCCTCCACGTAACACGTGGCACCTCGCGTTCTCTCAGGCCAGTTGAGAACTGGACACCACGAGCTCCATTCTGCCCTGTGGTCGCTCCCAGGGCACGAGCATCAGTCCCGCCATCTCTGGGGGGCCACCTTCCTTCATGGTCACCTGGGCCGTCAACTCTGCGTTCTCAGGCCTGCTCACTCCTTCCAGTGCAGGGACGCCTGGGATGCGTCCAGCACAAACAACTCTTCCTTAGGGGATGGCGCTTCTTAACTTTCTCGAACCCATTTGGTATCTGGGACCACTTCCAGAATGAAGTTTTTAAATACATGACGTACCATACAGAGGAGTACATGGGGAAACCATGATGCCAAAATACCAAATATTTTAAAAAT
Organism: Halichoerus grypus; assembly: GCF_964656455.1. Classification (NCBI taxonomy): domain Eukaryota; kingdom Metazoa; phylum Chordata; class Mammalia; order Carnivora; family Phocidae; genus Halichoerus; species Halichoerus grypus. Next base: position 2,296,435 of record NC_135717.1, read on the forward strand.
TATTATCTTCTAATATGTGTGCTTCCTTATTAACGCATCCAATAATATCTAGCACTGGAGTCCAACGACTCCCCTGATTTTGGGGACATGCAAATAATGCTTTGAGGTATCCGCAATAACCATAATGGGACATGAGAATATTTGTGATTTCTGTTGGTGACAAAGTTGAAAATACCACTGATGCTGTTGTCGTTTGTCACGTGAATCCATTGTTGAAGGAAATGCTGAACTTTCATTAGAACTGATGGAAAAGAGATGCAATTCCTTACAGCCAAGTTCACGGGCTCCTGAATTCTCTCCATGGATCCCGGGGTGGGGGGGCGCCCAGGCTCCAGGCTAAGCAGCCTGTGAGCAGGTGCAGGACCCCCCAGGTGAGGGACCCCATCTGTCTTGTTTGTGGCGGGAACACAATGCCTGGCAAAGGCCCTGGTGTATCTGCAGATGCAGAGAAGTACCTGAGGAGTGAACGGCATGGGTACAACCTCATTTCGCATCTGTGCATGGCATTTCTGGATGGCTCCTTGAGAAAAGTGGGGAGCCCCGGTCTTTTAACGTTTGCCTCTGCGCGGACTCGTTCAATCAACAGCATGCAATATTATTTATGTTAACTGAGCTCTAATTTACATATCATGAAATCTAGCATTTCAAGCATATGATTCAGTGCATTTCATATATTCCCAAGGTTGTACAACCCTATCATCTAATCCCAGAACACTGCCATCACCCCTAAGAGAGACCCATACTCGTTAGCAGTCACTCCCCATCCTCCCCTTCCTGCAGCCCCTGGCAGGCACCAATCTGCTTTGCCTCTATGGATTCCCTCTTGGGACCTTTCACATCAACAGAATCCTACAATCTGTGGCCTTTTGTGCCTGGCTTCTTTCATTTAGCATAGTGTTTCCATCCTCATTCCTTTTACGGCTGAATACTATTCCATTGCATGGAGAGACCACATTTTGTTCATCCATATTCATCTGTTGGTAGACATTTGGGTTGTTAACACCAACATGTGCCAGATGGGGACTCAAGGTGAGCAGGGACTCTGCCCTCCTGGGGCCAGAACAGTAGGCCCTGAGGCCAGCCCCTGGGGTTGGGACCCCTCAGTTTCCCCATTTGTAAAATGGGGAGGGGTCTACCTCGGAGGGTCACAGGGAGGCTTTAGAAAGTGAACACACAGGAAAGACTTAGAATGTGCTTGGCACATGGCGAGTGTTGGAGAATAGAGTCAATAAATTATGTCAATCACACCGTGTGATGAATGCCAGGTAAGAAGCAAGCAGGTGTGGACAGTATGGTGGGTCTCACAGAGAGAGGGCACTTGGATGAGGCAGTCAGGGAAAGCCTGTGTCAGTCTTAATTTGAGGCCCAAAGGATGAGAAGGAACCAAGTAAATGAAGCATCAGGGGACCAGGGATCCTGTCAGAGAGAAAAGCAAACACAAACCTAGGGAAGAAAAAGGCCTGCAGTGGTCCAGGACAATGCTGTCCAGGAGGAAGATCACGTCGGCCAGGAATATGGGTATAATCTTCAATTTTCTAGCTGTGATGTTACAGAAACTCAAAAGAAAACAGGTAAAAGTAATTTCAATAATACATTGCATCTCACCTAATATATCCAAAATATGAACATTTTGACATGTGACTAATATAAAAGTTGTTGATGAGATAGTCTGCATTTTTTTTCATCTATGACCTTGAAACCCAAAGTGTATTTATTTACACATACGGCACATCCCAGCTGAGACACAGAGTTCAAATGCCCGATGGCCACGCTAGGGAGCGGCCACCATCCCGGGCAGCACAGAGAGGGCCTGTCGGAGGGCAAACGGGGCGAGAGTGTTGGATCCTCGGGGACAGGAGACATGACGTGATGTGGTCTGCATCTTAAACAGATTGAGGAGGCTGCTCTGTGAGAACAGATTCTGGGGAGACAAGAGGGGAGGCAGGGGACCACTCAGGGGGCAAGGGGTCACCAGATGTTGACAGTGGACAGAAGGGCTGACCGTTCCATCTCACCACCTAACTCCTGGGGTAACTAAAAGACCCTTCTTAAGGTACCAGATGGTATGTGCACGCAAGATATTACTATTGATGCCACCCCGAATGCATCTTGATATTAGGGCCTGGCCCAGTGCAGGGCCCAGGGCTCAGCAGACAGTCCCACTGCTGGCGGAACCCTCGCTGGTCCCGGGCCCCAGAGACACTTGGAAGCCACTCACGCTGCAGCAGATTGCACAAGCTCCCCTGTGCGGTCTAGTCTCCTGCCGATCACTCATCACAGCCTGCCCTATTAATAATGGATCTTTGCCGGGAGGGCCTCTTATAACCTTAACCTATTGTCACATCAGCTCAGTGATGTGTTCTGGCAAGAACTCAAAGTCAAGAAGGGCATGGGAGCGGATGCCTCCACCAGCGATGGGCCCAGAAAGTGTTGGGACCGACCACATCCCAGGACTGCAACACACTGCACTCCAGGCCAGAGCATTGTGAGCCTCCTGCAGGTTACTATGGAGATGGGATGTCAGGTCCCCACGGGGACAGGACACTCACAGAGCTCCCGGGTGAATGAGAGTCGTGGGCTGAGGGGCCAGGAGGCCCAGGACCAGGCAGAGTGGGGATTTCAGGGCTCCAAAAGGGCTGCAAGAGTGGTCGAAAGAGGAGAAGCAGCTGGGTCAGCTGCTGGGAGTGCATATGACCAAGGGCAGCATCCTGGGGCATTTCGCGGTAACCCACAGCCACACGCCAGTGAGTTACAGAGAGCAGACCCTGACTTAAAGCACAATTTTGGGCTGGGAGAGAGGTCAGCAGCTCCCCCCAGGCTCGCAGCCATGCCTTCCCCAGGGAACGACTCATGCCAGCAAATCTCAATTACTTCCGCAGCTAAGGCATACCTTAATGTGCCTGGCACATTGCTAGATCTCTTTTGGCAGGAAAGTTTGGCCACAGACAGGTAAGTGAAATCTCTAGAAAGAGACCAAGACCCTGGCTACACCGTAGTTGGGGTCACCCGGGTCACCCTCCATTTGGGATGCAGGACTCAGTTTTGCAAGCTTGAAGAATTGAATATTCTCCCCTTTGTTCCAGGTCATCTGGATCAACGGACTCTTATGAGGCTGACTCATAAAGCAGAATGCTAATTCATTTTTGTTATATTATAAATGGTCACCTTCCTCCAGAAGAACACAGCAATGTAGACTTTGGCGTGAGGCAGGCCTGGGATTGAACCCGGCTCTGCTGCTTATTGGTTGAGTGAGCTGGGGAAGTGATTAGAACTCTCCAAGCCTCAAACGCTTTACCTGTAAGAGGGGAATGATGACTCTGTAGAAACTTTACAGGGTTGCTGCAGGGAGTAAATGAAGTAATGTGTAGAAAGAGCTTAGCCCAGGGCCTGACACATGGAAACTCAATTAGTATATCCTATTGACTGCACAGAATTCTGCCCCAGGAGACCAAAATAACGACCGGACACTCATTTACTCTATCGGTACACACTTCTGAGTAGCTACTACGTGCCTGTTCTTCGGTTGGCACTAAGTTTGCAGTGGTGAATAAAACAGGTGTGATCTTTGCCTTCATGGAGTTCACAGTCCAGTGGGTAACATTAGCATGAAGTAAATAAGCATACTAATAAATCTGTATTAAGACATTGTGATATGAGATTTGAAGGCAGTGAACTGAGATTACAAGAGAGTAAAGGACTGAGTTATCTCCCCAATGAACAAGTTCAAAATGAGAGCAAAGAATGATAGGTCTCTAGGGTCAGAATTTCCCTCAAAGTATGTTTAACAACAACAACATCAAAAAAGTGAGTAGTGGGGGGTGTGATATGGTCAAACTGACTGGAAGCCTGGGATACTGCAGGACTTCTCAGAGCCTTAGCTTATACATCTCCCCAAGGGAAGAGCAGCAGGCAGCCTTTCCCAACTTGTTTGATCACAGAATCCTTGCTTTATGGAGCAACTCACAGGGCTGGTGTTCTCTGTCACATGCTGTGAGAAGCACCATCTCAGCTACACGTTCATCAACATGGAAAGGCATGATGAACTCATGTTCACTCCAGGGATATGTCTGTTCTGAAAACAGGGACTTGTCAGTAGCACCAGGCTATGCCTTCCCCAGGACAGTGCAGGTAAAAAACAGACGGCCAATTCTTGCTCTCAGACAAGACCTCTCCTCCTCTGTCATGGCACCAATACTCACGACGGACAAGCCCAATGAATGAGATCACTTGCATTCTGTTACATTTGGCTTGGTGTCTACTGATGAGGTGTGGGAAGGACCCAGTCACTTCAGTTCATCTTTTAGGGTGGGTGACCCCCTGCTGGGGATCATCGCACTCATTTTACCTCAATTCCTGTCAGGTGGAATTTCAGAGGGTGGTGTTTTCTGAGCCTATTCCCAAATTGTGGAGTGGGTGGTGCCATATCTGGGGAGGGATCACGTGTACCATAGAGGGTCTGGGCTTGGAGTCAGACAGTCAAATAAATTCCACCATAACCATCTGGGTAACTTATGCAAGGCCTTTCCTCATCTATAAAGTCAGAATCACAGCATCTCTTCAACCGTGGTATGGTGAATTAGTATTTGTAGGCTTGAACACAATAGCTTCCATGTCAGAATGAGTGTATGATAACTATAAAGCCCCCCCAGGAAATAACATCAATACCCTCCCCCAAGAAGCTCATGCTCCAGCTAGGGAGACAAACCAGTATATCAGAGCAATCAGGAAATAATGAGATAATTACACGCTGATCTGCTAGGATTAACAAACGGTACATCCTGATTTTAGCTTCTGACTAATTTTCTGTGATAACCTTGAGGCTCAGATAATAGAATTTGGATGACTATTCTCCCCGACAGGTGAACTCGTGAGTTGTTGAACAGCATCACCTAAAGAGTAGAGAAAATAGCTCTATCTTTATAAATGTTTGTTGAATAATAAGTAAATAAACCTTGGGCAGGGTCTCAAGTGGTAAAACCAAAGAGCTGGTTTCTGGGCCCTTTTGTGTTCAACATTTTTTTGGCAATGATAGTGAAGGAGGATGTAAAGGAGAATCTTATCAGATCTGCAGGTCACACAAAGTTGGGAGAGATAGTTAATGTGATAAATGCACTCATCAATATTCAGACAGATTTGACAGGCAAGAATATAGGGCCCAAACCACAAGATGGAATTCAATAGAAATAAATGTAAAATGCTGAATTTTGTCTTTAAAAAGTGTAAAAGGACAGGATAGGGGAAACTCGGCATGGCAGAGGCCTGTGCAAACACAGAAACAAAAATGCACCATGTGCGTATGCTTTCGATTAACTAAAAGTTGAAAATGACCCAATAATGTAATACAAGTACTTAAAATACATGTAGGAGTGTATGAAGAAGGGAAATTCTGTATACCATGTAATTTCTCCCTTCCCTCCCACCCCCAGCCAGTGCATGAAAAATGGCCAGGACTCTTTTGATAAGTAGAAGACTGAAAGAGAAAACCCAAGTCCAAATGGCTGCAGGAAGGGCCAATTCCAAGCTAGGTAGTGCCCGACCCAGGAGTGGCCCTAGGGTGACAGGTTAGAGCTCTGCAGGGACACGAGCAGCTCAGCAGACTCCTATCTCCTCAGCCATGACCAGGCAGCAAATCATGGAGTTGTCTACCTGCAGGTGGGAGCCTCATGGCCAGAGAGGCAGGGCAGCACCTGGGGTGAGGGATGAGGGATGGGGTATGCAGGCAAGATCCAGGAGCCCCGGAGGATTCAAAGCCAAGAAAAGGAATTCCTGAAGCATCTTTCCGCATAACACACCTGCGATCATCTCTCTCAGAGAAAGGCTGAAGTGAACAGATGCAGCCGTAACAGACAGGTGACAGAGAATATTCAACGTAAATACAGTCCCTTCACTAGAAACCCTGGACATTTGCAGAACACCAACACCACAAAAGAAAACCAAGCGCAACAAACAGAACCTCCACCAGGGAAACTCTTCACAGAGCCAGCAGAACAAGTCACAAATGAGAACATGCATATTTAATGTCCTCAGAAAGATGCAGGAGAATATTGGCTCAACCAGTAGAGATTTGAAACATCACTGAGCCAAAAATCAGCAGGTGGATTCAGTTGCAGAATGGACACAGCTCATGACTGAATTAGTGAGCTGGAAGATTGAACTGAGGAATTCTCCCAGGATCCAGGAAAAAAAAAAAGGGCTGGATAGAATGAAAGAAAAGTCAACAGAAATGGAAGCTAGAGCCAGGTGGTCCAACATTTCTCTTACAGGTGAACCAGGAGGAAATGAAAAGAATGGAAAGGAAGACAAACTCTAAGACATCCTAGGGGAAAAAACCCTCCAAAATTGACGAGATGGGAAGCCTCAGCTAACAGGACACACAAATCGCCAGGAAGATGAAGGAAAAAAGACCACATCTATTTACCTTGTGATGAAGTTCAGACCACCAGGCTCACACAGAAAAGTCTTAAAAGCTGACAGAGATATACTGCCTACAAAGAAATAGAATCAGAGGGACCAACTGCAGTACCAGATGCAAGAAGACAACGGGGACAATATCTTTAAAGTTCCAAGAAAAAGTAATCTTAAAACTGGAATTCTATGTTCAGTTAACAATGACTCAAGTGTAAAAAGGGGAAAAGAAACACCTTTTCACACATGCAAGGACTCAAAACATTTACCATCCACAGACCTACAATGAAAAAAATACCAAGCAATGGACCTCAGTAAGGAGGAAAGAATTTCAAGGGGAAGAAACAATGGCACCTGCCTGCTGTGATCTGAATTGTGTCTGGAAAATTCATATATATGTATTTTTAAGTAGGTTCCATGCCCAGTGTGGAGCCCAATGTGGTTTGAACCCACAACTCCGAAATCAACACTTGAGCCAAGATCTAGAGTCAGATGCTTAACTGAGTCATCTAGGTGCCCTGCAAAACTCATATGTTAACGTTCTCCAATTCCTGTACCTTGGAATGCATGTGTATTTGAAGATACGCTCTTTAAAGAGGAGATTAAATTAAAATGAAGCCATTAGGATGAGATTCTAATAAGAATGGGGAAAGATATTCCATGCAAATAATAACAAAAGAGAGCTGGGGGTGGGGCAGCTGTCCCAATGTCAGACAAGACAGACTTAAATAATAATTGTTACAAGAGACAAAGAAAGACATTATATATTGTAAAAGGGTTAATCAGTCAATTAGATATAATAATTATACACATATATGCACCTAATAACAGAGCCCCAAATTACATAAAGCAAAAGTTGACAGAATTAGAGGGAAAAATAGTTCTACAGTAATAGTTGGAGACTTTAATAACCCACTTCCAATAATGAATAGAATAACCACACAGATCAACGAGAAACAAGATGAGGGGTGTCTGGGTAGCTCAGCTGGTTTAAGTGTCTGACTCTTGATTTCGGCTAAGGTCATGATTTCAGGGTTGTGAGACTGAGCCCTGCATTGGGCTCTGTGCTGGGTGTGGAGCCTGCTTAAGATTCTCTCTCCCTCTGCCCCTCCACCACCTCTCAAAAAAAGAAAAGAAAAGAAAAGAAACAATGATGAGCAAACCATTACAGGAAAAAAATAGAACGAAAACACCCGATCAATTCTACAAAAGGCAGGAGGTTAAAAAATCATGAGAAATGGGAACCATGAGATGAGGTATTGAGAATTAGTCCAATACGTCATAAATTACAGCAAATATGAAAGGGTTTATGAGAAAATAGAATTCAAGGGGAAAAACATTAAAAGGGACAAAGATTTTTATGTGATTAAGAGGAACTATCATCCACCATGAATGTTTATGCACCTCATAACACAGCTTTGAAGCACATAAAGCAAACTAAGAGAAACAGAAGAAGAAGCTGGCAAAGACACTGCCCCTGTAAGAGACTTCATAAAGCCCTGGACAAAGGACCAATAAGTACAGTTGCAGAAGTTCAAAAATAATTAACATGCTTGCTCTAATGGATCTACGGAACTCTGTACCCAACAAATAGAGAAAACAAATTCTTTTCAAACACACACAGAAATTTGACAAAAATTTGCCATGTATTTACCACAAAGGAAATTTCAAGCAAACGAAAAGCAAAAATAACACATGGCATATTTGCTGATGAAAATATAAAAATAAAAAATTGCAGAAGAATACCATTTCCAATCTATACACCCCAAAATATAAAAACATAAAAGCTATTTAAAAAGGAACAATAATGAGAACACTAATTGCTAGAACTGATAGGAGAGCTGAACAAGATGGCTAAATACAAGATCAACTTGTATCTCTCCAGATATTAAAACATATTATAAAATAATAGTCCATAGAATCACAGATGCAGATAATTAGATCAATGAACAAAAGTCTCGCGAACAACTATGTGCAGAAATTTAGTGCATGATTAGGGTGGCATTCCAAATCCAGGCAGAGAATAAAAGGAGGTATTCAATGACTGTTGGGATAATTTGCTAACAATTTGGAGAAAATTCTATTCCTTCCTTGCCCTGTTGCGAAAATAATTTGCGGGTAGATTAATGACTTAAAAATTAAATAATGAATCCTAAAAGTATTAGAAGAAACAAAATATGCTTATGACCTTGGGATCAGGAAGGCCTCCCTAAACAAGGCATAATATGCTAATGTCATTTGGGAAAAGATTGATGTGTCTGAGTCCATCATAATTTAAAACTTCTGTATGATGGAAAAGAGTGCAACAAAGTTAAAAATGTACGCTATGGTCTAGGAAAACATCTGTAATCTATGAAAAAAAAATTAATGCACAGAGGATCAATAAGAAACAGATGAGGAACGTAGCAGAAAGAAAATGAACCTGCAAGTCACAAAGGTTTCTGTGATCAATAAACATGAAGCAATAATTAGGCTCTGAAAACAGTTGAAACAATGAGATTTCATTCTGCACCTGAATTTCTTCAGCTATAAAACAGGAACAATAAAGGACCCACCTCACAGGGTTGCTGTGGGATTCACTGAGCTTATATAAATATATAAGTACAGCTTTTGGAACAGTGCCTAGAACATAGTCAACGGTCTATAAGCATAATTACTATTACTGTCTTTAGCATGTTTTAGCAATCTGAGAGGCAAAAATTTTCCATCTTGCTAATATAAAGTTTAGGTAAGGGTTCAGGGAAAAAAAATACCCTCACACTGTCTTGGTAGAATGTAAATTGGTCCAGCCAATTTTGGTGGACAATTTGGTGATAACCATTAACACATACAGTGTGTGTAGCCTACACCCAGCAATTCCTTGTTGGCACCTAACCTAGAGAGACGTTTACCTATCCGCACAGGAGACACGTGCAGACGAGGAAGAGCAAAGAATGGAAAGAATCCTAATGCCCACCAATAGGGGGCATATTACGTGAAACACGGGGCTTTCATACCGTGGAAGACCTTGCTCACATTGATAAGAACAAAGTAGAGCTTAGATTACTGACAGCCCTGCTTTCGTCGGGGAGGCACGCCAGGACTGATGATAAGCTTGTACACAGAGACGTGATAGCTTTGTCTACATTACTTGAAAAACTTAAAAGAATGGCTTCATGTATGAATTTTTAGAAATGCAAATAAATAAGACAGAAAGCACCACCAAACACCATGCAATCTTTGGTTACTTTATCGTGGAGACAGTAGGGTGTCCAGACTATAAGAAGCAACAGAGGGCCAGATGTCTGTGGTTCTGTGACCAATTGGAGCATCACGCTGGAAGAGAGACATTCATGACCAGAGTGCCCTATTCATAGGATACTTCCCCATCTGCCCAGTACAACCCAGTTGATGCCTATCGCCCTAGTGTAATTATTAACAGTGTCCCTTCTTTCTGTCAAGAGTTCCCTGGTTTGATGTAAAGAAGCTCCCTCAAAAACATAAAAACTGCAGGCATAATTCTCCCCAAACAGGTGCGGGATTTGTATACTGAACAAATATTGATGAAAGGAATCAAGGAAGACCCAGATGAACGAGGAGACATCTGGTGTTCATGGATGAAAAACCTCAACGTGGTAAAAATATGAATTCTTGCCAAATTGATCTATATATTTAATCTGATTCCAGTAAAAAATCACAGCAGGATTTCCTGTAGATACAGACAAGCTAGTTCTAAAATTTATATGGAAAGGCAAAGAAACTAGAATAATCGAAACAATTTGAAAACCTGATTTCAAAACTACTATAAAGCTAGAGTTGTCAATAGAGTATGGTATTAGTGAAGGGGCAGACGTAGATCAAAGGAACAGAAGAGAGTCCAGAAATAAACCCATAGAAATATGGCCAAGTGATTTTTGACAAAGGTTCAAAGCTACTCAATAGAAGGACAGTCTTTTCTTTGTTAAGATAGATAGATAGATAGATAGATAGATCTATCTATCTATCTATCTATCTATCTATCTATCTATCTATCTGGTCATGAATGTCTCTCTCCCTCTGTCAAATAAATAAATCTTTTTTTTTTTTTTAAAGATTTTACTTATTTATTTGAGACAGAGAGAATGAGAGAGAGAGAGCACATGAGAGGGGGGAGGGTCAGAGGGAGAAGCAGGCTCCCCGCTGAGCAGGGAGCCCGATGCGGGACTCGATCCAGGGACTCCAGGATCATGACCTGAGCCGAAGGCAGTCGCTTAACCAACTGAGCCACCCAGGCGCCCTCAAATAAATAAATCTTTAAAAAAAAAAAAAAAAGGCATTATTCTGGATGGATGAAGCTAGTCTCCAAAGTTCCATGCATATGATATTCTTGAAAAGAAAAAGTATAGCGTCAGAACACATCAGTGGTTGGCAGGGCTGGGGTGAGGGGAGGGTGTTAACTAATTTGAGGGAGTTGTTTTGGGGTGACAGAGCTGTTCTCAATCTGGATTATGGTGGTGGTCACCTGAATCCACATAGGCACCCAAAATCAAGGAACGATGCAGCAAAGGGAGTCGATTCTTTGTATGTTAATGGAAACAAAAAGCGTCCTGATTTGACAGGAAAGAATACTGTCACCCTAACCATCCAGACCCGAGTTGATCAATATGAAAACCCAAACAAGGACAGTGGAGGGGACTGGTTCGTATACACACGACTAAGCTTGTGGGCGGCGTGCTCCGTGCCGGGCGTGGCCCTGAGCACCCCTCAGCCCGCACCAGCACCTCCCTCAAACGTATCCGGTAGATGCCAACGCCGTCCCATCTCACGGAAGAGGAACTGCTGCTTAGGAGAGGTTGGAGATGTGACCAGCATCACAGAGCTCCTGCCGGTGGAGGCCAGACTGGAACCCACGCCTCCTGGCTCCAAAGCCCAGAAACAGAACCACTGAGTTATGCTGTTTCTCTAAACCTCGACGGCTGGAAAATGAAAAGCTAAAATGAGAAACGATAAGGCTCCACGTGACTATATAACAAAGAGTGGGGAGGGTGGAGGGGGCAGGGAAGGAGGGTGGCCATCCTCCCCAGCCCAAACACCTGTCCACCTGCCTGTGCCCCTTCTCATCAGGTGGTGTCTCTCACACATCCCCACACAGGAGCCCTGCCTCACCTACAAGGGTGGACTGGATTCAAGTTCCCTCTGGCTCTAAGAGCCCACGATTTCTTCCTTTTTATGGGGGTGAAATTCACGTAACAGAAAATCATCCACTTTAAGCGCACGGTTTAGCGGCGTTTTAGATATCCACCGTGTCGTGCAAGCACCTCTACCCGGTTCTAAACATACGCAGCAGTCAGGTCCTCCCCGCAGCCTTGGGCAACCGCTACTTTGCTTTCTGTCCCCGTGGAATTGCCTGGTCTGGATGCTTCGTGTAAGTGCAAGGAGCTGTGGTCTTTTGTGCCTGGCTTCTCTCAGTTTCAAGGCTGTCCTCAGAGCAGGTGTCGGGACGCCATTCCTTTTCACGGCTGATTAACAGTCCGTTGTCTGAATTTACCGCATTTTGCTTCTCCATCCCTCTGCTAATGTATAGTTGGGTTATTTCCACCATTTGGCTCTTGTGACCAGCATTCCCATGAATATCCGTGTACAAGCATTTGTTTGAACACCTGTTTGCAATTCTTTCAGGGGCACACCTAGGAGTGGAATTGCTGGGTCATACGGTAACTCGCTGTTTAACCTTTTGAGGAAGCTGCTGTGTTTTGCACAGCAGCTGCATTTTTCATCCCCACCAGGATTTCGTTTTTAGTCACAAAATGCAATGGAAATTCAGAGGCGAGAGGCAGCAGAGTGGAGGAGAGCCCCCAGCAGAGGATTCACAGGGCCCAAGTGAGACTGCAGGACGGGTGGTCTGCACGGGCAGAGGGGACAGCCAGGCGGCGCAGGGAGGGAGCCCACGCTGAGCCCCAGAGGTGGGGGCAGGTCAGGCCGCTATCTGCGTAACTAGCTCGGTTGAGTACACACATTAGATTGTAGGAAGTTTACTTGATGGGTGGGTTGAGGGCCCTTTAGCGGAGACTGGGATCTGGCATGGGACCCAATCCCTGTCACCCATGTCCCTCAGCCTCTAAGCAGATCACGGGAATCTGCAGTAAAAGGCAGACAAGACGGGACGGAGTGCGGTGGGCCTTGTAATGAGGTCATTCTTTCGTCCTGACTCCCAGATTGCAGAGGCACCCAGAGCTGTCATTCATCTGCTTCCAACTATCATAAAAGAGATGCGCCAAGAGGGGAAAATACCAAACTAGATTTAGCATGCAATCAAACCAGGGAATTAGACAGCCCCGGCTTCTTCTCTCTCTCTCTCTGACTTTAAAATGAACTCCCAGAAGCTCCCACAGTGGGTCTGGAATGCCAATTAAAAAACAAAAAATCAGCTCAGCACCGTGTTCACCAAAGTGCTCCACAGTAGTGGGGAAGGACGCTGGGGAATCGGGAAGGCACAAACCCAAACTGCTCCTGCAGCCCGTCCCCCGCTCTGCTCTGGGGCCCCGGGGCTGTATGCGTGTTGGGAGCCGGCCCTGCAGCTGTAGTAACTGCTACGTCGCGGCTTCCGGTGCCCAGAGGGCAGCGTCTGGATCCCCGTCTTGGGCTCTCGCCGGCATGGGGGCGGGGAGCCACATCAGAGGCGGCAGAGGTGAGCAGGACCCCTAGAAGTTGATTCTCAGGTCTGGAGGCTGGAAGTCCAAGATCAAGGTGTCGGCAGGGAAGGTTCCTTGTGAGTCCTTTCCCCTTGCTGCGCAGACGACTGTCCTCTCCCTGTGTCCCCCCGCAGTCATCCCCCTGGGTGTGTCTGTGTCCCGATCTCCTCATCTCAGGACAACGGTCAGACTGGATTAGGGATCACTCTACTGACCTCACTTTACCTTAACTACCTCTTTCAAGGCCCTGTCTCCAAACGCAGTCCATTCTGAGGTCCTGCAGATCAGGATTTCAACATGTGAACTTTGGTGGGGGAGCACAACTCAGCCCGTAACGCCCCCGAGGAGGTGCCTTCCGCCCTGGAGTGGCTTCCCAGCCAGCCCCCTCTCACCTGGCTGCATCAGGCCGCTCTGGCTGGCCGCACGTCCAGACCCGGATTCCAGAACCCGCTCAGGGAAGTCAGTAAGTGTGCCGAGAACCTGTTACTTCAGACAGCAACCCTAGGCACGGGCTGGCTGCAGGAGGCATGCAGGAATCTCAACCCACCAGCACAGCACCATTAATGAAAACTCCCAGTGTCTTGGTGGAAACTCAGTGGTGCCTCGTCCGGCTGGCAGATGAAACAGTGGGTCCTGGAGAACCCAACTGTTCGAGGGCCCACCCTCCACTTACAAACCCGAGGCTGCATGAGGGCATGGCTCATTGAAAAATCAGAATGTAGGATGCAGAGGGAAGGATGTGGAACGTCGGGTAGCAGAGGCCTGCTTTGCCTCCGTGGGGCTGAGGCCACCGTGCTCACTAGCGGAGATGGACGGGCCCCTCAAGCTGTTGGCTCAAACAGGATGTCAGCAGTGTGGGGCGGGAGCGTCTGGGGAGAAACATCAGGAGGATGCCGTTCAATGGTACTCTGGTCGTGGGTTTCCTTCCACATCAGTCCTGGGTCCCGCTGTGGCCCCTGGACCAAGTGACGGAGTTCAGTTTGGCCACATTGTTACCGGGGCCCGAGCCTGGCCAGAAAAACATTGAGAGCTTCGATTGAATCCAAGATCCCAGGAAACAAAGCTCTGGGACTTTTACCACGAATCCAGGCACCTGACTCCAAAATAATACTGTTGCTCATTAGCTGCGTGTAATTTACATTAAATGCCCAGAAATCTACTCTTTGCCCTCAGGGCTGCTTCTGACTCTCCAGAACGTCCTCACGGCTCTAGGCTGGGAACTTCCCGAGGCCGGGGCTGTTTCTTACTATCTTTGCATCCCTTAGACGCACCAGGCTCACCTGTGGAGCTTCAAGAACACGATGGTCGATGCTTGGGGCCCGGCCCCAAATAAGGATGTGACCAGCTGTGGCGTGGCCTGGGAAGGATGAGTTTGGAAGTTGCTTCTAACGTGCAGGTTGATAACCACGGCAGCAGAGGTCCTGGCTCGAATGGGGACCCAAGTGGAGAAGGAAAAGGGAGCCAGGATACAAGAGGGAGCAGGGCCAGGGGAAGGGGCCCAAGTGGAGCCCGGTGTGCTGAGGGCTGAGCAGGCCTCTCGAGGTCTGCTGCCTGTAGGCATCACCAGGGGCTCTTGTAAAAACAGCTTGGAGGGTCTGGGGTGGGGCCTGGGAGCCTGGATTTCTAACAAGAGCCCAAGAGATGTCAGTGCTGCTGGTCTGAGGACCAAATTCGAGAAGCAAGAGAAACGAGCACCAGGAGAGAAGTCGTCAGCAAATACAGAGAGAGAGAAAAAAATTACTTAAAATGCTTCAAGTTGGATTTCCAGTTAAATGCCTACATATTTCTCTGTTCCCTCCTGAAACTGCACCGATTTCACAGTAAAGGAATGAGACACATGCACACGCGTGTGTGTGTTCACATGGACACAGAGAATGGGAGGGATCAGGTCAGATGAGACATGTCAACAAATTTTGGAAGATGGAAAGCAGACAGAGACTACTACTTCAGGGAAGACGACACAGTCCAAAACATTTCCACCATAATAGATCTAAAATGCCAGAGAAAGTCCTTCAGAATGTTTATTAAAGTGCATAACTGACCCAGCAAGACACTAAGGGAAGTCCTCAGGGGCTGAGAGCAAAACCAGAGTAGGAGCCTAGAGAAGTCAGGGAGGAAACACTGGGCTTGGGCTGCACTACAGCCTCTGGCAAGCCGGGGTGAGCCAACCTGGGGCCAGATGGCAATGGGGACTCAGACCAGAGACCCTCACCTACAGCACAGGACCCCTGATGGGCTGTATTCCCAGAGACGTGATGGATTTTTAAAAGCTCAGATGGAGGGGCATCTGGGTGGCACAGTTGGTTAAGTGTCTGACTCTTGATTTCGGCTCAGGTCATAATCTCAGGGTCGTGAGATCGAGCCCCGCATCAGGCTCCACACTCAGTGAGGAGTCCGCTTGAGATTCTCTCTCCCTCTGCCCCTCCCTGCTCGCACCCTCTCTCTCTCTCTTCCTCTGTCTAAATAAATAAATAAATAAAATCTTTTCTTAAAAAATTAAAAAAACTCAGAGACAGCAAGGGAATCCACCTGTCTTAGCCTCAGCTGAGAGGCAGGGAACGTCCTCGCTGTGGTCTGTAGCCACCTGCTTCTCGTGCAGTTGGAGGATCTTCATTCACCTGACTTCACGGACCAAAATGCACCAAGTGGAGGATTTAGTTTAAATTGTCCTATACGCTTGTACTGCTGGTGGAAATACGTGAGTACGGCCATTGCAGAACACTGTTAGTATGAAAGCAGGAACACGAGTATCCTGTGCTCCCCGATTCCTCTGTTCCTAGGTGTGAGACCTGGCAGGGAAGCATGGTGTGTTCACATGGGACACACAGAGGAAGCTCATGGTGTCAGACCCCCCGAAGGGAAGCCACTCACATGCTCACCAACCGCAGGAGAGAAACACAAAGTGGAGTACTATACAGCAATGTCAATGAACACATTGGCGTGTGCTGAGTAAAAGAGGCCAGATATGAAAAAAGAGCACAGAGCGGGTGGTTCCATCAAAAGAAAACAGGTAGGGCACCTGGGTGGCTCAGTTGGTTAAGCGACTGCCTTCGGCTCAGGTCATGATCCTGGAGTCCCGGGATCGAGTTCCGCATCGGGCTCCCTGCTTGGCGGGGAGTCTGCTTCTCCCTCTGACCCTCCCCCCTCTCATGCTCTCTCTCTCTCTCTCTCATTCTCTCTCTCAAATAAATAAAATCTTGAAAAAAAAAAAAAAAAGAAAACAGGTAGAACCACCCTGTGTTCCATAGGGTAGTGACCTCTGATGGAGGACGTGATCCACAGAAGCAGGAGGGGAATTCTGCAGTTCTGATCGTCTTCTGCCGGCCGGCCACAAAAGCTGTGCAGTAATGATTTGCATTTTGTTCGTATGTACGTCGTACTTCAATAAAACGTTCACGTTAACCAAACAGACAACGTGATCCCGCTCCTAGGGGGCCCGGGCATCTGGCAGAAGCAAACCCACATCATCTTTGGAGAAGCACACGCCCAATTCAGGCCTCAAAATTTTTCTGTAGATAATTTCAAAGAACGTGGGCTCACATAAATCCAGAAGAAAAACTGGTGGTTGCCAAAGAGAGGGGACGGGGGATGGGCAAAATGGGTGAAGGGGATGAAGAGGTGCGAACTTCCAGTCATAAAATAAATCAGTCACAGGGACGAAAAGTGCAGCACGGGGAACACAGTCAATAATGCTGCCATATGCTTAATGTGGTGAGCCTTTCGGAATGTTATAATTGTTGAATCTCTCTGCTGTCAGTTGTACACCTGAAACTAATTTAATATTTTATATCAGCCATCCTTCAATTAAACATTTAAAACTTTTTTAAAAATTAAATTCAATAAAATTATCTGTAAAACTGCCAACTCAAGTTCTTCTTTTTTTTTGGAATTCACGACTGATAGAAATCATTTATGAAATTAAGTCAAACACCTAATGTTTCCCAAAGAAACCAAAACAGAGAACAATTTTAAAAAAGTGATAAAACAAATGAAAGCACAGTCACCAACAGAACAGTAACTGCAGCGTCGGATCCACAAGGAATCCAGATATTAGAGGTTGAACAATGCTGAACGCAGACGTATTATCTCCATTATGCTTAAATAACCAAATGTTCAGTATGTTTAAAGAACCAAAATATAAAAAGTAAATAACAACTCAAAGCAAACAAGCAAATCTCTAAAGGAACCAAACGATCACGATTGACGTTAAAAGCTTCCCGGAGCACGTGGCTCTCGCTGAAATGAGGCGGGGTCGGGGATGTGCCCCCAAGCATGGGGGCGAGGGGAGAAGGGCCACGGGCTGTAAGGAGAGTGCCACGTGCAGATGATGACATGGAAAGCGTTCATGATCCGAATCTCTACTTTGGCGTGTGTTTGAAAACGTCCTTAATATTATGGTTTTTAAAGCCCTCAAAGGATGAACGGTAGGACAGATACACCAGAGGGGAGGATTAGTCAACTGAAAACAGATATGAAGAGATCACTAGGGGTGCCTGGGTGGCTCTGGTGGTTGGGCATCTGACTCTTGGTTTCCACTGGGGTCATGGTCTCGGGGTCCTGGGGTTGAGCCCTGCATTGAGCTCCATGATCAGCAGGGAGTCTGCTTTTTCCTCTCTCTCTGCTCCTCCCCTTGCTCTCTCTCGAATAAACAAATAAAATCCTAAAAAAAAAAAAAAAAAAAAAAAGAAATCACTAAGATACCAACTGCCAAGAATTTACCAAGAAGATGGTGCCTAGCAAGGCAAAAAGACAGAAACTATTAGGGAAGTTGAGGCATGTGGAGGAACAACGGAAAGGACACTGCATGTGTTGGGATGTCCAGGAGCAGAGACAGTCCTTGAAGGGGGCCTGGTTGAGCATTTTCCAGAACTGATGAAAATGTGAATCTCCATACGCAGGATGTACAACGAATCCAGAGATGGAGAACAAACATGTCAATCCACACCCATATATTTTGTGGGATGACTGCAGAACAAACACCATAAGACAGAAAGCAATTGAAACAGAAGCAAGGGAGAAAAAGACTACCTTCAAAGGAACAACAATCAGTCAAGGATGAGAAAAATGTCAACAGGCAGGGAAACTTCAGGCAGTGGATGATACATTCAATGTACTGAGAGAAGGTGGCAGCCAACTCGCAACTGTGCACTCTGTGCAATTTTATTTCAAGAACAACAGCAAAATCAAGGCATTTTCAGACTAAGAAAAATAGAGAATTTATTGCTAACAGACTCTCATTAAGGGAACTTCTAAGGGACATATTTCTGGAAGGAAGAAAAATACTAGGTCTAGATGCAGAGAGGAAAGTGACCAAAGAAAAGGTAAGGGGCGCCTAGGTGGCTCAGTCGTTAAGCGTCTGCCTTCGGCTCAGGTCATGATCCCAGGGTTCTGGGATCGAGCCCCGTGTCGGGCTCCCTGCTCAGCAGGGAGTCTGCTTCTCCCTCTCCCACTCCCCCTGCTTGTGTTCCCGCTCTCGCTGTGTCTCTCTTTGTCAAATAAATAAATAAAATCTTTAAAAAAAAAGGATAAATATATACATAAATCTAGACAAACATTATAGAAAACAAAACTAATAATGCCTATTTTGTGGGTTTAAAAATAATAGAATTAAAATACTGGGCAGCAGTGCATGAATTGGCATGCTCAGTATTTGGAAATGAACACAAAAGTCCTTGTATTTTGGGGGAAGGAGGGCAAAGGTATTAGTTAACTTTACACTTTATTAAATATGAATGTTAAAATGTCTACAGTCTCAATTAAGTGATTAAAAAATGGAGTGTATAACTTTCAAACCAGAAGCCAGTGGGTGAGGGATAGAATTGAGAGGGAAACACAGCAAATATCTCAATCCTGAAGGGAAAAAAATCTATCTATCTATCTATCTATAGACAGATAGATAGATAGATAGATAAAGTTGGAGAATAGAAAAAGTGCAAAATGAGTGCTTTTAACTCAAAAAGATTGTCCAAGTAGAAAAAAAAAATCTAGCTACAATAAAGAAAATCATGACCAAGTTGGGTTTATCCTAGAAATACAAAGTTGGTTTAAGTTTAGAAAATAGTATAAGGAGGTTTGATTAATTAAGAGTAAGGCAGAGTTGTACATAATCCAGTAACTATAGAAACAGCACGTGATCAAATCTGACATGCATTCAAGATAAAATATATTTGCAAACAGGAAATGGACAGGAAATAAATGTTCATAAACTAATTAAATATATCCACAAAAATCCTCCAGCAAATGTAATAGTTAAAAGTGAAACTCTGAAAGCTTCTCCTTCAAGATTAGAGCCAAAACATAGATGCTCACTATTACTGCTACTATTCAATGCTTTGTTGGAGATGCTAGCTAGCATGGTAAAAAAAAATAAATGAATGAAAAAAAAAAAAGAAATAAAAGATCTAAGAAATGAACAAGAAGGGGCGCCTGGGTGGCTTAGTCAGTTAAGCATCTGCCTTCAGCTCAGGTCATGATCCTGGAGTCCTGGGATTGAGTCCCGCATCGGGCTCCCTGCTCAGCGGGGAGTCTACTTCTCCCTCTGCCTCTAACCCTCCCCCCCTGCTCGAGCTCTCTCTCTCTGTCAAAATATATAAAGAAAATATTAAAAAAGAGAGAGAAATGAAAAAGAAGGGGAAAAAAATCCACTATTATCACTCACCAATGATATTATCTGCATAGAAAAACCAAAAAACCTGGAGACTAATTATCAGAATTTAGAAGAGTTCAGGATAGTTATGAATCCAAGATTAAATATATAAAAAAGCCCATGTTTCTGTATACTAGTAATGCTAGGTTTTAAAAGACACTATATTAGCCTCAAAAAACAAAAGATAGGAGGAACAAAAACTAAGCAAGACCTTTATAGAGATTTTAAAAGTTTACTGAAAAACATTATAGAAGATCTAAAGAAACGGAAAGAGAAACCAAATTCACAGATGGAAACACTCAATATCAGAAAGATGCCAGTTCTCCTCAAATTGACCTATATATAGATTTGATATAACTGAAATCCCAACAGGATGTTTTATAGAACACCAGGAGCAGGATCTAAAGTATGCAAGGTGAAACAAGTGATCAAGAAAGAGTCAAGACACACATGATAAAGAATGAGGTCAAATGCATTGGTCCTACCAGGCATTAAGATCAAATGTAAAACAGTAAGTGATAAAGACTGTAGCTGTTGGGGCACCTGGGTGGCTTGGTCGGTTAAGCGTCTGCCGTCGGCTCAGGTCATGATCCCAGGGTGCTGGGATCGAGCCCCACGTCGGGCTCCCTGCTTAGGGGGAGTCTGCTTCTCCTCTGCCCCTCCACCCACTCTCTCAAAAAATAAAATCTTAAAAAACAAAACAAAAAGATTGGTAGCTCTGCGTGGGGGGGGTGGCAGGTGCATGACTCGAGTACATTTCCCAGCTTCTTTTAAAGTCAAGTGTGGTCATGTGACCTTGTTCTTTTCAATTCAGTGTGAACAAAAGCAATACGTTTTCCTTCCAGGACAGGTGCATAATAAACCTGCCATGTGTGCACTTTTCTGTCCTTTTCCTTCTGCCGACCAGGTGAAAATAGCACTGTGGCCCTAGGGGTGGAAAGAGCCTGGGGCCCTGAACAGCAGGGAAGGCAGATGTCCTGCTAACCTGAAAACCCACCCTGCATTTTACATGAGAAAAAAATACAGACTTTCTGTTCTTTAAGACATTGGCATTGTGGGGTCTCCTCGCTCTGCGGTAGAGCCTACCCTAACTAAGACACTACAGTAATGAAGGCAGCTTGCTATCAACCTGTGGGTTCGGCTCTAACATGTAAAAAGCTTGGAAGTTGTCTCTTCCATCCTTATAAGAAAAAGCTGGATGAACAGAAAATCAACAATTTTCTTGAGAACTAAGAGACCCAGAGAACTAAGATCAGAGAAGTGAGGTCACAGGACAAATGGCCACCTTGAGAATGTGAGAGATGGGGACATCTAGCAGGATGCAGCAACTGAGGTCTACTTAGAGGTAACAGAAGCTGCTGGAGCCATAAACTGGTAGGAACTCTTAATGGTGATTTTGCTGGAGGCCGACTGTGGACCAGTAAGAATGAAAGACTAGGGGGACCACACTGTTAGGGGGACACCACAATCTTTTTGGCTTTTCTAGCAGGAAGTGCACCAAGTTCTCACAGCGAGGATCCCAGGAAGACGCGCCTGGTGGGTCCGGCAGAGGGTGATGAAAGGAACCACCTTGAATAGACCCAGGACCTTCTTCATAGCCATAGTCACAGGTAAGGTGTCAAGGAAACAGACTGGGACACTGCGGCTGGAGGAGGGACTGGGGCATAGGGGGAAATCTGTATCCTTGGAGTATCACTTGTGAGTGTCCCAGCCCCAAGGCCCAGGCCCACTAAAAGACTGACACTTCATCACAGGGTCTAGAACATTCCACCACAGCATCAGGCTCCAGGACGACCATGGATTAGAGCTGAAAGCGCTGTAAAAATTCTCTAAGGAGGAGGGAGGCTCATAATCAAGAAGGGAGACAAAAACAGCAGGGATCCTTGAAGTGGCGGAAGCTTGATTTGTCCCTACGGCTACCACAGACATTAAACAGAACCCAATCCTGGCCATATTAACATATATCCTCACACTAAAGGCCTCTTTACCTCAGTTCCTATTACTTGCCACAAAAAAGCACAAGGAATGCCAAAAGGCAAGAAAAAATACATTTTGAAATGACAAAGCAGTGGTTAAAACCAGACTCAGGTATGATAAGGATACTGGAATTATCAGATGGGGAATTTAAAATAATTGTGGTTAATATGTGGATGGTTCTATTGGAAAAGCTGGACAACATGCAGACGGGCCATGTATGCAGAGATGGAAGCCCTCGACGAGAATCGAGAGGACAGGCTAGAAGCAAAAAACACAGTATCGGGAATGAAGAGTGCCTCTGACAAGATCATCGGTCGGCTGGACATGGCCAACGGAAAAAAAAATCAGTGAATTTGAATAGAGGTTAATATAACTTCCTAAACTGAAATGTAGAAAGAGAAAAGAGTGGGGAAAAAATCAGAACAGAATAAGCAAGAATTATTGGATAATATCAGAGGTGGAGGATACATGTATTTGGATGAGTTGGGGGGGGAGAAAAAGAGAAGCAGGAGGAATATTTGAATTAATAATGACCAATTATTTTCCAGAGCTAATAACATCAAACCGCACAGATCCAGGAAGTTCAGAGAACACTAAGAAGGATAAATAACAAGAAAAACACACCTACAGGGGCGCCTGGGTGGCTCAGTCTGTTGAGCATCTGCCTTCGGCTCAGGTTGTGATCCTGGGGTCCTGGGATCAAGCCCCGCGTTGAGCTCCCTGCTCAGTAGGGAGCTTGCTTCTCCCTCTCCTCCCCGCTCGGGCTCTCTCTCTCTCTCTTGCTTACTCTGCACTCTCAAATAAATAAAATCTTGAAAAAAAGAAAAAAAGAAAAGAAAAACACACCTACATATGTCAGATCCAAACTGCAGAAATCCAAAGACGAACAGAAAATCTAGAAAGCATCCACAGGGGGAGAAAACACCTACAAAGCAACAATGGTAAGAATCACAGTTTACTTCCCATCAGACATCATGCAGCGGGAGTGGAGGGCAATAGTCCAAGTATCAAGAAAGAAAAAAATTATCAACCTAGAATTCCATATCCAAGGAAATCATCCTCAAAAGGGAAGTAGAAATAAATACTTTCTCAGATAAACCAAAATGCAGAGAATTTATGGCCGGCAGACTTGCCCTGCAAGACATGTTAAAAGTGGATCTTCAGGCAGAAAACACTACAAAGAAAGGAAGAACACTGGAGAAGGAATAAATAAATAAATGTAAAATAAGATCTTTCATTTTTCTCATTCTTAATTGACCTAAAATAGAACTGTTCTCTCAAGTACAGCTCATCCTCCAGTTATGATGGGGTGACCTCCTGATAAACCCACTGGAAGTTGAAAATACCGTTAAGTCGAAAATGTAACTTAATATACCTATCGAACATCGTAGCTCAGCCCAGCCTACCTTCAACGAGCTCAGAACACTTACATTAGCCCATAGTTGGGCAAAATCATCTAACACAAAGCCAATTTATAATAAAGGGCTGAATATCCCAATGTAATTCATTGGATACTGTGCTGAAAGCGAAAAATGGGTGTGTGGGTGCAGGATGGTTGTCAGTAATCCCGGCATTGCTGAGTGGGAGCTGTAGCTCACTGCTGCCCAGCATCACGAGAGAAAATCATACTGCAATCGCTAGCCTGGGAACATATCAAAATTCAACTCAAAGTATAGTTTCTACCAAATGCACCCATTGTAAAGTCGAAAAATGAAAAATCATAAGTGTAACCATTGTAAGTTGGGGCGGGTCTACAATAGCAACAATGTTTATGGCTTTTCCCTAATAGTCACAGTGTATCAGGTGATTCTCGCACAGGGATTGGTGAAATGATTGACAATGTTCTCACGGTGGGGGGGGGGGGAGGAGAAACGGGGAATACTCAGAGATCACGTGCCTACACCACATGTGAAGCAATATAGTGCCATTTGAAGGGGAACTTGGATTAGTTAATGTATTTTCCAAATTCTTTAAAAAGACTTTAAAGAAGTATAATTGGTAAGCTAAGAGAAGAGATAAAATGGAATCAGGAAATGTTCAGTTAAAAACCTGAGGAGGCAGGGGCGCCTCGGTGGCTCAGTTGTTTAAGCGACTGCCTTCGGCTCAGGTCATGATCCTGGAGTCCCGGGATCGAGTCCCGCATCGGGCTCCCTGCTCGGCGGGGAGTCTGCTTCTCCCTCTGACTCTCCCCCTCTCATGCTCTCTATCACTATCTCTCTCAATAAATAAATAAATAAATCTTTAAAAACAAAAACAAAAACCTGAGGAGGCAGAAAACAAAAGGGGAAGAAGACAGTGCGGTACTTGTTTGGCTAAAGATAAGCAGATCTAAGGAATATGACAGTGAGCTCAGATTTAGAGCCAGGGTAGAGGGAAATTTGAGTCCTGAGAAACTCGGTGCTGCAGATCAGAGGGGAAAGGATGTGCTGGGACAGCCCTCAGAAATACGTTTAAAGGGATTTCAAACCATTCACAAAAATAAATTCCATAGGGGCACCTGGGTGGCTCAGTCGGTTAAGCGTCTGCCTTTGGCTCAGGTCATGATGCCAGGGTCCTGAGATCGAGTCCCACGTTGGGCTCCCTGCTCAGTGGGGAGCCTGCTTCTCCCTCTGTCCCTCCCCACCCCCCACTCCCCCTGCTTGTGCTCTCTCTCTCTCTCTGTCAAATAAATAAATAAAATCTTAAAAAACATTCTCTATTCTTAAAAAAGAATTTTTTTATTCTTAAATCTTAAAAAAAATTCTCTATTTTATATATAATTTGTTTTAAATTTTTAAAAGATCTTATTTACTTATTTGAAAGAGAACAAGAGTGAGAGAGCACAAGTAGAGGGAGAGGAAGAAGCAGACTCCCCACTGAGCAAGGAGCCTGACACGGGACTCGATCCCCCTGAGCCGAAGGCAGACGCTTAACTGACTGAGCCACCCAGGTGCCCCAATTTGTTTGAATTTTTAAGAGATATTTAGTGCATAATTTAAAAATGTTTAGAGATTTAGAGAGAGATGTAACCTAGTACCTCGTGGTCGAAGAGCTGGCAAGAAGAGCCCAGAAAGGCTCAGGAAATAGAGGCATCTTATACTATAGAAAGTGGACATGCAGGGGAGGGCTTACACCAGGAGGCATGGCTGAAGATGTGGAAAAGGAGCAGTTAACCCCCATACTCCCTTCCCAGCCCAGCAGGAGAAGGAAGGTTTACTCCCTGGAGAACAGAGCACCAGGTATGAGGGTTAAGGAGCCATGGCAAGAGAACGTGATTAAGATGTCGGCGGAGTGGGGGAGGGAGGGGGCTGGGAGACTGCTGTTTTTTATTATAAGCCATGTGGAAATATTAGACATTTAAAAACCAATACATGTATTTCTTAGATAAAGATAAAAATTAAACTTGAAACAAAGTCAAAAAGGTAACAACAAGAACCCCCAAATTAAATCTCTTTTGAGCTTGGTCCTTAGGATGGCTTTCTCCATTCTGGTCCAGGGCACAGAGCAGGACGCAGCGGCCCCATGAGCCTCCCCAGTGGCAAATCCCGTCCCCCCCGGGAGCCCTGTCCCGACATGGTTGGGGCCAGGACTCCGTCTGGGGAATAGAAGGTGCTCCTATAATGACTTCAACACTTCTTCCCAACTTAGTCCTTCTTCTCACTTTCATCTTCCCCCCAAACTGGATAATCTATCATTTACCCTGCCTTGCTTCAGGCTGTGCTATTTATAACAATAGAAACAGCATTTTCGGCTTGTCATCTTTCTCCAAAGGAACTCAGATTGCCTCTAAGCCTTTAATGTGCATACAGAGTACCTTGGAATATTGTTGAAATGCAGATTCTAGTTCAGCAGGTCTGGGGCGGGATCTGAGAGTCTGCATTTCTAACCAGCTTCCAGGTAAGGCTGATGCTGCTGGTCATAGACCACACCCCGAGTGGCAAAGGGACATGGGGCAACTTCATGGGGTCATGGAAACAGTCTATATCTTATTGTGGTTGTCATTACATGGGTATACACATCTGTCAAAACACACTGAACTGTAAACTCAAAATGGGTACTTTTTATTGTATGTAAATTTTCCTGCAATAAAGTTTATTTTAAAGGAAAAAATTCACTCTAAAAGGATTATAGATCTAAATGTGAAAGATGCCACCCAGGAGTGCCTGGGTGGCTCAGTCGATTAAGCATCTGCCTTCGGCTCGGGTCATGATCCCAGGGTCCTGGCTTCTCCCTCTCCCTCCACCCATCTCCCCGGTTGTTCTCTCTCTCCCAAATAAATAAATAAAATCTTTTAAAAAATGTGAAAGACAAAATAATAAAGCTTTTAGAAGAAGCCATAAACCTTGGGGTAGACAAGTCTTTCTTGCAAAGGATTCAAAAAATAATTGGCCGTAAGAAAAAAAATCCACATCAATTGGACTACGTTAAAATTAAAAACTTCTATTCATCAGCATACTCTATTAAGAAGGTGAAAAAGCAAGCCATAAACTGAAGAAAGATATCAGTAATACACATATCTGACAACGGACTCCTGCCTATCATATATAAAGAACTACTATAATTCAATAAGAAACTGCCCACCTAAGAGATTAACAGGCAAAACACTTGAGGGGACGCTTCACCAAGGACGAGATCCAAAATGGCCAATAAGCACATAAAAAGTTAACTCGACTTAGTCACAAGTGAAATGCAAATTAAAACCACAAAATTATTTTTTTTGGCTGTACCCCCACTGGGATGGATAACAATGAAGAGACAGACATGGCATGTGTGAGCAAAGACGCAGGGCAGCTGGAACGCGCATGTGACACTGATGGGGGTGTGGTCTGGGACATTCTTAGAGAATGATTTGACAGTATTTACTAGAGCTGACTAGCAGCATACTCTATGATTCAGCAGATCCACTCTCGAGTGGAAATACAGACACGAATCTCCAAAAGACAGGGATGAGAATGTTCATAGCACCCTTTTTCATAATGGCCAGAAATCGGAAACACCCCAAGTAGCCTTCAACAGCAGTACAGATAAAATGTGGACTATTCATAGAACAGGTTGTCGCTGGCAAAGTGCGGCTACGTGCAAAACATGGATGCCGCTCGGGGGTCCCGACAGAATGCAGAGCACTCATTAGATCTGCAGTTTGAATAAACAGCCAAACATTTTTAGAACCTCAGTGGCCCCCGCAGTATTTGGGACATACCTATACTGGTGATTATCACTATATGGAGAGTCATTACTGTCATAATGGCACAATTTTTCAGCCAGCCGTGTCTGTTTCCTAATCTGGGTGCCGGTGACACAAGCACGTGCGCTTTGCGTAACCTCCCCAGGCTGCGTGCTTAGGGTTCGTGCACGTCTCTCGTATGAATGTTACACTTCAATGTGAAGTTTATTTGAAATAACAATAGAACGCATCCTGGCCTGTGTCCCATCAGAGGGGGGCCCTGCCTCTTGCCTGGAGTCTCCCATCTGTTCTCCTTGCTGCCGCTCGTGATCTTTCGAACCTGCACATCCATCCTGCTCAGAACACCCCAGCGGCCGGCCCTCGCCCACAGGACAGCATCTGCCTCCTTGGCACGGCATCCCAGGGCTCTCGGTGGCCTCTCCTCCCTCTGTCCCAACACCTCCCCATCTCTCCGTCTGACCCCAACACTAACCGCCCCTCCGTGGCTTAGTGTAGGCTGGTCCTCTGCTGAGAAAGCCTTGTTATTCTCCCAGACTCTGTTCAGTTTCGATCGGCTCTGGGAAGTCTTGGTGACTTCCTCGGCAGCCCCGGGTGCTCCCTCCTGCAGCCCCATCTTCACTGGGTGCTTACTCACCTGGCTCCTCCCCCCACTACAGGCTGGTTGGGGCCGGGACGCCAGCTTTTCATCCTTAGCACCTAGCAGGGGGCCCGTGGACGGTGCACGCTGGGCACGTGTGAGGGATGAGTAAGTGGATAATGGTAGTCATGGGGGTTCAGGTACGGGGGATCAGGTAGAGGAGTAAACTGTTCTCGATAAATTCTAGATTTGGCAGGGGCCCTTCGGAGCTTGCTCTAGGTCCCCGTGCTAACGAGCAGCGTACATCTGTACCACGAGTGTGCACATGTCCCTTCCTGTGTGTCTCCCCGAGGGACGAGCCTGCTGCAGGTGCGGAGCACTCAGGAGACGGTGTCTTGCCTAATACTGCTGCCATCCCCATTTTACAGATGAGGAGAGGTGCAGAGACGTTCGGGGACCTGTTCGAGGTCTCGTGGCTGGTGGGAGGCAGAGCCCACATATACTACATACACTCTTTCTTCTGTGAATAACAACCAGGTGTTGAATCACGAAAATGTCCCTCGGGACAGGAAAGGCAAGGGAGGAAGTGTCAGGACCCACTGTGCCCCAGCGATGGTTTGACTCAGGTTACCCTTCTGGTCCCACTCACATCAGTCTCCGTGGGTAGCCACCCCCTCTCCTGTGGAATGGCCCATCGGGAAGGGGCATCACCCCAAGCCCTTAAACACGGCGTTCAGCTCTGTCCAGAGACTTTCAAATCCTGCCTGAGATTTTCAGGTTTTAAACAAAACAAAAATCTGATTCACTGTTTCCAGGCCCACAGGAAACACGAGTCCTTTATTTTTCTGCCACTAACCAAAAAAAAAAAGAAATCAAACCAGAAAAAAAGACCCTTTATGTCTTAGAGAAGTTGTGAATACTTCTCATTTCACACCACACCAAACATTGTTCATGGCAAAGGCCGGAGAATGAAGCCAGAAGGAAATGAATTACAATAAAACACGCTCGCTAATAAATAAGAGCCCGACCAATGAATCCAACTCAGAATATACCACTGGCAAGAAGAAATGCCCCAAAGCTTCGCTTAAACCAAATAATATAAGAACTGATGGCTCCCCTGGGTCTGAGGGAAAAGTTAATGCATACAGGAGGCTACAAATGGGGACTCTTGTTTGGGATTTTCACAGAAAACACAGGGCATTAACAACATTCAAGGTGAAAGAAGGGAGACGTGTGGGTTTGGGGACAGGGACGTTTTTATCAGGTGACAGAACAGATAGATGCTGATGCCCGCTCCAGAAATGAACCAGAGGTGTGCGTGGCAGCAGGACCAACCACTCCCAACTGCCCGACGGGAGAATTAATTTAACTCCAGAATCTGGGTAATAAGGATGAACCCTGAAGGGAGACAAAAATTTACTTTGGGAAGATTTTTATTCCCTGTTGTGCAGAAGCATCACGAGGGGTGGGGGAGGGGCGGGGACCAGACCATGGCTGGCAATGCAGTGGCCCATCCCCGACCACCCACAAGGCCCCAGGGGAAGCCACCCACCCTGGTGTTAAAGAGGTCGAGATCTTCCAAGCACAGAAGATCATGCCCCATGCCCGCCATCAAGGGTCAACCCCTTCCTCGTCATCACTAGGGAAATCCAAATGGCATGGTCTTGTCAGAGAGGGAGAAAAGGAAAGCAAAGCCCAAGGAAATGGTCCAGAGGAAGGCATGGCTAACACGAGTTCATGACTAGAGACGTCAATTAATAACAATAAAACCTCACATGTATATAACGTTTTGTTATTTTCAAAGCAATTTCTCACCCGCTATCTCCTACGCTCCCCGGAGTAATTTCGGGTGGCAGGGAGGCAGGGATTATTATCTCCATCTTGCTCGTGAAGAAGCAAAAATCTTGGGACGGTGAAGTGATTTGCTCAAGGTCGCGGAGCAATCGTGGATTTTTAAGGCTCTGAGGGTTCCTGGTCTTGACAAGCAAGCGCGCAGATGACTCATCATCGGGGGCACCCCAGGCTTCAGTTTTCAGTTTTACACCCACAGCAGACATGGGCAATCGATCACAGAACTCTTCCACAGAGCTCGGTCCTTCTCACGCAAGCCATCCCTCGCTGCAAGGACCTGGCCCTCAAGAAGGACCCCGGGTGCCATCCCAAGTCCTGTGTAATCATGTCGCATCGGGCCCAACGGATTTGTGGCCCAGACTCCGAGGCCCCCCTTGCTGAGCCGGGTGGCGTCTCCAGCACACGGAACGATACTCCACCTGCTGGGGGAGCAGGTCCCCAGACAGATGCACCAACAAGGCGTAAAAATGGCATCCTCCATGACCTCAGCAGAGCAGGTGGGATTTCTGCGCTGAGCAAGTGCACGCACTCCTGTTTCTGAGAGAGGAATCAGGAGCCTCTCGGAGGTGTTTAAGCCTGAGCACCTGGCAGGGTTGGGAAATTCTGGATCTACTCCATGTCCAGGTAGACAAGTTGAGACTGTTGGCTGTTAGCGTCTAGAGCTCAGGCTGGGCAACAGAACGGGACCTGGCAGTCGTGAGATAGGGAGCACCCAGGGAGGGTGAGCACGGGGAAAAGAGGCCCCAGGCACTCTGACCCTGAGGTCAAGGGTTACCGAGGAATCAGAAAAGAGAAGTAGGAAGGAGTGGTCAGTACGGCGGGACCCACGCCGTGTTCTCAGGAGGAGGGGCCGGACAGTCACGTGAGGCTGGGATCAGGTCCTGGGAGGATTAAGAACAGACCCCTGAACCAACCGCTTGGGGGCCAGCAGTGACCTTGAGAAGAGCTATCGAAATAGAGTCCAGACAGAGGGCAACAGAGGATGGGGGGGGGACAGTGTAGACATTTCCAAAGAGACCTGCTCTAAAGCTGATGGGCTGAAGTGCATCCCCCGAGTTCATACACTGAAGCCCTAACCCCGGGACCTGTAGCTGGAGACGAGGCCTGGGAAGAGGTGGTGAAGTTAAAGTGAAGCTGTTAGCAAACCCAGCATGGCAGTGTCCTCGTCAGAGGAGGAAACGGGACACACACACAGTCTCAGCGGCAAACGCACACAGAGGGAAGGGCCGCGCGAGGACACGGCAGGAAGGCGGCGGTCCACGCGCCCCGGAGAGGGGCCTCCGGACACCCCAGCCCTGCCCGCACGTCCACCTGGGACTTCCAGCGTCCAGGATGGAGACAGTAAGTCCCTGCTGTGGGGAGCCAGGCCGGCGGGGAGCACAAGGGGCCAGGAAAGCCGGGGGGGGGGGGCTGTTCTCTTCTCTAAAGGCGGGTAGAGCTGCATCCTATCTGTACGTGGATGGCAACGATCCTTGGAGAGCAGGGAGACGTGGGCGATGCAGGAGAGCTAGGGTGCAGGGGCCCCAGGAGGCTCTGGACAGACGAGACGGGGGCCGGCACCCGTGTAGGGTGGAGGAGGTGGGGAGCGGCCGTGTGCCCAGACCCACGAGGGAGGGTGGCCGCCGGCTTAGGGCAGGAGGGCCTCTTGGCTCCGGTCGTCTGACTCTGCCACAAGACAGAGAAGGCTGGGCTTCAAAAATGTATTTTAAAAATTAGTTTAAAAAGATGCCACATGGTGTAAACATTCTATATGACACCAAGGGACAAGGAGATTAGTCCGTTCCCCGCGAACGCCCCGTGCTCTGCTGCAGTCCGGGGGGGGGGGTCTCCCCTACTTGGGAGCCACTTTCCTCTGGGACCTAAAACCTCCCTGAATATAGAGGCCATGTGACAGAACCTCCCCGAGGGGCCCCGGGAGACACGGCTTACGGAGACAGAGAACGTCCCCGGGAACGGGGGATCTCCGCACACCCGTCTCTTCGTCCACACACAGGGATGACCGAGGGCTCCGGTGCCCCAGGAGTGATGGAGGTCAACACACGGGTTTTCGAAAAGCACCTGAGAATTAGAGCCTGGAGCCTGGAGCCTGGAGCCTGGGAGGGCGGTGTGAGGTATCACTACTATTCAATGGAACGCATCCTCCTGAACCAACTACACTCGAATCCCTTTAAAAAAAAAAAAAAAAAAAAGGCCATTTCTTCTTAGAAAACTTTGGTGAATCACATAATCCTTACTTAGAGGCCAGGAAGGAAGCACTAACTAATGTTGGTAAGACCTGGTTGTATTTCATTCCAACGTTCACCCACTAAAATAACAATTTACTGAAGCTCAGTGATGCTGGCATGGGGCTTCTGTTCGTCTCCAGATTAAAAAAAAAAAAAAAAAATGGGTCATTGCCACCAAGACTTCCGCAAGAATGTCCACCGCAGCTTTATCATAAAAGCCCCAAAGTGCAAACACGCAGATGCTTCCCAGCGGCAGGACGGTAAAGAAAGTGGGGGACGTTCATACGGCACCACTCCGAGAATCGGTGTCGCTGTACATCGCGCCAACGAGCGGGTCTCAAGCTGGAGGCAAAAGGGAGCATGCCCCATGGTTCCATTTAGGTGACGTTCAAGGACAGGCAAAGCAGGTGGGGGGTTAGCGACAGGGCAGGGGCTCGAGACACTCCCCCACCCCGGGGGCCTGGAAGGGACCTGTGGCTCCATCTGGGTGCTTGGCTACGTGGGTGGATGGAAACGCTCAGCAGCTGTGCACGTCAGATTCGGGAGGTGTCTTGCCTTTCGATGGGAGCGCTGAGGCTCTGGGATTTCTCTTACTGGGATGCAGCAGAGATCAGAAGTCAGGCTCTCTCGGGGGCTGGCCGGTGGGACCCAGAGAAGCTAGGACGGCAACAGCAGTGGATGGGGACGACCCTAGACGCTCTTCCTAACCTGACTTTACATTGTTGTTTTCCTTTTTTTATTTTATTTTATTTATTTATTTGAGAGAGAGAGAGTGCATGCATGAGCGAGGGGGAGGGGCAAAGGGAGAGGGAGAAGCAGACTCCACGCTGAGCAGGGAGCCTGACCCTGAGATCAGGGTTCGAGCCAAAGGCAGACGCTTAACCAACTAAGCCACCCAGGTGCCCCTACATTGTTGTTTTCTTGATCATAAAGATAACAGATGCTCTTGGTAAAAAAAGAAAAAAAAAAGAGGGACAAGGATAGAAAATAAATACTATAAAACACAAAATAAATACCAAGTCCCTCTCCCCAAGGTCCCTACTAGAGCCGTTTCTTATATGTGCTAGTGTTTTTTTTCCAGAAACTCCTCGGATGTGCCCTAGAGTCCTGCCTGGTCCATTAATGGCCTCGCAGAATTCCGTGGTATCGGATGACCTCACTCCTGGGGCACATTTGTGTGGCTTCAAACTTTTTCTTGTGATAAACAATGTTACGGTGAATACCGGCGCGCAGAAACACTCCATCCGTGAGATACATTCTTAGAAGCGGGATTCCTAGACCAGCGGGTTTATGCACTTACCC
Organism: Halichoerus grypus; assembly: GCF_964656455.1. Classification (NCBI taxonomy): domain Eukaryota; kingdom Metazoa; phylum Chordata; class Mammalia; order Carnivora; family Phocidae; genus Halichoerus; species Halichoerus grypus. Next base: position 2,329,232 of record NC_135717.1, read on the forward strand.
TGTTGGTAAATATCGTCACAGCCACGCTGTATGGGCGCCTGTTGTCCCTCAACCTTTTGACCTTTGCCAGAGCGACAGGTGTAAAATGGCACGCCCCTCTTGCATGACTTTGTGTGCATTTCATTAGAAAGGAAGCTCGTTGGTTGGTATGTTCGTATTCTGTTTGCTCATGTCCTTTAAGAATTTTCCTCTTGGGGCGCCTGGGTGGCTCAGTTGGTTAAGCATCTGAATTTGGCTCAGGTCATGATCTCAGGGTCCTGGGATTGAGCCCTGTGTCGGGCTCCCCACTCAGCAGGGAACCTGCTTCTCCCTCTCCCTCTTCCCCCCCCCACTTGTGCTCTCTCTCTCAAACAAATAAAATCTTAAAAAAAAAAAAACAACAATTTTCCTCTTGGGTCGAGTTCCCCCATTCTGGAGTTGGACAACTATTGGTCAAGGGTGAATCCTGCGCCCCGCATTTTGTGCCCCTGGCCCAATCTGGCCACGCTCATTCACGTCTGCAGCTACTCTCAGGCTGCAAGACCAGAGCTGAGCAGTTTCCACGGCGACCATCTGGCTCGAAAAGCCTACAATATTTACTATCTGGACCTTTATAGAGAAAGTGTGCCAATTCCTGCATCTCACTGATTTTTTTTTTTTTTTTGTAAATTAGAAGATAGCGCTGTGGTACATACTGTTTCGTATTTAACTCATCACTCTGTCCTACCTCCTGCTCCCCACCCTCCATCACAAGGAACCACGTCAGAAGTACAACTTTAAAACCAGAAGTCCTCTGGGCACCTTCATTTGGAAACACTGTGGTCTACACGAATGTAGGGGTGGTGTTTTTATACCCATTTTGCACATGTGCAATTGAGGCTCAGAGCCATGATGACTCTCCCGAGTTTCCTGAGGTCACCCAGCTAGCGCGCTGCGGAGCCAGGGTGGACGCCCCGTCGGCCTGGCTCCAAGACTGCAGATCCTCCCACTCAAGGATCTTGCCTCCTCGCAGACGGGGCCAGCACCTGGGGGTGGTGGTGACCGTAGACAGCAAAGCGTGATGGGTGTTGCCCGCGGCACCCCCAGGATCTGTGGGGTACGTGGGACAGAGCGTGGGGGGGCCCGCCTTGTCACTGCTGCATGTCTGTACGAGGACTGCTCATTCCTGAGTGGGAGTGAGGCAGGAAGGAAGCCTACACCGTCGAAAGAGAAACCAACGGGGAGGAGGGAGCCTTCTTTTGGGGTGTGGAGTCTGCACACCCCTCCCTCCGGCTCAGCCACGACTGAGGAGTGTCATCCACCGGGGAATGACACCCCCCCCAGCTGCATGGGGAGCTGTGACACAACAGATGTGTCTGGGGGAGCCTGACCCTGGGGCTGGCGCAGGAAGAGACCACACAAGCCCGGGGAGGTGGGAACACAACTATTACTCCTTGGCACTGGGCCATGGTCACATAAACACAAATGGGACAGCGACCATCATAATCTCGAAGCCCTGAACAGATCATGACCAAAAAAGGTTACCCTCCTGAGAACAGTCACCCCACTAAAACCACTCACCCGCAGAGCACGAGGAGCTCGTGGACAGCGTAGGGGACGATGCCCGGGCGTGTTCTTCCTGCGAGGCGTGGCCCAGGGCGGGACTGGCATCTGGGAAACTGTACTTAGGAGAAAAGCGTGTTTAAGGGGCTTCCCGAAAAGTTGTCTTCTCCTTTTCTCTCTGTTCCTATATTTAAATCAATGCCAGTATTTGCTAGGCTGATGGGATATTGCAGGATATCCACACAACTGCCCGGAAGACGGGGTTTGCGGACCAGGAAACCAGGTAACAGCGGGGCTGCGTGGGAAAGTCTGGACCTCACTGTCCCACCTCTCCTCCTCCCCAGATCTCGGTAACACTCGCAAAGGTTTGTCATTTGTCACATTTCGTGTGTTCTCATTTTATGCTTGGGGTAACCGACAATCCTGAAAATAATCAGTATTAATATCTGGATATCTGGGGAGAAATGACTGAGAGAGCTGACGTGACAGGCCCGTCCAAGGTCACAGGCTGAGCACAGATGAGCTGTTGTGGCGGCACCCGTGTTTGGGGCCACAGCACGATGCACCTTCCCACCGTCCCCGCCAACCTCGGACCCGAGAGGCAGAGCATGGACCTCCTGGGGCCTTCGTCCCTCGATCGGACTCTTCAAGCAGTTTCACACCTCAGGGTGTGCCAACAGCAGTCATGCTTGTGTTGGGGCGGTCACCTGGGAATCCTGGCCCACGCAGGAGTTACAAACCCTGTCCCCGTCACCAGGGCGCACTGCCTCCAAGGCTGAGCAAGAGAGAGCGGAAGGCGGCTTTACAATGGACTTGAGGAGCTCCATGGATCCTCCGACGCTCCTCTTCATCACAATCATCCGAACATCAGGACCCAAGCTGGCCTTACCCGCGGGAGGTGCTGTGAGGAGCTGCCTTCGTCCTCCACCGCCCCCTCCCCCTGTCACACCAGACACACAGCCCTTCGGTCCTGGGAAGCAAGTCGTCTCTCGGGAGGGTAGAGAAACACAACGTAGGGAAGAAGCCAGGACGTTGTCCTGCCAGCACTGTCTCAGTCTGGAACCTTCTAGCCCAGTCCCTGCGCCCTCTGAGTGCACCCACCTATCATGTCCCAGCCTCACCCCTCACCGTCCTCCCTCCCCTCAATTCTGTTCCATCTTGTTTGAGTCTCGGTATGCTCTGGCCACAGTGTGCCCGACTGCTCGGCACGAACTACCTAGGGCGAGGACATCTGGGTCTCACATCCCTTCCGTGTGTCCCCCATGGCGCCCAGTGCAGCACCCCAGACAGTGCCCACTGACTGATTCAAACGAGGGCCATCATCTTCAGATGAACAGTTAGGTTCACAAGTCATTTTAAAAGACCTCATAAAGGATGAATGGAAAAAACAAAACTGGGTCTGTCGACACAATGGAACACTACTCAGCCTTGAAGAGGAAGGAAATTCAGATGCCCGCTATAACATGGATGAGCCTGGAGGACATCATGTTCATTGCAACAAGCCAGCCCCAAAAAGACAATTGCTGTATGAACCCCCTTACGTGAGGTCCCTGGAGGAATCAGACTCACAGAGACAGAAAGCAGAAGGGTGGATGCCAGGAACTGAGGGGAAGGGGGAGGGGTTATTGTTAAATGGGGACAGAGTCTCAGATTGGGAAGATGAGAAAGTTCTGGACATGGTGGCACCACGGTATGAATGCACTTAATCCCGCTGAACTATAGACCTAACAGCAGTGGAGAAGGTAAATTTTGTTACGTGTATTTTACCACCATTAAGAAAAAAAATCACATAAAGGATCATGCATGTGCTGACTCCAGACCGGACCGGCGGGGCCAGCAGCCTTCCTTTTTGATGCCGGTGCTCATATAATCCACACACATCCAAACCTTCTGCTGGAGTGTGGCGAGGCTCAGTGCCAGGCTCCCTCTGCCCTCAGATCACCCATGGCCCACGGTGGGACCATCATTTCTTTATGGCTTCCTTGGGGGTGGACAGAAGTGGACATTCAGGGAAAGGACCGAGGTGGGGAGTTTTCACTAAATTCCTGTCCTTGCATGAAGCCATGCCCCTGGGACTGCAGGGCACATCATGCCCAGAGTAGGCACTCAGTAATTGTCAAGGGACTGACCAACATGTTTTCCCTTTCTGGAAGGTTGAAAACCTTGTACCTTCAAGAGAGTTGTAAATGTCAGGACAAATTTTTTGAACTACAAATCAAAGGCTCTTAGGGCAGTCTGGGCACAGGGGTCAGTTTGGTCCAAGACCAGGGGTAAGCAAATGGCCCTCTGCTGACACACTGCTGAGCTGGTGCAGGGAGGCTCACGGCTTGGACAAACCTCTCCATTCCTGCAGGGCAGGGGCAACTGGAAAGGCTGTTCCCTACAGCCTACCTGTCTCCCTGTGGCCCCTCCAACTATGCTCTGAGCTCTGAAGCCACAGAGAATTCACCTTCCCTCCCTGTGCCCCAGAGCGCAGGAGAGCTTGGGATGGGGGGAGGCTTCCAGCCTAACCCTGTGCTGGGGTGGTCCTTGGTCCAGGGAAGGGAACTGCAGGCCAGGGTCACCAGGACCTCCTCCTGGCTTTGCTGGGAACCGGGGCCCCTCCTGTCCCCTTCTCAAATACTCCCCATGGGAGAGGCTGTCCTTCCCCTCTGCACCCAGGGGCCCCACCTTCTCGGGAGCCTCTGAGTCAGGCCTCGCTGTGGTCTGGAAACTTCCTGTCCTTTCAGGTGTTAGAAAAGGTTCTTTTCCTCTCTGTGGGGCAGGTGCACCGAGGGGCGCCCTGCTGGGCCACTGCCACCCACCCGCTCCCCCCCGACCCGCTCCCCGGGATCATCCCTTTCTTCTGGGAAGGGTGTGGGGACTCTGCCAGGCGGAGACACTGGGAGACAGATTGTCCCAGAGAGGCACGGAGGGGACACGGGGAGGTGGAGAGTGGAAGAAATCAGGATTGGAAAGAGAGGGCTGGGGCGGGGGTGGGGAGGGAGGGGAGCGTGGAGAGTGAGGCAGAGAAAGAGGGGAGGGGAAGAGAGATGGATGGGGGTCCAGCTCCGCGGGGCAAGGAGAGCAAGCCATCCCAGACCTCTCAGGTCGCTCCCACCCCGCGTGTGCTCTCCCCAGGCGCGCCCCCACAGCGACCGCGCCGCCCCCAGCGGCGCCGTCCTCCGCGCCCCCCCCCCCCGTCTACCTCCGTGCCCCCCCATGCATTGTGGTTCCCCCCACCCTGCGCTGTCCCACCCCCGCGTGTCCTCTCCCCCCCGCAGCACCCCTGCCGGGACGGCGCCCCCCGCGGCGGCATCCCCACACTGCGCCCCCCAGTCGCGGCCCGTGCCCCCCACCCCCGCGTCCGCCCTGCCTACCTGGGGCGTTCATGCTCCGCCTGCCGCGCCGGGCCGCCTCCTCCGCGCAGGCCGCCGGCTTCCCCCTGGGCCCCGGCCCTCGGGCCCTCCGCGCCCTGCGGTCCGAGGGGCGCCGCCCGCGCAGGGGCTGCAGGGCCGGGAGGGGGCTGCGCGCCGCCCAGGCCGGAGTCCCGAGGCCAGAGGAGGCGAAAGAGAGAAAAAAGGAGAGAAAGTGTGTCATAGGCTGGCAGGGGGAGGGAAATGCAAAACCCGACAGGAAATGAGACTAAAAAATGCAAAAGGTTAGAAAGAGATAAGGAAGAGGGGGCGGGGCGGGGCTTGGGTCCCCGGCCCGGGGAGAGGAGGGGAGGGGAGGGGAGAGCAGGCGGGCTCTGGGGCCGCAGCTCAGACCCCCAGTCCACCGCCCTGGCTCAGGGAACCTGCGGGGGCCCAGGGGGTGCCTCGGGCAGGGACGCCCCCTTCTCCAGCTCGGGTGGGGGTTCAGGCAGCAGTCCTCCTACAGGAATTGGTCAGGTTCTGAAGAACTTCCAGACCTCCTCCTTGTGATTTGGCGGGAGGCTTTTCCCACAAAGGAGCGGGAAGCTAGGAATCCTGTAGCCTTGCGGGGGGGCCCCCCCTTCCCCCCGCCCCCTGCCTCTCCTCACCCTCAGCCTCTGTTCTGGAAACTTCCTTGGGCTTACCTGGCGGTCCTCTCCCCCCAAGGGCCCCTCGTGCCGCTCCTGGACACGTCATGGCCACAGAGCCTACCTGTGCCTTCCCCCCCAACCCCCTGTTCTGGGCCCAGCGCACCCACCCCCACTAGTGCTCTCAAAGTTCTGCTGAAGGACCCCTGTAAGAGAAATTGTGGTTTCCAGATGTCCACATTTTAGTAATTTACTCCTGACAGCTATGGCCATAGGCCCTAGGGGAGCCTTGATCTTCACTGTATGGGTGGGAAGGTCCTGCCTGAGAGTTTATCTGAATCATGAACCTAAAAATCTGGATGAGTTGGACACATCCTGGGGATCTGGGGCCCTAGTCTCCCCGCTGAGGTGTCTCTGTTTCCCCAGCCCCCCACACCTCTCCTATTCTGCCTCAGTTTGCCATTCTTCTCTCCCTCTGCCCCCCTTTTCATTTACCCCTGTAATAGCTAGAGAACATGACCTCCCGTTTCATGTTTTAAGTTCTCTGAGAAAAGTCCCTTGAGCTACCAGAGGGAAAGGCATTTGATACATTAAAACATAAAGCAAGAGATAAATCAATCATGGCGTGTGGTCAGAGCACAGGAGAATCCGAAATCTGGGCAGTGTTGAGGGGCACGGTGGTGGTGATGTGCGTGCACTAGGGACTTAAGGAACACAGGTTTGCTTCCTGCGGAGCATGTTCAAGAATGTAATTGAGACCCACACAGAAAGTTCCCCCAAATAAACAGCACCAAGGCCCAGAGCATCCAAGTCCCCAGTCTCGAGGACTAGCCTGGGACCAGGGCGGGATCTCCCTTGCACTCAGTGAGACCTTCACATCAGGCAGTGTGGTTTTCAAGCAGTCTGGTTCCCTTTGTGCACGGTGTGAAGGGTCAGCGAGCCTTAAAACAACAACAAGAACCGATTAGGGAGCTATACACACAGCCAGGGGCAAATTTCCGCAAAAAGCTTGGTGAATTGTCACAAAGCAAACACACACCCCCGTAACCCACACACATAATCAGAAATAGGACTTCATCTGCGCCTCAGAACTCCCAGCTGTGCCCCCGTCTAGGCACCCTCCCCACCACAGAGAACCACATTCTGACCTCTGACCGCACAGATCCGCTGGGCCTGACCTCTCATCTATAGAGCCCCAAACCTGTGTAAATGGAACCACACCGAGATTCTCTTTGGGGTCTGGCTTCTTTCACTCAACACTGTAATTTTAAGATTTAGCAGTGGGATTATACGCAGGTACAGCTCGTTGAAGACATGCCTCTTTTTCTCCCCAACACCTTAGAATTTTTAAGCATTCAGACAAGTTAGAAAAATTGTATAGTGAACACCCATATATGCAACCCACCTGATTCTACAATGAACAATCCGCTAGATTTGGTGATTTCGGGAGGGGGTGCTTTCAGAGAGCAGGGGGGTAAATGCTGAATGGGGGTGGGGGGACTCTTGCAGGAGCCACAGGCACCCCCAGAGTGCACTCCCCTGGAGGCTGTGGGCTGCCTGGGGGGTGTGCACAACAAAGTTTCCCTCGATGGGGCCACCCCGAACTGACATCTTAGGAACAGTACGTAAACAACAGGGTCCCATGCCATCGCTGCACCGTGGATGCGGTTCCTTAAATTCACCCCATTGCCCTAATTGTCAGCTTTGTCTGCTACGCACCCCCCTTTGTCATCATCCTTCCCCGGTAGGTGTCAATCTGCCCACCAACACTCCCACCTTCGATCCTCCTCCCCACTGAACAATTTTAGCTATCTACAGCAGGTTAAGAGCTGCCGGGGCCCCAACAGGAGATCAGGAGGGAAAATCAGAGGCTGGCGTTACCTAGGGCCACCCCTCGGACCCAGTCCCAATGCTGTGTTTTGAGACATTTCTGTGTCACACTGAGAACAGAACGGAATGAGAGCGGGAACCCAGGGGATGATGAGGGCCTCGCTCTTAAATGACCCCCCACCCCGGCTCGCGCTCTCCCCTCCCTCCACCTCTCCCCTCCAGAGAGCAATCTCATCCAGCGGTGGCTGTCTTCAACTCCAAGAAAATCTCTCCTTATCACCGAAACAGTCACACGCTTGGGACAGCAAAAAGGCATTTCACAAACTATTGATCTGAGAATTAATATATTGCTTTTCTTCCAGATGCCACACCTCACTGCCATTGTATATATTAACGCCCCCCCCAAAAGAGCATCAAGAGCAAAACAACCTTCCAGGCCTTTAATTATGTTTTATGTACTTTGTACATTTATGCTGTTCTTGCTCTCTGCTCCTTCGAGCTCATTCCTCTTCATTTCAGACTGCTCCCATGCCATCTCCCTATGCAGAGATGATTCAGAAGAGCATCTGTAGATCCACATTACCCCACACGGATGGAAAAACAACCCACTGAAAGATCCGTTTACTTTCCTGTATGTCCAACACCTTAAATGACCCTTTTTTTTTTTTTCTTTAATTCCTGCAGAAAGCACGGCTTAAATCCAGGAGGAAAACATTCCCATCTGTAGGCTGGTAATATACATTCAACAGTTTTCAATTGCTGGAGCTATGAAATATGATGATAGCTGTCTATGTATCTCATGGGGGAAAAGATACCTTGAAATTCACTCTGCCACAGTGTTGATGGGGAGGCAGACTGCAGAAAGTGTGCAAAATGACAGTGGGCTCGCGATTGCACCAGAGCTGCGGTGAACTTAGGGCTTTCTGTCTAAGACCGGGAGGGCGGCCTCAAGATGGGCCATGGAGGTACCACCTTGTGCACTTAGGCAAATGGGAAAATGTAGAATCAGCCCCGTCACTGCAGACCACGGGCTCTGTCCATTTTTTCCCTTTCCGAGGGGATAAATGACAGTCTCGGAAACTTGACCATTTTCTTTCTCAGTTAATCAACATTAGGGTAATTGGCACATTACATCCATTTTACAGTGTGGCGTATGTGCTTGCGGCTCTGCATAAATAATGAATAATCGCGGTAATGACCAGAAATGTGTGTGAGCTTTGGCAGAGCGTGCGTAATGGATGCTTTGTTTGTCTTCGGGGACTGTATTACCAGCATGTAACTGATTAGGCTCTAAAACGCTCTGGGTTACCTGAGGCTTGAAAGGTGCTTCATCAAGTGGAGTCCGTCCCTCTCCGCGCAGACCATAAGAGGGGCCCGATATTTGCTTTTGGTCCGCCTGTTTAAAAATGGAAAATATGTAGCCCAGCTCATCCATCACCATGCCTGCCAATTGCTTTTTCCCCTCCCTCTGCTTTTAGAGAAAGCAACTGGAAACACCCAAGTAATACAAATGGCTGAGTTATGTCTGTTTTTAGCACACAATGTTTGAGCACCAAAGTCAGGGCTCATTAAAAATACGAATGTGGTGGCTTATAGAATTGGCCACTTTAAACATAGTCATCTACACACCAGTGGTTCTCAAACTGTTTTATAGTAGTCTGGGTTTTTATGAGGCATCCCTCAGTATCTGTGTGCATAACACACTCCAGTATATTTCCCCAAGGTTCAGCTGAGCATGGCATATGCGAGATCACTCCAGCCAATGAAGAAGTAAGCAGCCCTCCATGACTGATGTGAAAAGCACCTGTCACTTTCTCAATGTCGACGCCAGCCTGTGACCGTTATGTGGTGACTAGTTAGAAGAATTAGGTGCCTTTCGAGGCATGGGCTTATTTAATCCTTTTAAGCTTAAGCCTGCGAATATTTTACATTCTATAAAATTAAGCACATTGTTATCTACTTTGAACTCACTCGTGCGCAGTGTGGAAGATTTGTGTTTCTGACCTTCGATTTATCGAAGACTTGTGTCCGTTGGAAATGTTTGCACTGAAATGGCTGAGTTCAGGGTGTCAGAACACAGGAAACTTGGCAACTGCAAATCAAGGATTGGCTGGGAGAACAAACAGGAGGGAAGGGAACTTTGCAGGGAGCAAAGGAAGGGAGGGATGATAGGAGGTGGGAAGAAGAACAAATTGCTCCAGGGGGCGATCAGACAGAAGCAAATGCTGGGAACGAACAACATGGCTCAAAACACCGAGCCGAGAGATAAACATACCAGATGAAGACACGAGACACTGTCGAGGTAGAAAGGTTTGTCTGAGACCCCCATGTGGGAGTTGCCGAGAGGGATAACACACAGAGCAAAATCAAAACCAAACCAAACAAGAGCCACCAAACAGCCAAATGAACACTCGTGTGCACGCTCGTGTGCGTGCCCACGCACAAACACACACGTGCCAGTTACATATTCCGTATTCACGCTACTTGTTTTCAGCACTGACTTTGGTTTTAGGGGATGCCAAGATTAAATCATGATGCACGACTAGCCCACCCAACGGTAAAGGACTTGACCAACACATGAAATGTATCAATATCCTATTAGTAACTACAGAGATCCATCTGGCCTGCCTAGATTACTGCGGGTACAGCTAGTTTATTTAGAGTGTGACATTCCAACCCTTCAGGACATGTCCCACCCCCAGCCCCAGCCCCGGCATATGTGATGGCCAGAGGAGATCGTTTGTAAACCCTATCCTCTATACTTCAGAATTAGTTTCAGTTACAATTATATCATGAGCAGTAACAATCATTATTTGCTCGGTTTTGGATTTTAAAACAATGACCAGTTATAGAAAAAATGAATTTCAATTTTAAAGATATTCAAATATGGGAAAATATTTCACGTGTAAACAAAAATGTGTACTTAATGAGATAAACATTACAGCTCGTGATTCGCCCCGTTTCCCTGTTTTAAATTTTAAACATAAATGACAACTGCCAGCGGCCACAAGAATGGCAGAAATGAAGTAATTCAAGTTGTTTTGTGCTTTATAATCACTGTGCTATTGTTATTCATTAGAAATCTGCTGTTTCAAGACAAAAGTATGCAGTGCTGAAGGGTTAGAGATAGGAACCAGTCTCAAATGAGCTTCTAACAATTCTGAACCTTTAGGAACTTCTAAATTTTAAATAGCTTTATTGAGATATAATTTGTGTACCATAAAGTTCACCTATTTAAAGGGTACAATTCGATGGTTTTCGGTATCAGTCTCTACAGAGCTGTGTAATCATACCATAGCCTAATTTGAGAACTTTTTTAGCCACCCCCAAACAAGCCCAGTACCCACTGGCGGTCATTCTCGCCCCCCCCAAGCCCTCCTCCACCACCCCTCCCTACCCCCCCCACCACTAATCTCTATTTCTATAGATTTGCCTATTCTGAACATTTTCTACAAAAGGAATCATGCAATAGGTGGACTTTTGTATCTGGCTTCTTTCATTTAGCAAAAGGTTTCCAAGGTTCCTTCATGACATGGCATGAATCGGTATTTTATTCTTTATGTTGCCAAATAATACTCATTTCTCTAAATGCACCACATTTCGTTGGTCTCTTTATCAGTTGACGGACATAGAGGTGGTTTCCACTTTTGGGCAACTACAAGTAAGGCTATGAACATTTACGTACAAGTTCTTGTGTTGACATCCATGTCCTCTCACTTGAGTAGGTGCCTAAGAGTAGGATTTTAGGGTCACATTAAATTAGAACACTTTGAGGAACGGCCAAACTGTTTTCCAAAGCAGCTGCACCATTTACAATCCCGCCAACAGTGTATGAGAATTCTGATTTTCCCTTTTCTTGCTGACACTTGTCTGTCTCTTCTATTGTAAACATTCTAATGGGTGTGAAGTGGTATCTCGTTGTGGTTCTGATCTGCATTTCCCTAATGACTAATGATACTGAGCACCTTTTTATGTATTTATTGGCTTCTTTAGAGACACGTCTATTCAAATTCTTCAACCATTTAAAACATGCGGTTGACTTTTTATTATTGAGTTATAAGGGTTCTTTATGTATTCTGGATACAAGTCCCTTATCAGATTTGTGATTTGTAAATATTCTCCCTCATTCTGTGGGTTCTTTTCACTTTCCTGATGGTATTGTTTGCAGGAATAATTTTAATTTTGATGTGGTCCACTTGATCTTTTCTTTTGCCACTTTGTGCATTGATGAAATATCTGAGAAATACATGACTAACCCAATTTACTCCCATGTTTTCTTCTAAGAGGGTCATAATTTCAGTCTTTACATTTATGTCTGTGATCCACTTTGATGTAATATTTGTGTATGGAGTGAGGTAGGGGTCTAAATTCATTCTCTTGCAGGTGGACTTCTATTTGTCCCAGCACCCTCATTGAAAAGACAGTTCTTTCCTCACTGAATTGTCTTGGCCCCTTTGTTGAGAATCAATTGTCTGTAAGTGAGGGTTTATTTTTGGAGTCTCAATTTTATTCCATTATGTATATGTCCATCATTAAGCTAGCACCACAATATCTTGATTACAGTAGCTTTGTAGTAAGCTTTGAAATCAGGAAGTTGAGTTCTTCAACTTTGTTCTTCATTTTCAAGATTGTCTTGGCTATTCTTGGCCCCTTAAATTTCCATATGAATTTTAGAGTCAGCTTGTCAATTTTTGCACAACAGCCAGAGGAGTTTTTGATAGAATTGTGTTAAGTCTATAGATCAGTTTGAGGAGGATGAACATGGGATGTCTTCTCATTTATTTAGATCTTTCTTTCATTGATATTTTTATAGTTTTCAGTGTGTAAGTCTTCACTTCTATTAAATTTATTCCCTTTTTAAAGATTTATTTATTTATTTTAGAGAGAGAGAGCATGTGTGCTGGGGGGAGGAGTAGAGGGAGAGAGAGAATCTCCAAGCACACCCCTCACTGAATGTGGAGCCCAACTTGGGGCTTGATCCCAGGACCCTGAGATCATGACCTGAGCTGAAATCAAGAGCCAGCTGCTTTACTAACTGAGCCACCCAGGCTCCCCTGTTAAATTTATTCTTAAGTATTTTATTGCTTTTGATGCTATTGTAAGTGAATAGTTTTCTTAATTTTTTCCTTAATATTGTAAATAGTTTTCTTGATTTTGTTTTCATATTGTTTATTGCTAGTGTATAGAAATACGATCGATTTTTGTACATTGATCTTGTATCTCTCAATCTTGCTGAAATTATTTATTAGTGTTAATAGTGGTTTAGTGGATTCCTTGGGATTTTCCATATACAGGATCATGTCATCTGCAAATAGAGATGGTTTTACTTCTTTTTTTTTCTAATCTGGATGCCTTTTCTTTCTTTTTCTTGCCTAATTGCCTTGGCCAGGTGCTCCAGTAGAAGCATCCTTGTCTTGTTCCCATGACAACATACTCTTGAACCGAGCATGCTGTGTAGCTGAGCTGGTGCGTGCTGGAGGTGGACTAAAGAACTGAATTAACTCCCCTGCAGAATACAATATTTATTAAGTTTCAAGTAGTACTAAGAATGTGCTAATCTGAGGCTCACCTATATACTATTAAAACCCAACAGTAACCCCAGCAATTGTTTAGCACTTAGACCCATCAAAGATGTTTTTTAAGAAGGAGTAATTTATCACAGGCATTATGTAGAGCTGCCAGTACAATCAGCGGGTGGTTCCCACCACCCCTCCCTTGGTGCGCTGATGCCGACTCTACTTTGCTGGCAGTCTCTGAACCCTCCTTTGACACAAATCAGACTCTGAGGCACATGCCAGATCACCCATTGGCATTGACCACAGCACCCACTTCTGCCTCCCTCCCCACCCTGTGCACAGAAGACCCTTCACAAACCCTTGCAGATTTGACCAAGAGGGTCTGGGGACCCCCTGAATGGCAGTCTCTGCTCTATCTCAGCACCGCTGTTGGGGCCCACAGTCTGGGAGGAGAGGGCAGGGTGACGGTGCCACAGGGGCTCCAGTGTGGAGTCCTGCACACCCCTGGGTGGAGCAAGGGCGGGTGAGCATGGCACGGCCCCCCTGGGACGCAGCACGTGATCTTGGGCCCACGGCTGCGGCTCTTTCGATTTCTGTTCTGTTAAAAGGAATAGTAGTGCAGGCTTGACCCGCCACCAGCCACCACCTTGGCCTCCTCAGAGTGGAAAGTTTTGTTAATGTGGCTTTGTTACTGAGCCTTTGGAAGGAATGGGGTGCTATGAATAAGAAAGGGGGAGAAACGGACCTGTTGATTTCACTCCTGCCCTCTAGGGGCTTGCATTCTCGGGCTTGTCAAAGATAATATATTTAAACTGTGCCATTTTTTTACACGGAGAGGGGTGAACATAGGGAGAGTATGGTTTCCTTACATGAGCTCTCTGAGATTAGCTATTTCTTTTTTTTTTTAATTCTATTGGTATTTTTAATGAGATATCTTTAAATATATGGAATAAAATAAATGGGATTGACAGCTTTATGAAATAATTTCAAATACTCTAAAACAGGATTTTTTCTTCCTCCTCATAGTAACAATAATCTTTATATATATCATTCATATTTTGTGTCTATTTTAACTCTTTTGTTTTCTTTTTTTTTTCTGAAACAAATAATACATTATATGTTAAAAAAAAAAAAAAGAAGAAGATAGTAGGAAGGGAAAAATGAAGGGGGGGAATCGGAGGGGGAGACAAACCATGAGAGACTATGGACTCCGAGAAACAAGCTGAGGGTTCTAGAGGGGAGTGGGTGGGAGGATGGGTTAGCCCGGTGATGGGTATTAAAGAGGGCACGTACTGAATGGAGCACCGGGTGTTATATGCAAACAATGAATCATGGAACAGTACATCAAAAACTAATGATGTAATGTATGGTGATTAACATAATAAAATAAAATTTAAAAAAAGAGCGAGATTAGCTATTTCTAATAGAAGTGCATGCTCCCCAAAGACGCTGTAACGGGAGGAGGAGGCTGCCAGTGTCCCACTCAAGTCCCCTGGTGCTCGCCACTTCTGGTGACAGAGGCCCCACCCTTGCCAGCTTCAGCCACCTGGGATCCCCACCTGGAGGCTGTCTGTGGCTTACATGAGCAGCTCTCAGCAAATAGCAGGTGCCGTCGGAGGATGATCACCCCAAGTCACACACCTGTGTAGCAGCGTAACTCTGAGCTGTGGTCCACCTGTCTCCTAGGGGTCCCAGCAGGACCAGCCCCAGCTGGGCTCCAGCTGCCCACCACGGTAACTGGATCAACGGAAAACCTTTGCTCATTGCCTTCATTTCCTGTCCCATCTCCTTACTCTCCCACCGGGATGCTCTGGGACCACCGCCCATGTAAACCGCTTACGTTCCAACCTTGTTTCAGGGTCTGCTTCTGGGGTCCCCAGCCCAAGACAGAATAAAAGGCACCGGAGAAGGCTGAGAGATGGTCTCTTGGGAATCAGGAATGGCCAGGGCACCTGCCTTTTTTTTTTTTCTTGACGGTGCATCATCTAGCATAGTAAGGGTCAGCAAACTACAGCCCTTGGGCCAAATCCAACCCACAGTCTGTTCTCCTGCAGCCCGGAGCTAAGAATGTTGTTACATTGTTTTGTTTTGTTATGATCTCATGATACAGGGATGTTTACCCTTGGAGAATCTCACTTATGTTCCTTTTCCCCTCCAGTGTTGAGATATAATTGCCATGTAACACTGTGTTAGTTGTAGGTACACAGCATCATGATTTGGTGTGCGTGCGTGTTGTGAAATGCTCCACACAGTAAATTTGGTTAACATCCATCACTACCCATAGTTAACAAGTCGTTTCTCCTGATGAGGACTCTTAAGATTGACTCTCTTGGCAATGTTCAAATACATAATACAGTATTTTTAGATCTCCATTCTCAAGGTTCCCACAATTCTTAACATGTGACAACATGCCGAAAATTGCCACAAAATTGTGTATTTTAAAATATTTTCCTGAAAGAAATGAACTCTTTTAACACACAGTGTGATACAATCGTTCTTTCCCCACGTTTGATTAGAGGGCTTACTTTAAAAAGATGTTGATTAATTATGCAGGAAGGCAGCGTGGGTCGATACACAGCTGTAGGAGGAAATCCGTCTTCCTTCTAACAGGTCCGTGTGCTTCATCTGGAGATGTTGCAAGTCGGCGTGGGAAGCCTTTTGGGAATGTGTGTGGTCTGGGTCATGTGACCTTGAACTGAGAAACCACTACGTTTGTTTCCAGGAAGCTCCTTTCTGTATCTGCAAACTGGGGCTAATAATTCCTACCTCACTGGTTTGTTGTGAGAAGCCAGGGAGGATGGTGAGTAAATATGTGATCAGATCTGTTTCCTCTCCTGCCCCCCACACTTGCCTTTAAGAGGAGGGTGGAGCCAAGGAGAGCTTTGTGTGGCTTCTTTAAAGTTTCCAGTGTCTTTGGTGAGTGTCAGACAAGTGTCAGATGAAAGGCAGTCTAGAGATATAAAATCCTGCTCTGATTACAATAAAGCTTTATGCTTGAAGTGATATCAATAACAGGAATAACAATGAAGAGAGGGAAAAAGTACTGTAGCCCAGGTGAAGGAGTCCACCTGTGCTACCAGAACTGTGGGCTCAGGGACCAGGAAAACAGAACTGCATAGAGCTGGGGGGACCATGGGCATAGACTCTGAGAAATAAATCTACCTCCCCCCCTTAGGAATGGGGAGTTTAGAAGGGTAATGATCTCTGTTTTCCTTGGGTGGGTGACTTTGACCAACCCTTCACCCACTCTTCTGCCTCCCCTTCCTTCCCACCAAATAGGTGGCGCTCTTTCCTCCTGCCTGGGCACCATCCTTCCGCCAGCTCCCTTCCACCCGGACCCCTCCCAACTCTCTCCAAAGCCCACCTCCCCTGCAAATCCCGCCCATCCGAGGGTCAGGATTGCATCAGACAGTGAACGCACCTTGCTAGATGCCAGCCCCGTGCCGAGCCCTTTGACATAGAATCTCAACCTCACGATAACTTCATGTCTTGGTTTGGGCTTCCCTGGCAGCCAGTGTTGAGACAAGGATCTTTGTGCAAGCGATTTATTTGGGAGGTGATCCCAGGAAACATGGTAGGGCAAAGGGAAACAACTGAGAACTGAGAACACAGGGAGCTTGGTGAACAAGTCACCACTGGGGACAAGAGGAGCACTCCATCCCCCCGGGGACCCTGGGGACAACTTAGAATGGCATCGGGGTGATTGCACCTGGGAGCACAGGAGCTGTTCTTTATCTACCAGCTCCTTTATCTAACAGAGTATCTGGAAAACATCCCCTAGGCACAAAAATGCAGATACAGCGAAGGAGAATCAGTGGATGTTCATTAAAATAGGTTCCAAAGGAGGATGCTGGCTGTGCCAACACGCTCAGAGTAAGCCAGTCCCCATTTTGCAGATGAGGATCCTAGCGCTGACTGAAGAGGTTCAGGTGTTAGCCCCTGGCCCCTGACTCATGGTGGAACTGGAGATTCCCACTGTCTTGTTGAGGTGTCTCCCCTCATCACCCCATGCCCAGCACCAAGAGGAATCCAGTTGTACAGAAAAGAGCATGGATTACATCCACGACCAAACCACCCACCCTCGGGCCCCAGGGCCTTTGCACTTTCATCCTTGGACTCCCGCCAGACCCAGCACATGCCTTTCCTGCCTGTAGTTGAGCTGGAAGCACACACATGTGAACTGGCTCCCACTTACGAAGTGAGGATGGAGAGTGAAGGGGGAAAAGAAGATCCGGATACGGAGGAAGTCACGATACCTCCCAGGGGAAGGGCCCCTGAGCCTCCATCTCTGAGGGACAAGGTATTTCAAAGCATAGGTCCACTGTCAAAAGTTGAAATGAATTTAGTTCCTAAGTCCTGTCCCATTTCTCCACACATATTACGGGGAGTCTAACTTAAGGCCCTCACGTGCACTTCTTACAGCCCCGTCCCTCCTGTCCCCCGTGCCCAGCTGCTCCCGAGGCTCTAATGGGCCAAACTTACCCCCGGCCCCAACTCCTTCCCAGGCCCTGGCTCTCGGGCTCCCTTCCTACGCTTACCTGTCCTGTAAATCAGAGTCCAGCAAGCAAGAATCCCTTCTCTTTAGGAACTGCAAAACAGACACAGTGACAAAAGATTCTCACCAGTGAGAGAGGAGAGAGAACACTTCTTAAAATCTGGGTCCCATCAATTGTATAAATATGTGTTGATGTCAGTGCGTCTGGCTGACTTTGTCTCCCGTTCCTGGGAGGGGGTGTCTGAACTGTGGCAATTTCCCAATCAGACAGAGAGAGGGGTGTCTGTTATTCATGGTGGGCCTCTCAGACCACACCTGAGTTTATGCTAACAAGATGCTGCAGATGGGGGCCACACCAGAAGGACCAACTGACTCAGAGCCCCAGCAAGATGGTGCAGACGGGGGCCCGGCCACACCAGAAGGACCAACTGTCTGATGACAGGGTTGGGGCTCTCCAAGTCGGGTGACATCTGCCCAACCTCTGGGCTGGATTGAGTTCAATCATGGGACCAGTGATTCAATCAATAGTGCCTACGTAATGAAACCCCAGTAAAAACTCTGGACACCAAAGCTCAGCAGCCTTTGGGTTGATAATCAGACATCTGTGTGTGGGGAACAGGAAGCATCTGAGGACACAGACACTTGGCTCTTCTTCCCCGTCCTTGTCTGATGGGTCTCTTCTTTCAGCTGGCCCTAATTTGTAATCTTTATAATAAAACAGTAGAAGTCAGCACAGTGCTTTCTTGAGTCCTAGGAGTTGTTCTTATGAATTATTGAACCTGAGGGAGCAGCCGGGGCCATGGATCCGTAGCCAGATGGTCAGAAGTGCAGGTGGTCTGGGGACTTCTGAGCTTGCAGCCAGCGCCTGAAGTGAGGGCCATCTTCACTGTGAAATCTGACCTAACTCCTGGTAGTTGGTGTCAGCATCGTATGGTAGCGAAGATAATATAGATGAAAATTTGTCATTCTGTTTGGAGACAGTCACTTTTCAGGTTTGACTAATTCACTGCTCTGGGACCTGGATGTTCCCCCCTTAGAGTTTAGAATTCTGTCCTTGTGTTTTGCGTTCCGTGTTTTTGACTGAAGATGAGGATAAGGGTGAAAAATGGTCATCTGGGCGTTGAAAACCAGGGCACAATGAACTGGCAGCTCCTGAACCTAAAGTCCTGTGTTTCCCTTTGAAGAGGAGATGGGCGGTCAGGGTCAGAGGCCGCATTCATGAAGAATCCCAGCCTCCTTCCACAGTGTGTGCCACTTAGTGGCTCTGCATAAATAACAAATTAATGACTCATAAGACCCTTTTACAGCCTTGGAAGTGGCAAAGAACCGAAAGAAAAGCCCCAGTTTGTTGGGTTCAGAGTTACTGGGATCAAGCTGCATTTGGTTTCTGTTGTTTACTCATTTGTTTCCAAAAATAAATTTCGGGAGGACAGACCATTAAGAATAAAAGATGCTCGAGGGGGCGGAGCAAGATGGCAGAGGAGCAGGAGACCTGGATTTCGTCTGGTCCCAGGAATTCAGCTGGATAGGGGTCAAACCAATCTGAACACCTACAAACTCAACAGGAGATCGAAGAAAAGAAGAGCAACAACTCTCTGAACAGAAAAGTGACCACTTTCTGGAAGGTAGGACGTGCGGAGAAGTGAATCCGAGGCGATATTCGGGAGGATAGACGGCGGGGGAGGGGCCTCCGACGGCCGCTTCTGGCAAGTGATAGAGCCGCGGGGCACAAAATCGGAACTTTTAGAGTCTGCTCCGCTGAGGGACGTCACTCTGGGGGCTAAGTGGGGGGTGGAACCCTCGCGGGACAGTGTGGTCTCAGGACCCTCGGGGTCACAGAAAGACCGGGGGTGCCCGAGTGCGGCAGAGCTCCCAGGGATCGGAGCGGGGAAGCCGGCTGCAGAGACGGAGCCCAGGCGCGGGCTCTCAGCTCGGGGTTGTCATAGACCGTGATCCGCGGCACAGTCGGGCCACTGCTCCTCCAGCAGGGACCCAACAAGCGGCAGATCCAGGGAGACTCACCTTCTTCCCCCGGGAGGAGAGGTGCGGGAGCGCACCACGGGGATCTGCGGGGTTTGGAGACTCCGCACGGGGTCGGGTGCCAGATAGAAAGGCGCGGTCACAGGCCGGGTGAGCACGGAGTGCGGCCGGAGACCAGGGAGACGGGAGTGACTGACTGCTTTTCTCTGGGGGCTCGCTGAGGAGCGGGACCCCGAGTTCTCGGCTCCTCCGGGGCGGAGACTGGGAGGCCGCCATTTTCACTCTCCGCCTCCAAAGCTGTACGGAAAGCTTGCAGGGAACAAAAGCTCTGGAGAGCAAACCCGAGCAGATTACTCAGCCCGGACCGGCAAGGGCGGGGCAATTCCGCCTCCGGCAAAGACATTTGGGAACCACGGCAACAGGCCCCTCCCCCAGAAGATCAGCGAGAACAGCCAGCCAAGACCAAGTTTACCGATCAATGAGAACGGCAGAACTCCAGCGCTAGGGGAATACTGCACATAGAATCCATGGCTTTTTTACCATGATTCTTTAGTCTTTCAAAGTTAATTTTTTTTTTAATTTTTCTTTTTCCCTTTTTCAACCAACATCTTATCAATCCCTTTTTTAAAAAAAACATTTTTATTTTTCATTTTTAGAGTCATATTCTATCCCTTCATAGTAGTTACCCGTATTTTTGGCATATGTATATAAGTTGTTCTCTCTTTAAAATTTTGAGATAGTTTCTTCTAACAGATCAAAATATACCCTAAATCTCTATTGTATGGTTTTTTTCTACTCCCCTGCCTGATCACATTCTCTCCCTTTTTTTTTCTTTTTTTTTTAAATCCTCTTCTTTCTTTTTTCAAACAACTTATCAATTCCTTTTATAAAATTTTTATAATTTCCATCTTTACAGTCATATTCCATCCCTTCATCATATCAACCCTTATTTTTGTACATATATAAGTTTTTATTTCTTTAAAATTTTGGGAGGCACTTTCTTCTAACAGACCAAATACACCCAAAATCTAGTGTGTGGCACTGATCTATATACCAGCCTGATCATATTTGATCACATTCTGTTTTTTTTTTGTTTTTTTTCTGTTTTTGTTTGGTTTTTTTTGTTTGTTTGTTTGTTTTTATCTTTATCTTTTTTTCTTTTTTCTCTCTTTCCCTTTCTTTTCCCACTGCTTCAGGTCTTTTCTGATTTGTTTAGAGTATATATTCTGGGAACGTTGTTACCCTGTTAGCATTTTGTTCTCTCATTAATCTATTCTCCTCTGGACAAAATGACAAGACGGAAAAAATCACCTCAACAAAAAGAACAAGAGGTAGTACCGACTGCCAGGGACCTACTCAATACGGACATTAGTACGATGTCAGATCTAGAATTCAGAATCATCACTTTAAAGATACTAGCTGGGCTTGAAAAAAGCATGGAAGTTATTAGAGAAACCCTTTCTGAAGAAGTAAAAGAACTAAAATCTAACCAACTAGAAATCAAAAAGGCTATTAATGAGGTGCAATCAAATATGGGGGCACTAACTGCTAGGATAAATGAGGCAGAAGAAAGAATCAGTGAGATAGAAGACCAAATGATGGAAAATAAAGAAGCTGAGAAAAAGAGAGATAAACAACTACTGGATCACGAGGGCAGAATTCGAGAGATAAGCGATACCGTAAGACGAAACAACATTAGAATAATTGGGATCCCAGAAGAAGAAGAGAGAGAGAGGGGCAGAAGGTATAATGGAGCAAATTATAGCAGAGAACTTCCCTAATTTGGGGAAGGAAACAGGCATCAAAATCCAGGAAGCACAGAGAACCCCTCTCAAAATCAACAAAAATAGGTCAACACCCCGACATCTAATAGTAAAACTTACGAGTCTCAGAGACAAAGAGAAAATCCTGAAAGCAGCTCGGGAGAAGAGATATGTAACCTACAATGGTAGAAACATTAGATTGGCAACAGACCTATCCACAGAGACCTGGCAGGCCAGAAAGGACTGGCAGGATATATTCAGAGCACTAAATGAGAAAAATATGCAGCCAAGAATACTATATCCAGCTAGGCTGTCATTGAAAATAGAAGGAGAGATAAAAAGCTTCCAGGACAAAAAAAAACTAAAGGAATTTGCAAACACGAAACCAGCCCTACAAGAAATCTTGAAAGGGGTCCTCTAAGCAAAGAGAGAGCCTGAAAGCAACATAGACCAGAAAGGAACACAGACAATATACAGTAACAGTCACCTTACAGGCAATACAATGGCACTAAATTCCTATCTTTCAATAGTTACCCTGAATGTAAATGGGCTAAATGCCCCAATCAAAAGACACAGGCTATCAGATTGGATTAAAAAACAAGACCCATCGATATGCTGTCTGCAAGAGACTCATTTTAGACCCAAAGACACCCCCAGATTGAAAGTGAGGGGGTGGAAAACCATTTACCATGCTAATGGACACCAAAAGAAAGCTGGGGTGGCAATCCTTATATCAGACAAATTAGATTTTAAACCAAAGACTGTAATAAGAGATGAGGAAGGACACTATATCCTACTTAAAGGGTCTATCCAACAAGAAGATCTAACAATTGTAAATATCTATGCCCCTAACATGGGAGCAGCCAATTATATAAGGCAATTAATAACAAAAGCAAAGAAACATATCGACAACAATACAATAATAGTGGGGGACTTTAACACCCCCCTCACTGAAATGGACAGATCGTCTAAGCAAAAGATCAACAAGGAAATAAAGACTTTAAATGACACACTGGACCAAATGGACTTCACAGACATATTCAGAACATTCCATCCCAAAGCAACAGAATATACATTCTTCTCTAGTGCCCATGGAACATTCTCCAGAATCGATCACATCCTAGGTCATAAATCAGGTCTCAACTGGTACCAAAAGATTGGGATCATTCCCTGCCTATTTTCAGACCACAATGCTTTGAAACTAGAACTCAATCACAAGAGGAAAGTCGGAAAGAACTCAAATACATGGAGGCTAAAGAGCATCCTACTAAAGAATGAATGGGTCAACCAGGAAATTAAAGAAGAATTAAAAAAATTCATGGAAACCAATGAAAATGAAAACACAACTATTCAAAATCTTTGGGATGCAGCAAAGGCAGTCCTAAGAGGAAAGTATATAGCAATACAAGCCTTTCTCAAGAAACAAGAAAGGTCTCAAGTACACAACCTAACCCTACACCTAAAGGAGCTGGAGAAAGAACAGCAAATAAAGCCTAAACCTCTCAATAGATGCAGAAAAAGCATTTGACAAAGTAGAGCATCCTTTCTTGATCAAAACTCTTCAGAGTATAGGCATAGAGGGTACATACCTCAATATCATAAAAGCCATCTATGAAAAACCCACAGTGAATATCATTCTCAATGGGGAAAAACTGAGAGCTTTCCCCCTAAGGTCAGGAACGCGGCAGGGATGTCCACTATCACCACTGCTATTCAACATAGTATTAGAAGTCCTAGCCACAGCAATCAGACAACAAAAAGAAATAAAAGGCATCCAAATTGGCAAAGAAGAAGTCAAACTCTCACTGGTTGCAGATGATATGATACTTTATGTGGAAAACCCCAAAGACTCCACCCCAAATCTGCTAGAACTCATACAGGAATTCAGTAAAGTGGCAGGATATAAAATCAATGCACAGAAGTCAGTGGCATTCCTATACACCAACAACAAGACAGAAGAAAGAGAAATTAAGGAGTTGATCCCATTTACAATTGCACCCAAAACCATAAGATACCTAGGCATAAATCTAACCAAAGAGGCAAAGGATCTGTACTCAGAAAACTATAAAATACTCATGAAAGAAATTGAGGAAGACACAAAGAAATGGAAAAACGTTCCATGCTCATGGATTGGAAGAACAAATATTGTGAAGATGTCAATGCTACCTAGAGCAATCTACACATTCAATGCAATCCCCATCAAAATACCATCCACTTTTTTCAAAGAAATGGAACAAATAATCCTAAAATTTGTATGGAACCAGAAAAGACCCCGAATAGCCAGAGGAATGTTGAAAAAGAAAAGCAAAGCTGGCGGCATCACAATTCTGGACTTCCAGCTCTATTACAAAGCTGTCATCATCAAGACAGTATGGTACTGGCACAAAAACAGACACATAGATCAATGGAACAGAATAGAGAGCCCAGAAATGGACCCTCAACTCTATGGTCAACTAATCTTTGACAAAGCAGGAAAGAATGTCCAATGGAAAAAAGACAGTCTCTTCAACAAATGGTGTTGGGAAAATTGGACAGCCACATGCAGAAGAATGAAACTGGACCATTTCCTTACACCACACACAAAAATAGACTCCAAATGGTTGAAAGACCTCAATGTGAGACAGAAGTCCATCAAAATCCTAAAGGAGAACACAGGCAGCAACCTCTTCGACCTCAGCCGCAGCAACTTCTTCCTAGAAACATCACCAAAGGCAAGGGAAGCAAGGGCAAAAATGAACTATTGGGACTTCATCAAGATAAAAAGCTTTTGCAAAGCAAAGGAAACAGTCAACAAAACCAAAAGACAACCAACAGAATGGGAGAAGATATTTGCAAATGACATATCAGATAAAGGGCTAGTATCCAAAATCTATAAAGAACTTATCAAACTCAACACCCAAAGAACAAAGAATCCAATCAAGAAATGGGCAGAAGACATGAACAGACATTTTTCCAAAGAAGACATCCAAATGGCCAACAGACACATGAAAAAGAGCTCAATATCGCTCGGCATCAGGGAAATCCAAATCAAAACCTCAATGAGATACCACCTCACACCAGTCAGAATGGCTAAAATTAACAAGTCAGGAAACGACAGATGTTGGTGGGGATGTGGAGAAAGGGGAACCCTCCTACACTGTTGGTGGGAATGCAAGCTGGTGCAATCACTCTGGAAAACAGTATGGAGGTTCCTCAAAAAGTTGAAAATAGAGCTACCCTATGATCCAGCAATTGCACTCCTGGGTATTTACCCCAAAGATACAAAAGTAGGGACCCGAAAGGGTACATGCACCCTGATATTTATAGTAGCAATGTCCACAATAGCCAAACTGGAAAGAGCCAAGATGTCCATCGACAGATGAATGGATAAAGAAGATGTGGTATATATATAATGGAATATTATGCAGCCATCAAAAGGAATGAGATCTTGCCATTTGCAATGACGTGGATGGAACTGGAGGGTATTATGCTGAGCGAAATAAGTCAAACAGGGAAAGACATGTATCATATGACCTCACTGATATGAGGAATTCTTAATCTCAGGAAACAAACTGAGGGTTTCTGGAGTGGGGGTGGGGTGGGAGGGATGGGGTGACTGGGTGATGGACACTGGGGAGGGTATGTGCTCTGGTAAGTGCTGTGAATTGTGCAAGACTGTTGAATCTCAGATCTAAACCTCTGAAACAAATAATGCAATATATGTTAAGGAAAAAAAAAAGAAGAAGAAGAAGATAGCAGGAGGGGAAGAATGAAGGGGGGGAATCAGAGGGGGAGACGAACTATGAGAGACGATGGACTCTGAAAAACAAACTGAGGGTTCTAGAGGGGAGGGGGGTGGGAGGATGGGTTAGCCTGGTGATGGGTATTGAGGAGGGCATGTTCTGCATGGAGCACTGGGTGTTATGCACAAACAATGAATCATGGAACACTACATCTAAAACTAATGATGTAATGTATGGGGATTAACATAACAATAAAAAAGGGGGAAAGTAAAAAAAAAAAAAGAATAAAAGATGCTCCAGTATACTTGAACCTGTTGGAGAACCAGGTAAAAAGGCAATAAAATATAAAATTGATTGTGGCTGAGGGTTTTTCTAATGCCAAGGACAACAGCAGTAGACAGAAGCACAAACTGTGCACCATTGATCTCGGCCAGCTCATGCCTCTCCCTCCCCGGTTTTCCAGGGCATCAGGTAGTCATGAAAGAGAAATGCTCGATTTGCATCCCAGCCTGGAACTGGAGGTCTTTGGGGAATATTCTTTCAGTCATGCAATCCAAATATGTACCAAGCATGAGTTGTGCCTGTCCACCTTGAGCCACTTTTGCTGGGAGCCTTTTCTCAGAGTCTTCAAATAACTCCACAGCCCCTCCAGCAGGTCTGGGGCGAGTCTGAACACCATGGTGTCCTATAAACCTGGGGTGAAGTCGTCCGTCTTCTGCCCACCACCCCTGTGATCTTGGGCAACTCAGTTCTCTCATTTGTAAAAATGCAGATACTAATAACTACTTCCAGTGGGTCAAATAGTATCCCCACCCCCACCCCCAAATTCACGTCCACCAGAACCTCAGAATGTGGCCTTATTTGGAAGCAGGGTCTTTGCAGATGTAGTCATTTAAGGGTCTCGAGATGAGATCCTCCTGGATTTAGGGTGGCCCTAAATGATGGGTGTCCTTGTAAGAAGAGGAGAGCACACTGAGAGGTCACATGAAGATGGAAACGGAAATCGCAGTGATGCGTCAACAAGCCAGGGAGTGACAAGAATTTCTGACATCCATCAGGAGCAAAGGGAGAGGGGCAAGGAGTAGATGGAGCAGAGCCAACCTACCAACCCTACCAACACCTTGACCTCAGACTTGTGGCCGCCAGAACTATGAGAGAATCAATTCTGTTATTTTCAGCCCCACCGCCATTGGTGGTCATCTGTTACAGCGGCCTGAGAAAACAAAAGCATTACGGTAAAGAGGATTACGGCATAGTAAAGGAAAAGAAGATGCAAGTGCTTGGTCGATGGAAATGCTCAACCAGTGCTGGTTCTTCTTCTTGTTCTAATATCTGTTCCAACAGATAACACTATGCATCTATGGCCGGTACTTAGCTACATCTATCAGTGTCCTGATTTATCTGCTGAAAAATGTCTTAGTTCAGGCTCCACCTCTGTGCCCTAGTTTGGGTCTTCACTTTTGAGTTTCTCATTTATTTTTGTATGTATAGCAGACATTGTTGGTTTCCTGCTCATGTGCCCTTCGCACAATGACTCACCCCTGGCTTATAACTGCAGCAACCAGAACTTTCGGAGAGCTCTGTCTGGCTTTTGGCACCTGCTTGGTTTGCACGTGGGACAGAGAGTGGAGCCCCCCAGGGATACCCTTCAACCAGTGATTGATGAGAGTCAGTGAACAAATCCCCAGCTCCTCCCCCCAAAGCTGGGGTGGCTCTGAGGTGTGAGCCACAGTCTCCTACCACCCCAGCAGGACTGAGCCCTGCTCAGCCGGCCACGTCAGTGAGCTGCTTGGTGACATGCACAGCATTGGCTTTCTTCCTGGATTGGTTTCCTGTGGCTTCTATAACAAATGATTGCAAGCTGGGTGGCTTAAGACAACAGACACCAGTCCCTCACAGTTCTGGAGGCCAGATGTCGGAAATCAGTCTCCTGGGCTGAAATCAAGAGTCAGTGGGGCCACGTTCCCTCCAGAGGCTCTAGGGGGGAATCTGTTCCTTGCCTTTTCCAGAGCCTGGCGGTGGTGAGCAATCCTTGGCATTCCTTGGTTTATGGGCACATCACTCCGAATTCCGTCTGTGTCTCTACATGGTCTTCTCTTGTGTTGTCACAAATACATGTGACTGTATTAAGGGCCCACCCAATCCAGAACAATCTCCCTGCCTCAAGATCCTTAGCTGAACCACATCTGCAAAAAGTCGCTTTTTGCCATCAAATAGTCACAGGTTGCAGGGATTGGGATCTGGACATCTTTTGTGGGGGTGGGCATTAGTGAGCTGATGACACTTCCCTTTCTGGAATCAATTTCCTGATGAACTACTTACACTCACCTCCTAGTCTTAAGGTCTGACACTATTATTTCGTAGGGAATGAGATTCACCCTTTCAAGAAATGATTTACAAATTTGATGTGCTCACATTTCACTAACAATTATACTTGTAGGAGTCTGAACAAGGTTCTTAAATTCTTTGAAGGTTGTTTTTTTAACTCAGAACCATAATCCCAAGGTGGAGGGAAGGATTGGCTTGAACAGGCTTTTGGATCATAATAATCCAAGAAAAAGAAACCAGGGAGAAGTCTCATGGGGACTCTCACTGCCACTTAAAACATTCCTCAGCTTCAGTCTCTGTGGTTTATAATTTGATATATTTCATGGGAGAGAAGTTTGGGTGGGAAGGTCACAGGCCAGAGAGAGCCCAAACCCTTAGCCGTATATCATCCCTTGCAGTGGGTTATGAAGAGTAAGAAGTGGGAAAAGTGAGCTCCTCCTGTTAGGCCCTTCCTCAGGGTGGGCAAGGTTGAGAACACCCCCAATTCCCCATGGCTATTTCCTTTATGCCACCGTTGAGATCATGACTCTGTGGTTGATGCTGTCAACTTTCATTGGAGGGATTGAAAGTCACTGTACTGTTTCTGGAGATATTTGTTCTTTTGTTTGCTCAATTGATCGATCATTCATTCATTCATTCATTCATTCATTCATTCATTCATTTTCTCTTCTGTTGGACAAATATCTAGTGGCTGCCCGCTACATGCTTGGCAGTGGAAGGGCTCCTTCCAGTCAACAGGAGGGAGATTTAGGGATGACTTTCCTGAGGAAGTGATACTTAAATGGAGACTCCAAGGATGAGTAGGAATGAGCTGGCTTGACAGAGCAGAGACAAGTGTCTCCTCATGGAAGGAGAAGGTAGCAGAGAAGAAAGACCCAGGAGTTCAAGGGGGAGACACAGGAGTAGAATGACCAGAGATCAGAGATGGAGAGAGGCAGCGGTCTGTTCCGGTGCCCCGCTGAAGAGTTTGTATTCACTCAAACCACAGTGGAAGGCCACCAAAGGCCTGGGGGCAATGTCAGGACCTGATAGGTGTTTTAAGGACATCGCTCACTCTGGCTACTGTGTGCAGAAGGCACCAGAAAGTGGGGAGGGTGGAAGAGGGAGGTCAGGTTAGGCTGCTCTGGACACCAGGGTGGGATGGGGTGGCGTCTGGATGGAGGGCACTCCGTCTCCACACTCCTCTGCGGGCTGAACTGTGTCACTTGCAAATTCAGGTGGTTGAAGTCCTAGCCCCCAGCACCTCTGCAAGTGACTGCATGTGGAGATGGGGGTCTACGGAGAGGTGGTTAAGGTAAAATGAGGTCACAAGGGTGGGCCCCAATCCACTCTGATTGGAGTTCTTCTAAGAGGAGGAGGTCAGGACACAGGCATGGGGGACCACCAGGCCAGGACACAGGAGAAAATGGTCATCTGCACACCAAGGAGAGAGGCCTCAGAAAGAAACCACCCCTGCTGACCCCTGGATCTCAGGCCTCAGCCTCCAGAACTGTGAGAATATAAATTTCTGTTGCTTAAGCTACAGGTCTGTGTTACGTTGTTAAGGTGACTCTCACAACCTAATACACGCTGTTAAGCTAAAATCCGCTGGCCTAGGGGCCCGGGCTCTCTTCCCCTTCCACTTTCTCCAAATGCCTTGCCTTCTCTCTGCTCACAGCAATCTCTCGGGTGTGAGGCTGCAGTCCCCATGGGCTCTCCCACTCACCTGCACACAAATGTCATCCTCTGGGATGCCCACCTATTGGCCTTCTGTCCTTTGCAGCATGGATCCCAGAGTTCTTATGCATCAGCTATTTGTAGGTAACTCACTCCAAAATTCTGAACTGTCCCTTCGGCTGCCCCAAGTCTCCTACACATTTATAGCAATTCCCCAACCAAATGAATGTCACTTCTACATTATAGAGACAGACCAAATTAGCATTTAGCAGAGAAAGGGGCTTCTTTTTTTTTTGCAAATCATATAACTCTAAATTACCTTCAATTTCCTAAATGGAATCTGGCTCGTGATTCACTCTGGTATGGAGTAGTCTGTAATGAGATTATATTATGTTTGGGGGAAAGCATTCAAATGACCAAGATAATTAATTTTGCATAACAACCAACATATAGCAAGATCCAAAGCCGTAACTCAAAGCCTACAACCTGCCAGGGACCCTGGGGGTGATAATGTTTCTTTCAAAATACAGCAACAAAGACAGTTCCGGGGACCCGTGAAATGCAGAGGTTTTAAAGCTGGAAATGTCGGGTTCTTTCTGTTCCAGCCACAATGCTCATATTTTCTCAGGAGCTGTCATTTACCGTGGATCTTTCCTGGGTTTGGGAAGATGAAAGAAATCCTCATGCCCAAAAAGAGTATCTTGAAGGCGCTTTGCTGGAAAGAATCTTTTGAGAACCAATTCCAAGTATTCAAAATGTTTGGTGGTGTTTCAGGACTCAGCTTATGGTAGGCTGGTGTGTGTGTGTGTGTGTGTGTGTGTGTGTGTACGCTTGCACACGTGTGCATGCACAGCATGCTCATCTTGTAAATGAAAGAATAAGATCAAACCCTCTTCGGTTCTTTGAATCCTCATTGCCAGGTGACTTTATTTGTATGATATTAGACTTGTCTGAACATCTGGGAAGGATCTGACTCTGAAGCAGTTTTCTGGTCCTGATTCATTGTTAAAATCACCTTAGAAAGAGCCAGGACCTGGCAGGCTGCCTCCCTCCATCCTTGTATCTCTTGGGTGCATCTAATTCTAACACAGTCTAGGAATATGTGTGAGATTGGGAGCCAGAGAATTTACATTCTTGCTTAAGATCGGCTTCTAACTGCCTGCATGTTCTCAATAATAAATTCTTGCACTCAAATACTTGTGCATGAATGTGCACAGTAGCACCACCCACAACAGCCAAGAGAGGGAACAACCCACATGTCCATCAGTGGATAAGCAGATAAACAAACTGCGGTATGTCCACGCAGTGGAACACCACTCAGCCATAAAAAGGAAGGAAGTCCTGAAAACAGGAAGCTAATTGACAGAAGCCAGACACAGAAAAATCACATGCTGTAGGATCCTTTTACATGAAATATTCAGCCTAGGTAAATCCACAAGGTCAGAATGCAGACGGGCGGGTGTCAGGGGCCGAAGGAGGAGGGAATGGGGGGTGACGGCTTAAAGGGATGGGATTTCCTTCTGGGGTGATGAAAACATTTGGGAACCAGGTAGAGGTGGTAGTTGCACGACATTGTGAACGCACTAACTTGTGAACTGTGCACTTTAGAACGGTTAGCTTTACATTCCGTGAATTTCACCTCAATTAAAAAGAGAGATGTCCCTGCTATCACTATACCCCCCTCCCCAATTCCAGATCTTGGGGTTTCATCTGGGAAAATTAGGATGTTGGACCCAAAACAGAGACTATCTGGACTGGCCCTGTGTTTGGCTCTGACCAACAGATGCAGCAGAAGAGACACAACATGACTTCTGTCACGGCTAGATCCGAGGACGTCTGCAGTTTCCATAGAACACTCCCGCTCCGAGCACAGACACCACACAGTGAGAAAGCCCAAGCTACATGAGGGGCCATGGCGGAGCTTGGCAGCACCGAGTACCAGCTGTGTGAGTAAGCAATCTTGATGTTCCAGCCCACTCGTGCCTTCAGATGAGGCAGCCCTAGCCAACCCCACACGGAGGTTTGTTTAGATACAGGACAGCTACAGCTATAGACACAGTACATACTGAAACATCTGTATCCATGTGTAGCCACATCTACAGCTCTCTCTGCATCTAGCAGGTAGATACACATGTAATTACATGCACGTCTATTTCCATCTATCTATAGATTTATGCATGGACTCACACAATTGTGGAGGCAGGCCAGCAGACTTTAGTCCCTGGGAAGATGTTACAGCTCCAGTCCTAAGACAGTTGACTGGGAGAGCTCCCTAGTCCTCAGTCTTTTGGCTGGTATGGCCTTTAGCTGATTAGGTGAGGCCCACCCACATCATGGAGGGTCATCTGTTTTACTCAAAGGCTATGGATTTAAATGCGAATCTCATCTAAAAAAAGTATCTTCACAGCCACATTTGGACTGGCATTTGACCACATACCTGGATATCGTGACCCAGCCAAGTTGACACATAAAGGTAATCCTCCTGGGGGGCAGTGAGCTGACTGTGGGAGTCTCCCTTTTGGCACTCAGTCTCAAATTTCACTTCCATCCATGCTCTGCCCTTCGGTCCCCTTCCATTTCCAGAGCTGCCTGCCTGAGGCCCAGGCAGCTGGAGCTTCTAGTGGTGCCCGGCCCCCAGAATGGCTCTCGCCCCAAGACTGAAGAGGACAGGAGTGGGAAACCCAGCCCCTCTCCTCGGGCTGAGACAACCCAGAGGCCTGATGGAGTCTCTGGCACTCCCCATGGGGTCAGGCAGAAAAACCCTGCGTGGCACTTCTCCCACCATCTCAGCCTTGCTGGGCTCCACCTGCTCCCCACTCCCCCCCCCACCCCGAGCTGAGTACTCGAATACCCATCTTAGGATCTGCTTCTGGGAAACCCAACCTAACGCAGACTGCCATGTGAGGAGAGGAGCCAGGCATGATGCAGTTGCGTGCACTTGCTGAAGCAAATGTTTACTGAGCACCTGCTTTGTGCAAGCATTATTTCTAGGCACCGGAGACAGAACAGTAAAGCAGATGGACAGAAATTCGTCTACTGGGGGTGGTGGGGGGGGGCGGTGGGGGTGACATCCTTCTACCTGGCCAGAACAAGGAGGTTTTTCTAGGGGAGGGGGCAGAATTTATGGGTCTGCCCCTACTTTGTCATTGCCAGTCCTGCCTTCTCCCCACAAGGTAGGTAGATGCTGGAGAAGGTGACCCTCAGCTTCACTTCGACTCGTGCACAGAGTATCTCCCTGTTGCCACCAATTTCTTGTCCTTAAGAGCAGAATAACTGCATGTTTCCTGCAACCACTAGCATGACGCAGACCTCATCTACGGAGCAGGACGGAGCCACAAACCCCGTGCCCCTCACACCTCTCCAGAGGGCGGAGCTGTGGCCTCCCCGCTTGTCCACGACTCCCTTCTCCCCATCACGCCTTCTTCCTGAGGCCCCCACCCCAGCTGTGCCACAGCAGGATCAGACAGACAGATTCCCCGACGTGAGCCACACCGCTCCCCCCCTGCACCACTCGGCCCCTGCCAGCTTCACCTGTAAAGGTGCGCTGGTGTTTGGTGATGGATATGGAAATTAAATAAAAGGCAAGTTAATTAAAGCTGTTGCCTGGGGCAGCAAAACGTAACTGCTTATTATGCGAGTGAATGTTAAGATACAGGGGAGCCTAATTTTCTCTCTCTCCCCGTGTGTTTCTTGGAGCCTGTTTGGCAAAGGAGCCTGTTTGACGAGTCTGCCAGCTGGGGATGGATGGTTCCAGCCTCAGATGTGTGTGTGCACTTGTATGTGGTTGGCCCTGCGTCCGGGGTTACATATGAAGAAAACCCACAGACTGTGAGCTCCTGGGCAGGCCACAAATCGTGTCTCGAGCTTGCTTGTAGCCCTAGTGCGCAGACAGCACCCTGCACCCCCTGAGGGCACCTGTTGCTAATTCCTGCCACAGTGCTCAGAAACAGGTGTCCTGTTAGGGCCTGACTGCGTCTCCCTCCCCGAGGCCTGCCCCCGCCCCCGCCCCCTGCCCCCAGGACCTCAGCCTGGGCCATATTTGGAGATCAGGTCTTTAAAGAGGTAATCAAGTTAAAATGAGGTCATGTGGGTGGGGCCCTAATCCAATCTCACCAGAGTCCTTATAAGAAAAAGAGTTCAGGACACAGACTCACACAGGACAGCAGGAGAAGATGGCCATCCACAATCCGAGGAGAGGGACCTCGGAAGAAACCAACCCCGCCAACACCTGAATCTTGGACTTCCAGCCTTCAGAACTGTGAGGAAATACATTCCTGTTGTCCAAGCCGCCAAGTCTGTGGTATCCGGCCACGGCAGCTCCAGCACACTTAGGTCACCTGGCCACCTGGTACCGTTCAGGGGTCTTCAGGGGGCTGGCGGGTTGTGCGGATCCCAGCTGAGCTCACCTGGGTCAGGGGCTGGCTGGCAGTGGGTCCTCCGTGGCCTCGGCCGGGACGGCAGCAGTGTCGCCCCCCGTGCTACTCCTGGTCGCTCATGGTCCTGCAGGGAGCCTAGGCTTGCTGTCGTGGTGATGGGACGGGGGAGGAGGTGGGGGAGGGAGACCAAGAGAAGGAACAGGTCTCTCCAGGCCCAGGCTCCCTACCTGCAGACCATCTCTTCCGCTTCATGTTATTGGCCGAAGTAAATCACGTGATCAGCCTCGCTCCAGGGGGTGGGGGAAACAGACCCTGCCTCTCTCTCGCTGGGCGCCTGGGCAGAGTCCGAGGGCGTGCGTTTTGGGAGGGGTGGAGAAATGCGGTCATCTGTGCAACCAGCCCAGGAAATTCCAAAATGTTTTGTTTTCAATGTCAAAATCTACACTTAAGTCTGAAGACTTTGGAGGCGGTTAAGAGGGACAGGAAAACACTTAGAAATAAAGAGGTAGGGACCCCTGCTGGGCCCTATCAATCAGAGATGAAGATAAGGCTCTCTGACACTTAAGTCCAGTGGAAAAATCAGGATCAATCCACAAAATTTGAGTGACACGGTGTTTAAGGTTTAGGCTGCACCTTCTACACACACGGAAAATGACAAAGCTGGTGGGACTCCCTGATCTGAGTCGCACAGAAGAACTCTGTGATCTCGGTTGCAGGAATCAAGAGTTCAGGCGCCAGTTCAGAAAGCCTTTGTCTGGGTCCCCAGCCTAAAGGGGGTGCCCCTGCTACTGTTTTTGAAAGACTCCTGACGTTCCCACCCCCCCAGCCCATTGCACTTCCCACTGGGAGGACCTCATTGTTTGTTAGATTCCACACTGTGTGAGGGCAGGGGTCTTGCCTGGCTGGCTTCCCCAGCTGCCGCCAAGCCCCCCACACTCCAGGGGCTTCTCCTAGGAAAAGGGGGAGAATAAGAAATATTTGGGGCAGCCTCAGAAATAAACGGAGATTTATTTACAAGGAAATAAAAAGGTTTGCATTTCTGGGGCGCCTGGGTGGCTCAGTCGTTAAGCGTCTGCCTTCTGCTCCGGTCATGGTCCCAGGGTCCTGGGATCGAGCCCCGCATCGGGCTCCCTGCTCCGCGGGAAGCCTGCTTGTCCCTCTCCCACTCCCCGTGCTTGTGTTCCCTCTCTCGCTGTGTCTCTCTCCGTCAAATGAATAAATAAAATCTTAAAAAAAAAATGGTTTGCATTTCTAATGGGCTAGGAACCATTAAGTTGATGCCATCCCCAGCTTGTTTGCCAGTGATGTGAAAGAGACAGATGGTAAAACCGTGACCAGCTTTTGCAACTAAAACAAACCCCCCCCCACCCCCAAGCCTTTCGTGGCACCAAGGGACTCGCTCTCTCTGGGGGGTCCTAAAGCTAACAATGGTTTGGTTCATAGCTTTGTTTGAACCCGGCTTTGTCCAGCAAGATGTTTCTCAACAGCTCAGAAATATGTGAGTACATTCCTTGAACATGTATAATTTAGTTCCAATTGCTGCTTGCTGGTGCAAACTGCAAATGAAAATAAACAGGATTCATACTTATTTTCAAGCATGTTGCAA
Organism: Halichoerus grypus; assembly: GCF_964656455.1. Classification (NCBI taxonomy): domain Eukaryota; kingdom Metazoa; phylum Chordata; class Mammalia; order Carnivora; family Phocidae; genus Halichoerus; species Halichoerus grypus. The sequence goes on from NC_135717.1 coordinate 2,364,007, forward strand.
TATGAGTAAAATTAACGTTGGTAAATAAGACCCTTCTGAAAAAGGATGGAGTTGGTAGAAACTGCTCTGTACCCTGAAAACTAATTCTGAGGCTGAAAAGACCCAGTCATCAAGACGAGAACAGCAATTTTCAGGATGGTGATGCGGCAACGAATCGGGCCGGGCCCGGGATGCTGCGCTCACTCACGAGTAAGGTACAATACAATGCAATTTATTTTTCTCCAGCATCTTCACACACAAGTTTAACAAAATGCTCTACAGCTAACTACTGACTTTCTACGCAAATACAGGCAGAGTATATGGCACACAATTCATCAAACGGATGCTCTCAGAAGGCATCACAGGACAATCGGCGATGGGGAGCTCCCCAAGGGCCAGGGAGAGGCTGACGGCACCACTAACTGGGAGTGCAAAGGCCGCTGGGAAGGAGGGCGTCGTGGCCCAGAGCATTCCTGGGAGGCTGGCCACGGGCAGGCCGGGGTGTCCTGGAGGGGACCAGGAATCAGGCCTTGGATGAACATAGGGGATTGATCAGGAGGGAGGAAGGGATGCCGGTCCTGTTTGGGGATGGGTGGGACGCTCAGGCAGCTCTGGGGCTGGAGGGGAGGTGTTTTGCTCAAGATTCTGGGGTGGATGAGGAGCCATAAAGGTTTGTGGTGGCCATCAGTGAAACACGCATGTGTCACGCTGAAGACGGGAGGTGGATGGGGGTGTGGGTGTCTTACAGGGGACCCCGGGGGACCAGCAGTGAGGGTGTTACAGGGAAAGAGGACCACGGCAGGCCCAAGGCATGCGACAGAGGCTTCCTGGAGGGGTCAGATAGTCGGGGTTCTGGGATGAGCTTCGGGGGGAGGCCCAAAAGTCAAACTCACACTTGCTCTTCATGCTCCAGAGATCAGAAGAGGAGGAGGAAGGCTGAGGTGTGGACTTTGAGCTGACAGTATTTGAAGGATACATCAAGGGTGACACGGGTGGGATCCTGAAGTCACCACATGCTGGGTGAGGACAGCACGGAGTTCCGTCGTTTAGGAAGGATTGTGCATCCCAGAGAGCAGGCCGATGGGGGCCCAGACTGGGACGTTGGAAAGACAACCACAGAGTCGCCGGGGGAAGTGGGGCTCCCACTCCTCACTCCAGGCTTCTCACGATGAAAGCAGCTTCCAGCGTAAGCCTGACGCACGCCCCTAAAGTGAACTCGCTGAAAACAAAAGTAGAAGTTAAGGTGTAAAACCCAAATGTGTCCAGAGTATTCTGGAAATAATAGATAGGTCAGATCAGCTGTTGGCATCTAATAGATCAAAAATTAAATAAGAAAAAGAAAAAGAAAGAAAACAAACAAAACAGAAACCCAGTGAACTGACTGATATTTTCACTAAGCTGCTTCTGTTTTTTTTTTTTTTTTTTTTAGACTCCGTGGTCAGGCCCACACAGTTCCGACTTCTGTAATCTTTGCCCATTTTCATTCTGGAAAATGTGAAGAGGCTCGGAGAGTCACAGACGCAAGCCTAGGGGGTGCGGTTCGCTGACCCGCGGATCGGCAGGCTCCCCGCCGGACGGACACGTCAAAGGCCCTCGACTCTGAAATGGCCGAGAGCCTGGCCGAATCAGAGCAACTCGAGAGTCAAGGCCAGACTTAGATAATCTCCTAGGGGTAATGTTTTTCACCTTCATAAGCAGAAGAATTACGATGCTCTTTCCCTTGTGTCCTCAGCTGATGGCCAGAGAAGAGAGATAATATTTACTATTTTGTCCTTACAAAACGCAGACAGTGGTGCCGACCATATATTTGAAAAGCAGAGACTTGGTATCTTGAGCTGGAGGCGGGGGGAGGGGGGTTGGGGGGCTGTCGGGCCAGGAAAAGTGGGAGATTTCACTTTATTTATTTATTTTAGCTCCGACACTGGAACCTTCTCCCGAAGAACTCAATGTCACGGCCGCACCATGCCCACTCGGCAGAGCGTCGCTCCGGACGTGTTCACAAGGCGAACGTCGGGAGAGCTGGGAGCTAAGGGCGAACCGTCAGTATCGGTTGCTTCTCGGCTGAGTTGAGTCCAAAATGACAGCTTTGCCTGGAGGCTACAAAGCGAGCTTTCAGAGAGACTCAGAAGTGGTCTTTCTTTTATATTTTGCTGAGCTGAAGAGTGTCATTTCTCATTTAGTGCTCCAGAAGCTCGCTTCCCCTCCTCCTCGTTAGCCGTGGCTGCCCCTCTCCCCAAGAAAAGGAGGCACCCGGATTGCAAGGCGGAGGGGTTCTTCCTACCTGGGGGAGGCGGCTGGAGACGCGGGTTCCACTCAGTGACCTGAGTGTGCCCGAGCGGGCTGCCTTTCCTTCTCTGCAAACACCGCTTGACCCTTCATCCTAATGCAGTGGAACGAACATCCTCGAAGCCCCAGAGAAGAGCCAGGAGCCCTGTCCGCTCTCACTACTTCGGGTCACCCCTGGGGTAATAAACATGCTTCCCTCTTCATCTTGAGGAAGAGCGGCGCAGATCCAGTCCTTCTGTCCTCCGAGGAATTCTCTGGGCTGATCCCTGGCAGCACCACTCTGAAACAGGTGTAAGCTTTTAGCTGTAGCGTTTTGCCAGGAGCTCAGGAAACCTGCATCCCACTTACTGGCATTGATGGATGATCCTATCGGTTGGGGGAGAATGCTCTGGTCATGCACTGCTGATGTGTTAGCAAAGAATTTACTGCACAACATTTACTTTCCAGCGCAGGGCTGGGAACAGAAGGCCACGGGGGGCGAGGGGCGTTTCTTCTCCTTGTCAGGTGGCTCCTGGCTTGACCTGCCATTTAGGGCCTCGACATCAAGAAAACACTCAGGGGGTCCAGAGGCATTTCTCCGTGTTGGCAGCTATGCTGGGGCCGGGAATGGCCGCGAGCTTGTCAGGCTGGGGTGGTTTCAGCGGCTTCCGGCAGGTGCAGCGAGCCTCGAGGCCTAATCCACTAGGGTCTCGGTGGCTCACCTCCTAGGCTTTCTGGCCCTCCCACTCTGCACAAAGATGCGCTACCGCGCCCCAGTCCGAGGCCTGGGGAAGGCGCTGACGGTCGGTGGCTGAGGGCCGCACACTTTAAACACAAAAGACCCACCTGTCTCTGATGCCCTGAGACCCCTCCCTGAGCCTTCTGGTCTCCACCTGCTCCAGCCTCGGCAGTCTCCACCCCAGGTGGGTGAGTCCCCAGGGGAGACGTGGGAGCCTGCAGGCTGGTGGGGTTCAAGCTCCGGCAAGCCGCTTAGCCTCAGCCTCCGCCCGGTGCAAAGGGAATACCCTCGGGAGCTCGGCGCTGGCTCCCAAGAACCAGCAGTGCGGGGGGATGTTTTGGGACCCAGAGGAAGCGGGAACGATGTGAGCTGATGGAGCGGGAAGAGTTCCAATGTAAGGAGGGGAAACCAGCTCTTTGGCAGCTTGACCGGGTCAGGCCTGCTGTAATTGCTACACACGAATGGGTCACTGGCCAGTCCGATATTCTGAGGCCAGGGTGTCCCCCCCAGTGCCTGTCCTCTTCCCTTCTCGCTCTTGATCTAGGAGCCCAGGACATCCGCGGCTGGGAATGGAAGCGTGCCGGAAGAGCTCCAGGATGCCGCCAGGCGCACGGCCGGGGGCCAGCCTCCCCGCCTGCACCACGAGACCCCTCGGAGGTGGCCGGGCCAGGCCCCAGTCAGGAAAGCCCATTCTTTCTCAGGGGGCCATTTACTAAAGCCCTGCGACGGGCAAATTGTGTCCTCGCTTGGAAAAATGGCTCCCCGGTGTCTTTCCGGGCCCCCTGCTGTTTATTAACCTGTTGGAGGGTCAATCATTCACAGCTCTCAGGGATGGAAACACGGCCCGTTTTTGCTTTTCTTGTCTATTGTTTTAGACGGTGAGTGGGAATGCATCACGGGTCGCCTGTGAGCTCCCCCATTGTGGGAGTTAGGGACCGATGAGTAGATGTATATAGCCGTCCCTTCATTCATGTGATTATAATATGAACATTTTCACGTAGTCACAATACCTATCATCAATACGTATAAATGAGTTGCTTCATTCTTTCGAGAAGTGTTTATTGAGTACCTACTATGTGCCCGGCCTGTGCAAGGCTCTAGGAAAACAGTGGTGAAGGAAAACCTGATGTGACCCCAAGCTCACGGCACTTACAATCCACTGACGCTAGACGAGAGTCAAATAATCATCAGAAATGAATGTAGAATTGCAAATTGTGTTTGAGGGAAGTCATGCGCCATTCTCACAGCCCGGACTGAGAGGATTTGACTGGGTCGAGGAGCTGGGTTGGCTTTTTGAGGAATTGACCCTTGAAAGATGAGGTGGGATCAGTTAGGTAGGTGAAAAGGGAGAAGAGCACTTCAAGCAGAGGGGACAGCATTTGCAAAGGTCCTGTGGCAGGAAGACGTGGGGCGAGCATGAGGTCAGAGTGGAGATGTGGGGCAGCGCAAGAGGAGACTGCACAGGCAGGCAAGGACCAAGTGGAGAGGTTCGTCTTTATCCCAAGAGCACTGGGGACCACTGAAGGATGTAGAGGGGTAATGCAGTCAGATTTGCCTTTTAGAACGATCCCTCTGGCTACCCTTCGTGGGCTCTGCAATGTGCTGTCCCGTTCGCCCTGCAGAAATGAAGGCCTCTCCCCCGCATGCCCGGAGGGCCACTGGCAGAACACCCTCAGCATGTGGCCCCTTCATGGACGGTGTCTATGGAGAGGGCGCTGGCCCCAGTCACACCCCTTCCCAGGGCCAATGTCTGGTGCATTGTCAACCCCAGGACAGCTCCAAGAGGTCATCTCATCCCCAGAGTTCCTGCCGGGGCTGTCGGAAGCCCCCCCTGGAGGCTGGATGGGAGCTCGATAGCACCCCCTCCCTAATCCTGCAGCCCCCTCCCCCACCGCAGGTGACGTCTCTAACCCCACACCCAGCTGGCGCTCCTGCCTGTGTGTGCCCCTCTCTGAGCCTGCTCCCTGGGGCACCCAGGATCGTCGGTGACAGATCGGGTAAGCCGTGTGCATCTCATCGTCACTCAGCTCCAGCGATGCACTCAAATGTTCAAAAAGAAGCCCACACTTAAAATATTGGTAAGTATATTTTAGAAAGTGAAGCTTTAAAAAAATCTGCTGCTGCAAAAGGAGGAAGAAGGGTAGGGCTCCCCACCTCCGCCAGGCTGAAGAAGGGAGGCCCGTCCCGCGGCTGCCGGGCCTCACTTCCTGCCCCAATGCGGTCTTCTATGCACCGCAGCTTGGCAGTTTGCTCGGCCCCGGGGCGCCAGGCCTCCTGCAGGAAGCCTGCTGGGGGGCACTGCCCCCCCGTGTGCCGTGCCCATCGTGTTACTGCTCCCCGACTCCTGCCGTCGACCCATAGCCCAGCAGCCCTGCCTCCCTGAACCCCAGCGTGGGGAGCAACGGGGCGGCTGGAACATGCATCTCTTGCTCTCCTATTTCCATAACCTTCACACTGTGTGCAAGAGAGGTGGGTTGTTGCAGATAAACGTGAGAGAATGAACGCTGTTCCAAGCTGGGTATCCACGTACATTTTTCGGTCCCAAAAGCCCCAGGACAGATTCGTGTGCATGTGTGTGTAACTGTTACTAAACGTACAATATCTCCCTGTTGGAAGAATTCAGAATGCCACTAGAACATTGGGAAGATAAAGGCCCCCCCCCCCCAAAAATCCGATAAACACCACCAAAAAAAAAACAAACCAAAAAACACATCGAACCACAACCAACTCTTATCTTTGGACCAGAACAAGGTTAAAAAAAGATGAAAATAATCACAAACGTATGATTTAATCTTTATAATGTTATAAATATTAATATGAGAAAGACTTTATATTGGGAAATGTTATTATACAGCATAATGTTAATTTTATGAAAATCAATTCATTGAGCACTCATACATTTTTTACTTCTCTCCTTGGCTTTTGCTGATGATTTGAGTATTACCGTCCTGCTGAATGTTTCCGACTTCGACGATGAGCGCCTGGCAATGGGGCGTAGCACGGGATTTTGACACCACAATTACTTCTCCGTTAATGCCCTGTGATTCCCCACAGGTAGGAATCATATGTAACCGAGTTAGGACGAGCAGCCGATGTTTTTAATTAGAACCGCGATCCGATTTACATCACAGCCTTCAGAAACGCAAAGACCCCAGACACAGAGCCAAGGGGGAGAATGCCCCCAGCGTGAAGGGCTGGGAGGGTCGCAGGGATGGTGGTCGGCGGGGGTCCGCTCTGGGCAGGCACGGTGTCCGCCCCGGTGTTTCTCATCCCCTCAGTTCCCCCTGCAACCCTGGAAGGGAGGCTTGTGATTGCCCCCACTGCACAGATGAGAAAGACTGAGGCCCTAGAGGGTGGATAAGGCCGTGGTGGGCACCTCACTGGGGGTGGCTGGCGTGAGCTGCACGCAGCCCCAGGTCCATTTAGCCGCACGGCCGCCTCCACGCGGACCAGGACATCAGCTACGACATGATGCACCAGACAACGGGACACTCTGTTCCAATTTCCACGAGATGGATGATCAGGTGAAGTTCTTTTTTAAAAAAAAAAAAAACATAGCCCCATGACAGCACCGAGGGAACAGGGGTGAAACCAAACTCGAAGTCACATTTGGAACCCATCTCAGCTCGTGGGGACGCGGCTGGACGCGCGGGGTTGTCCCAGCAATCCGGCGGGAGCGGGCCAGGATGTAGCTGCCAGGGCCGTCCTGCGTTTTTCTCATTTGTGAACCGAGAGCCGGCAGCGCAACCTTGTTAGAGAGCTAATATGGGATGGAAATGGGACAAGTCGGTGTCAGGAGTCGACGGCAGCTCCCTTGTAAAGGCTCAAGAACAATCAAGCTGAATTAATTTCTAAAAGACCCCGTGACAGATTCTTGATTATGAGCCCCAATTAAGGAAACCTTGGTTTCCTCTTTGTTTAATGTCAGGAAGTGAGGAGACCGCCGGGCAGCTCCCGAGCGCCGAGGAGGAAGCTTTGCCTCGTTTGAACCGCGCACCGGCCGCCGCTGCAGACCCTTTCATGCTCTCCAAAGAGGAAGCCGAGAAATCTGTGCCTCTCAGTCGATGCCCCAGGAGGGAAACGCAGTAATGACCAGATGAAGGGTTTCCACTCATCCCCAGAGCCCACAGAGGCGAAAAGCAGACGACCAACTGGTTCTGTGAAACAGGGAAATGAAAGATTCTGTCTTGGACTAGATAGATGTGCCCTGGAGGGAAAAGGGCCAGCAGAACCAGAAAATCCGGGGAGAGGTCTTCCGTTGGGCTCTTCCTGAATCTACAGGTGTCGCTGGGTGATGGGACCCGGATGACACTTACATGGCAGCAAGGGGAGGCGCCGTTCTCGAGGCCTCTAAGGTTGGAGGAAAGGGGATGAGACGGATGGAATGGAGGGGCTGGGCCTGGGTGGGGCGCCCATGTGCGGTGGGGACCGGGGAGGAGGCCGGCTGCAGGTGCAAGTGCTGGGGCGACAGTCCAGGCGCAGAACCCAGATTCCTGAGGGTAGAGGCCCACCTGCAGGACTTGGCTGGCTGGAGACTCTGATGCGGGGCAGGGAAGGCCGGAAACCTGACCCGGGGCGTGCAGGCTGTCAGCACGCGGCCCACCGTCTAATGGGAGGGGTCGGCGTCCCAGCCAGCGAGCCGAGGCGTGGGGCCCTAAGGCCTGGGAAGGGACATGTGGGGCCCCAAACCCAGGACACCTGGGGGTCTTTGCAGTGAGGGCAGTCTTGCTGACTGCCCATCCCATGGTGCATCTGGGATGCAGACGTTCTTCTGGGATGAGGAGAATGTTTTGAAGCTAGAGAGAGGCGGTGATTGCCTAACATTGTAGAGGCACGAAATGCCACCGAATCGTACACTTTAAAATCCTTAATCATATGTCATGTGAATTTCACCTCAATAGAAACAATAATAAATCCAGAGTGCAGAATGCTCCCCGGGTATATGGCTACCTTCCCAGATAAAGATGCGGGAACTTTTGGGTGTTTTGTGTCAAGATACCCCAGCTCCTCTGCCTCCCCGAACCTTAATGGCTAATGTTTGTAGGACTCACCTGGTCCCTCCTCCCTTCGGGAATAGAGAATATTTATAGATCTGTGATATCGTTCCTAAGAAAGCTCACCCCGTTCTCTCTACAGTTTGCAAAGTAGGCAGAGCGCCGGCCTTTGTATACTAGAGTCTTGGATCCCCCACCCCACCCAACATACTGTACTTAGAGGATTTTGTTGAGGTCCATTAAGGCTGCCTGGATTGCACCCCAGAAAGCCTGTGAGGAAATGTCATCGGGAAGACAGAAGCTCTGTCCACCCAAGTTCTAAAATGGGGTCAGGATGCCCACTGTGGCTACCGGCTCAGAAAGGCCGGAGCGGTCCCTACAGAGGCCAGAATGCAGGTGCAGTGACCGCAGGCTGGGGCCTGGGACCCAGAATCCCCAGCAGCCCCGCCCTTCACCGCCAAGCAGAGGGCACGACCATAAGAGAGCAGCAGAACCTGTGCTTACTTGGGGTACTGCATTCAGTGGGGATCAAAAAAATCAGGGGAAGAGATTTTTAACCACTTTCCATCTCCTGGAGTCTCATTGCAATGAAATCATCAAAGTCTGGTTTAGACAGAGGGTCACCTCAATGTGGGACAGATGGCGAAATAAAGTCCAAAACGTGGGTGTCCCTGAAAGACCTGGTTGGGTCCGCAGATCACTGTGTCCGGGGACGAACCTCGGGAGTACAAAGTCATGCCCCATTCCACTGCAAAATGCCAATCCCTCAAAAGATCTGCCCTTTCCCCTCCCCCCGCCAACACCACCCCAAAGAGAAATCCGCTTGGAACAGAGTCTTTAAGTGTGTGGTGAAAAAGAGAAAAAAAGAGTTTCTAGCCAAGGTGTTAAAGTCCTACAACAGAGGAATTGCTCTCTCTCTACCCAGTTGAGATATTTCCCACTGCGGAGCAGGCATTAATGAGGCATCCAAATGTGACAAGGTCAGTCTTTGGTTTCCTGAATCCAAGATGCTCTCTTTGCCAGATGTGGTTTCTCTGGACTGTTTTCAGTTCTCCAGCCTGAGGCCTCCCCACTGCTCCTGCAGGTTCCAGGGTGCGCCCCAGGGTGGGTCCCGGGCTGGAAACCCTCCTGAGCACCCCATAAGAGTGGAGGGGCCCGGGGAGACGGTAGACCAGTTACCCAGGGTCTTGGTTGCTGAGAGCATCAGCCTGCTTCCTTTGGCCTCAAGATCTTAGCAAGGAAGTAGGAGGAATATCATTACTCTCTTTCAGCAGTGGGATGCGCGAGGAATTCTGCAAAGCTCTGGGGTGGTTTAAACCTGGGATTCTCTGGCCTGAGTTCCAGCCAAAGGACCTTCGGACTTAATAAGCCACAAACACCTTCCAGCAGGCTTTGTAGCAATTGTAACGTGAAAATGCTTTATTGGTTTCTGATGTGAAATGATTTGCTCATAGAGTTCATACACATCTGAACTTTGCCTTCCTGTGTCATTAAACCCAAAACATTCTTCCAGAAGGATGTGGAAATGGGGGAGGTGAAGTGGGCGGGCTGTCAGGTCCTTCAGTCATGAAAGGTTTGAGGCCCCGGGCCCTGGACCCGTGTTTCTCGAAGCAAGCGCTGTGTCAGTGGTCACGGAACAGCCTGCAGGCGGGCCAGGTTCAGCTGGCCATGCTCGTGACTCCAGAATTTTCTGTGACAGCCTGGATCACAACTGTAATTGAATGCACAGATTGTAAGCACGCCTCTGGTCCCTGCCTTCCCTGATACATGCAAGATCTCTGAGGGTAGGGGCTGCATTCCCTTGGGTCATCCCAGTCCTGGCTTGCACATGGTAGGTATAAGATACATGTTTATGGATTGGAAGACAGAGGTCAGTTTGGGGCTAGATAATAAGCTTTCCTTTTTGAGAGTCACAAAGAGCCCTGGATGAGACACAGCGAAAGAAGCACGGTATTTGTTTCTGCTTTTTGCTGTTTGTATTGCAGGACTTCTCAGAACCTTTGATATGCAGATGTGCTTCGTGACTCTCCAAATCGGGGCTGTATTGTGCTGTGCTCCCCACGATGCAGTGTTCCCCCAAAATCCCTGGATTGTGTAATCACTTTCTTCGATGTTTATTAACATCCCAATGGAGCACCATTCCAGGGGATGTGCTTCGCATTGGACGGTCATGAACAATCAGCAGGGAGACACCTCAGTTGTGACAAGAGGACATGGAGGAGCTGGGAGGAGCGCCTGGAGGATGCTGCACACGGGACTCTGAATTCCAGGTGACATCTGAGTCAGCCCCAGACAGCGCACACTGCTGGGAGGGGACACCAGGCCCAGGCAACCTCCACGGGCTGCCTGGGAAACCCGTCACTCCTCCACTCCATCAACAGGTGCCTCTACTTGGTTTGAACACAGAATCAATTCATTCTCAAGTCACAAAAATAACCAGTGTCCGTAGGGGCTCCGTGAGAGTAGGGACCGTGCCTGTCTTGTCAGGTGTCCTCTCCCGAGTTCAACAAGCGTTTGTTGAGTGAATGAATATGCAGCAAATTACGTGATAAAGTGTTATTGCAAAGATAGTACGTGTACTATCAAACCACTCCTGGGAGCTCTCTTCTGGGACTGTTTAGTGTGAATAAAAATCTCTTGTGGGAACTTGTGACAAAGAAGATCTGGTTTCTAGGTTCCCAGGCCTCCCAGGTGGTGACGCCGCAGGAGCCCTTGGTCTGAGAGCCAGAGAGCTCTGAGTTCAAAACCAAGCTCTGGCATTTATCAGGGACTGGGGCTGGGAGGGGAGACCTTGGATGGGCTCTCGGCAGAGACAGGTGAGCTGAGGCCGGCAGGATGGGAGAAGACAACCAAGGGAAGATTGGGGGTATCTTAGTTTGGCTTCCCCTAGCAGAAGAGCATGAGACAGAGATTAAGGTACAAGAAGTTTACTTGAGAGGTGGTCCTGGGGAAGCGAGACAGGGAAGGCGAGCCAAGAAAATGAGTGTTACATCCAGACTTACCCCACCCGGAGGGTCCGCCAACCCCTCCACATCCGCATTTAGGGTATGGTGGGGGCTGGTGTTAGGCCTTCCGCACTGGCAACACATGGAGACCAGAGCAGAGCCTTGGGATAAATCGGTCCTGGCAGCTGGAGGTGGGAAGGCTGTGTGTGCCAATGGGGAAAGAACGAGGGGATCTAAGAAGGGGAGTGATAGCATCTGCCATGAGGGGCAACAGTGACATGAAGACCCGTGGGCTTAGAACCTTGGCAGTGGGCGCCCGCACACCCCCTGGTTCCGAGAAGCTCGGTCGCAGAGAGAAGATACGGAAAATCCATCGTCAGGCCTTCTCATGCTGGGCTGAGACCCATTCTTGCATTTAGATAACATTAAAGGTCTTCCATAAATTAGCAAAACACGAGGGGCTGCAGAAAAGCTCATGCGCCATTTCACCGCAGGCAGCGTGCACCTTTCCCAAAGGGTCCCCCTTGCCCCAGTAATTGAAGCCTTAAGGCAAGCTTTGCTGACTTTTGTCAGTTTAAGTTAGACCCTTAATACTCCTTGAATATATTTTTCTGTAAGTAAGAGAATCATGGCAGAGAAATGAAGCTATTTGTCACATAAACGGCTGCCTGGGAGGAGTAGGAGTGCAATAATGGCGGGGGTGGGGGGCTGGCGTCAGGCTACCAGATTACCTGTACGAATGAAAATTGATTTTCTTGAGAATTCTTCGCCTGGTGAAATAAATTAAATCTGCATTTACTTCTATTTGTTTAAAAACCTCTTTGTTAAAGTAAGTGCAGCAGTATACAGACATAATCTAATAAATTAAAGGAGGATAAATTTTACCTAATAACATTCTGCACAGAGAATATGCACAGAGGGAACCCACCGGAGGAAGGCTCATGGAAGCCACTTAAATGTTTGGACTAATTCTATTTGTAACGGTAAAACTGACAAACAGATATGTTCAGGCCTCTTCAAGCTTGTTTTATTTTTTCTGAATCAGGTTTATTATTTTAATTGGGGAAAAATAATCTACTGAGTTTCCACTTAGCCTGAAGAAATACAAATTTAACTAGGTCTTAAAATTTAATGCAGCTTGAATGGGGAACCACGAGGAACAATTTTTAATGAGAGGGAACTGCATTACCAGCCTTACTTGGAAACACACGAAATGAAGCCCCATCATCCGCCGTGAGCACATCATCCTGCCTCTCAGACTTTCCCTGTCTCTCCCAATACAAGGGAAATTTAAAAAGCAGTGGGTGTTTCTGGAACGTCAGCAAGCACCTAGCACTTGCTACTGAGTACACCCCGGGGTGGTGCTGGTTGGGCGATCAGGCGGTGTTGCTAATGGGCTGCATTTGTTAATTCGCTAGTGTCCCATAGCAGGGGACTTGTTGGAAAAATGAAGTTGTTCTCACTGTAGCTGCTCCAAGCCATTTGGGAATAAAGAACGACATGTGAAGGGCAGACAGTTCTGCGTTCAAAATTTTTTTCTTAATGTAGATGTTCATCACTATGAACTTCCCTCTTAGAACTGCTTTTCCTGCATCCCATACATTTTGACGTGTTGTTATTTCCATTTTCATTTGTCTCAAGATATTTCTAAATTTCCCTTTTGATTTTTCTTTGACCCATTGGTTTTTCGGGAACATGTCATTTGATTTCAACACACTGGTGAATTTGCCTATTTTCTTCTTGTAATCGATTATTAGTTTCATATCATTGTGGTTAGAAAAGATGCTTGCTATGACTTCAGTCTTCTTTTTTTAAAAGATTTTATTTATTTATTTGAGAGAGTGAGTGAGCAAGAGAGCATGAGCAGGGGGAGAAGCAGGAGGAGGGGGAGAAGCAGACTCCCTGCTGAACAGGGAGCTGGTTGTGGGGCTCGATCCCGGGACCCTGGGATCATGACCTGAGCCGAAGGCAGACGCTTAACCGACTGAGCCACCCAGGTGCCCCATGACTTCAGTCTTCTTCAGTGTCTTAAGATTTGTTTTGTGGCCTGACATGATCTATCCTGGAGACTGCTCCATGTACACTTGAGAAGAATGTTACTCTGCTGAGTTGTATGGAATTTTCTATTCATGTCTGTTAGGTCCATCTGGTCTGACATATCACTGAAGTCTGATGTCTCCTTACTGGTTTTCTGTCTGGATGATCTATTCATTGTTGAACATGGAATATTGAAGCCCCCTAACTGTTATTGTATTGCTGAGTATTTCTTCCTTCAGGTCTGTTAATATTTGCTTTATATATTTAGGTGCTCCAATGCTTGGTGCATATGTGTTCAAAGTTTTGACTAAGTGCACCAAAGAGGGGGAATTACACTTGGGTGCCCCCGAATTACCAGGCACTGGGCATATACTTCATTGAATCCTAAAACAAGGATGTTCCCATTTTCCAAAGAGGAATTTGAGACTTAAAACAGAAAATCCTGGCCACAAGCATGACTCCAAAGACCATGTTCCCATGTGACGTTTTCATCTCGTTGTTGGAAGGGTCTGCTGAAGAAAGTCATGTGTCTCTTTTTCCTCTCTTAGGGTCTTTTTGTTGTTGTTTTAAAAGATGATGGAACTGAACAGTTCTGTTTCCACCAACCAGGGGTGGTCACTTCCCAATGCTGATTTTTAACTTCCACTTTTCTGGATTCCTTTTGAGCTGTGAATAGACACGGGAAGTCTATGCGCTCTTGACTTTCAAATCAAGCCACAGTCAGACTGTTCAGCTAGAAACCTGCTGCTGCCTAGTAGCATCTAAGGGACTTGCAGTAATCTTGGCTTTTTGAAACTGAGAGCTGATGACGAGCCATGTGCAGCTGATGGCCTCCTGCAGAGGAAGCCAAGGCGCTTAGATGCATCAGGTGTCCTCCTCCCTCTGGCCCTGCTCCCTACACGTCTCCTCTGGTCCCTTGTGTCTTCCCTGCTCCCAGGACTGGCCGTGTTGATTCGACTTTCCAAACCCTTGCTGAGTGCCTACCCCAGTCTAGGGCTCAGCCATACCGCAGCGAGGGAGAGACCAGAAGCCCACCACTCACGGAGAGCTGCAGTTCAGAGGGGCTGGATGAGAAATACCACAGTGTGTGGTGACACGAGGTGGATACCCCGGGACTGGAGGAAGTGACTTCAGAAAGGGGTGAGGAGATGATCAGGAGGCAGACAGCACAGCTAGGCAAGCGGGTGGGCAAAGGCACAGATTCGAGAAGGTGAGAAGTCTCGTTCTTTTGTTCCGTGGAGCTGGAGCCATGAGAGGGAGGGCATCAGAGGAACCGCAGACTCCTTTTCTAGGCCAGTCTCAGGCGATTGATTAATCTTCAGCCAGAGGGCGAAGCAGACTCGCTAAGAATGTCAAGCGTTGGAGGGCCTTGCTTGGGTTTGCAGTTTATTTATTTTATTTGTTAAAGATTTTGTTTATTTGTGGGGCGCCTGGGTGGCTCAGTTGTTAAGCATCTGCCTTCGGCTCAGGTCATGATCCCGGGGTCCTGGGATCGAGCCCCTGCATCGGGCTCCCTGCTCTGCGGGAAGCCTGCTTCTCCCTCCCCCACTCCCCCCTGCTTGTGATCCTGCTCTCACTTTACAAAGGTGCCTCTTCCACAACAGGTGTCACTTACTAAGAAGCAACCCTGTGCTAGCACCTCACAGGGGACTCAGAGTGCTCAAGCTCAGAACACATTCCTTCCTCTCTGTCCCTCAGCTCTGCAACCTCCAGGCAGTGAATTAGGAGTCCTGCAAGCTTCCATCCGAAACACATCCCAATCCACGTCTGCTTCTCTCCAACCCACCCCCCGCCCCTGCCAAGTCTGAACGTCCAGTCATCTCTCCCATAAAATCCTGCAGCAGCCTCCTCCCCGTCTACCTGGCTTCAGGTGTCCCCATCAATTTCCTCCACTGCAGCCTATGAACTTCCTAATATGCAAACCTGTCACTTCGCTCCCCGTGGAAACCCCACTCGACCTCCCGCTGCTCTGAGGACACAGCCCAAGCCCCTTCCCTGGTGCAGGGGGTCCCACGTGGTCTGGCTCCTGTCCACCTCGCCGCCTGTGTTTGCCCTCTCCCTCCGCCGAGCCCTCCCACCCGGCCATACCAACGCCTTCATTCCTCCAGGGGCCGTGCTCCTGGCTGCCTTCACGTGCTGCCCTCTGCCTGGAGCGCTCCGTCCCCAGCCACCCTCCACGCCGCCCTCTTTCACCTGGCTACCTTCTCTCTGGCCTCTGGTTTTCAGCGCACATGAAGCTCCCTCTCTCAGGCTTTCCGGAGCCTCACGTCCTGTGCAGGCGCCTCTGATGGACGCAGCCGCGTTCGATTTTCCACTGATGACCTCATCAACAGCTCTCATTCCACCTGCGCCTCTGTGATCTTGCCACTCCCCCATCAAGAGCAGGGGGCTAACTCTTTCTCCCCCTGGATTCGGGCGGGCCTTAGTGACTGGCTCATAACCGATAGAATATGGTGGAAGGGATGCTTCATGACACCAAGGTGTGGTCGGATGAGGCCATGCAGGCCTCCCTCCTGGAACGCTCACTCTCTGGACGCTCATCCCTGATGCTCCCTCGGGGAACTCAGGTGCCGTGTTGTCAGGAAGCCCGAGCTGCAAGGAGAGCCCGGCCTTCAAGACATTCCAGCCCAGGGGCCAGACATGATGAAAGAAGCCTCCAGATGGTTCAGGCCCTCAGCCATTTGAGTCACCTGTCACCTTCCCAGAGATGGGCCATCTCTGCCCTGCGCTGTCTAATTTCCTGACCCACAGAATCCCTGAGCATACAAAACGATGGTCGTGCTATGTCCTGGTGTTTGGGGTGGTTTGTTAACACAGCAATCAACGGCTGGAACAATTGGCTACCCCATGTCTATTCCCCACGTCCTCTTCCTTGCTAGAAGAATTCTGGTTTTGTTTGGAGTGGCTCTGTGCTCGCCTAAGTACTGGCTCTTCCGGCCTGCCTTGCCGCTGGGGCGGCATGTGATACAGTCGAGGGTTCTGAGAAAGCTTGTCCTTTCCTGTTCAGAGGGAACAACGTGGACTCTGCTCCCATTCTCTCCCTTTTCTGCCTAGAAAGAGAGCACGATGGCTGGAGCTGCAGTAGTCATCTTGTGATCCTGAGGGGAAGGCCAAGAGATTTGCCAAGATGTGGGTTTTGACATCATTGAGTAACTGAACCAACACTGACAGCCACCTCCCTGGACCTTCCTGTTAGACGGGGAAAAAGGAGTTCATTTTGCTTTGAGTCTCTCTAGCAGGGATTTCCGTCCTTGTAGTGGACGCTTTCCTGACTGGTTCCATGCTCCTCATCTGTGCTAAGACACGTCTACCTTGAGAGCCCCTCTCCCCAGCAGATGGAAGCTCTGTGCAGGCAGGGACCACGTCTGTCCCCTTCCCCATTGTGTCCACCAAGCCCCACGTCTGGCACGTTGGAGGAGGTGCTTAAATGTTGGTAGAATGATGGTGAATCAATGAAGGACTGATGATTTCCAGAGGGTTAGAAGCAGAGTCTCAGAGACGTTGCCAGCCTGACAATTTCGTGGGCAAGGAAGGGATGGGGCAGGGTCTCTGACTCCCACTCCGGGACCTCCTGTTCCAAGGTCGTGGGAAGCCTCACTCGGGTCAGGTGGAGGAAAGGCTCCTCGCCACAGACCTGTGCTGGAAGCTTCCTCTCTGCATTTCTTCCATCTGGTATTAACAAATGTTAATTTGCCGCAATGATCATTGGCCTTTTGAGTGCCCTTTACACTACTATAATTTTGTGACTTCACTGAAAACACCAACCTTGTAATTTTCCTTGGCCTTACAGAAAAATCCTTGGAAGATATGTTCTAAGTCAAGGGGAAGTCCAGATAAAATTTTTTTTTTTTTTTTTTTGCTTGTGGGGTTCATTCCACTTTGCATCCAGATTTAGGTCATACGTGCGAAAACTCGTAATTTTAAAGCGGGATAAACGTGCTGCTGGTTGTTTCTGTCTCGCCCCACTGTCCCTCTCTGCGCACAAATGGCCAGCTACACTGTTGGCCATGCGTTTAGGCTAAGTGACCTTTCGTGTAGTTTTGATTTCAAAACACCCCGCAAAAATCTGCTCTTTAATTTCTCTTTAACGCGTGGAGAATCCTTTAAAATGTGATGAAGCCCGCGTGCAGGCTTTCTCCTGCCCTGGACGGTGAGGCATGCTGTGCCTACGTCACTCCCACCGGTTTTCCAGGAGGACAAATCGTTCCTAGTTGGGATCAACGGTTGCCTGAGACGCGACAGACCCCGGCGTGGTCTCCGGCGCTCCCTTGCCTGGCTGTGGAGTCCAGCTCTGCCCCTCACTAGCCTCGCGACACAGGGCAGTTTTCCCAGCCCTTCTGTGCCCGTTTTCCCCATCGGGAACAGGGGGATCTAGACTGTAGGGAGGATTAGCTTCGCTGGGACATGAGCAGCACCTGACATGAGGCGGCGTTATTCTAATGCCCTGATTTCGATCTGTGCAGTGGGGGGGGGGGCACGTGTGCGACGCTTCCGTGCAAGACGGGATTCGCGAAGGCTACAGAACCACCTGTCCTGGCCTCGCATAAAAGATAACAAGAAGGAGATAGAGCACAGGACGCAGGACACGCAGCATAAATAAAGCCAGTTAATAACACCCAGCATAAATAAAGCCAGTTAATAAATCCTGTCTATTTATTTTAATAAAAGGCCCTTCCCCAAACGCCGGAGTTAAACTTCATCTCAGAACGCCATGCCTAACGAGCGCTTCGAGGTAAGGTGGCCCCCGAGAGCTACAGAACTTTTCAAACACAGGCAGCTATTTCTGCTTGGTTGTGAGGAGGGATGACTTTTTGAACTCCATTCTCCGAGCCAGACAACGTTGACCGGCTGTAAATAGGTGCGCGCTAATGAGCTGCTTTGGCAAGGCTTCCACTTTGCCGCGTGGGGGGAGGGGGGGCCACGGCCAAGGTGTCGAGTGGACTGGGGAATGCCCCGGGCCCGGGGTGCCGTGGAGTCTGTTGTCCCTGGCAGGTAACAGGAGCGCGGGCTGCGATCCCTCTCCAGGGAGGAATGTTGGCCTTGGGGGAGGAACAGTGGGCAATTGTGCATAGAGGTCTGCAATTTTAATATCAAAAGCCCAGACTTGACATGGTTTGTGTAATCCGGGGAAAGCCACAAGAATCAAAAAAAACAGGCCAGTTCTAAAGTCAGCGCCTCTGGCCCGGAAGAGGCCAGGATAAGATCCTGTCCTCCAGTCCTCAGCCCAGACGCAGGCCCTGGGAGGGGCCCCACTGTCTCTTTCCAGCGGGGAGTTGGGGGGAGGCTTTTTGCCACACTCCAGAAACATGGGCAGCATCCTTGTGTCTCCCAATCAGGCACACAATTCAAATCCTCATTTAAAGAAATCTGTTTGAATGAAACTTAACCTCTATCTCACTCCAAACACAAAATCCAGAGCCATAGAAGCTTCTAGAACAGAGGCTTTTAAAAATATGTGTTTGTTATATTTATTTATTTATTTATTTATTAGAGAGAGAGAGAGCGCAAGCAGGGGGAGCGGCAGAGGGAGAGGGAGAAGCAGGCTCCCCCCTGAGCAGGGAGCCCAATGCAGAACTTGATCCCAGGACCCCGAGATTATGACCTGAGCCGAAGGCAGACGCTTAACTGACCGAGCCACCCAGTCACCCCAACGTGGCTGTGTTCTGATAAAACTTTACTCATGGATTTTGGAATCTGGATTTCATATACTTTTCCCATGTAACATATCCATCTGCTTCTGATTTTCCCTCCAGCCATTTAAAAATGCAAAACCATGCTTAGCTCATCAGTGACACAAACACAGGTGGTGGGCTGGATCTGTCCTGACAGCTGGATCTGTCCTGACAGCTACGGTTTGCCAGTCTCCGTTCTAATAGCTAACATCGGCGAAAATCTTAGGATCTTGACAAAGATCTTCTCGTCAGGACATGAAACGCACTAACCGCAGAATTAAAAATTGTATAAATTGGACTTCACCGAAAGTTTCTGCTCGTTATAAGACAGCATGAAGAACGTGCATCGTCAAAAGACATCATTTAGATAAGGCACAGACTGGAAAAAACATTGCCAACGCACGTATCTGGCAAAAGATTTGTACCCAGAACGTGTAGAGGACTCCTACAAATAAACGAAAAAGAGACAACAGCCCAATTTTAAAAACAAACAAAAGACTTGATCAGGCCCCTCACAAAAAAAGATCGAGGAATGGTGGATGAATATATCAGAGCTTCTCAGTATTTTCGGTCATCAGGGAAGTGCATATCACGGCCATGGAGGGCAGGACGGCTCAGACGCAAGAGATGAACGGTCCTGAATGTTGGCAGAGCAGAGAAGACGGGGGTCCCCCATGTTGCCGGCGGGAGAGCGAAATGCCACAATCCTTTTGCAGAACCGTTTATTAGAAATTCGATCATGTACCTACCATGGGACTCAGCACTTCCTCTTCGGTGTTTACCCAAGAGAAATGAAAATGTCTGTCTGTCAAACGACTTGCACAAGAATGTGTAGTGCAGCCTTATTCATAATAGCTCAGAGCTAAAAACAGTCAGAATGAGCATCACTAGGAGAACGGATAAATGGTGGGATATTTATGCCGTGGAATACTACGCAGAAGCAAAGAAGAACAGACCACTGAAACACGCCCCATCGTGGATGCTTTTGTTTCGTTAAAGACTTAATTTTTGAGAGCAGTTTGAGGTTTATGATAAAACTGAGAGGAAGATACAGAGGTTCCCCTATATGCCCTGCCCCTACATGCACACCGCTTTCTCCACTATCAACATCACTCGCCAGGATGGCACATTTTTAAAAAAGATTTTATTTGTTTGTTTGTTTGTTTGTTTATATGAGAGAAAGAGAGCACGCACAATCAGGGGGAGCGGCAGAGGGAGAAGCAGATTCTCCGCTGAGCAGGGAGCCTGACGTGGGGCTCGATCCCGGGACCCAGAGATCATGATCTGAACTGAGGGCAGACGCTTATCCGACTGAGCCACCCAGGCGCCCCAGGATGGCACGTTATTTTTTGTTTTTTACCAGGGATGCACCTGCACTGACACATCATAATCACCTTGGGGTTCACTTTCCATGTTGTACATTCTATGGGCTTGGACAAATGTATAATGACATGCATCCACCATGATAATATCATATAGAGTAGGTTCACCGCCCTGAAGATCCTCTGTGCTTCTCCTATTCATTCCTTCCTTCCCTCTAACCCTTGGCAACCCCCGATCTTTCTACTGTCTCCGTAGTTTTGTCTTTTCCAGAAGATCATAGAGTTGGAATCCTGAGTAAGGAGCCTTCTCAGACTGGCTTCTTTCACTCAGTAATATGCATATAAGTTTCCTCCACGTATTCCCATGGCTTCATAGCTCATTTCTTCTTAGAGCTGAATAATATTCCACGGTCTGGATGGACCAATGTTTATTTATCCATTCACCCACTGAAGGGCATCTTGGTTCCTTCCAAGTTTTGGCAATGTGAATAAAGCTACTATAAACATCTATGTGCACGTTTTCTGAGGACATAAGTTTTCAGCTCCTTTGGGTAAATACCAAAGAGTGTCATTCCTGGATTGTACGTTAAGAGCATGTTTAGTTTTGAAAATAACTGCCAAACTGTCTTTCAAAGTGACTGCACTATTTTGCATTTCCCCCAGCAGTAAATGACAGTCCCTGGACAGCTCCGACCACATCCTTGTCAGATTTCGGCCATGCGTCGTGGTATTGAATATTCGTGAAAACAATTACACTGAGCAGAATAAGCAAGACACAAAAGGGTCTACTATTGTCTTTGGGTTATATAGTAGACCCTTTGATGGGAAACCCAAAGACAAAGGGTATCATCTACGATGACAGGAACCAGAGACGGCTTGCCTGGGTGTGGAGGTAGGAAACTGACTTGAGTTGTGGCTAGTGCCACCAAGGGACCGAATTTCTTGTTTTATTTAATTTTAAATTAATTTGAGTTTAAAAACTGAAGCAGTACAAAATATTTTTCTCTTAAATGCAACTCTATTGTTTCGTAGGTCATTATTTCATGTTCACTGTTAAAAAGTTAGCGTTTGAATTGAGATGTGCTGTAAGTATAAAATAGACAAGTTTTGAAGATGTGTTACCCAAAAAAGTAAAATCTCTAATTATAATCTTAATCTTAATTATGATTCTTTTGGCTTAGACAAAAAAACATTTATTTATAATAAATGACAATTTTTAAAAAGCACTGGGCTAAAATTACAGTATTGAAATTATTTTCACTTGTCTCTTTGTACTCTTCCTAATGTGACTGCATTGAAATTACATGTGTAATTGCTACTGGATAGAGCTGGTCTATTTCTCCTTTTGGGTGGTGTTTAGCTGAGTATATGCATTTGTCAAAACTTGTTGAACTGAACACCTAAGTTCTGTGCATTTAATTGTGTGTTAATTTTAGTTCAATTAAAATATGACACCACATGGCCCCTACTCGACTAATTTATGGCATTAGAGATCAGGTGAGTGGAAGGCTGGTAATGGGAGGGAAATGAGGACACTTCTGAGGGACTGGAATGCTCTTTTTCTTGGTGAGGACGCTGATTATATAGGTAAGCCCAGCTTGTGAAAATACATTGAACTTCATGTCTGAAGACAAAAAATATATCTTTACTACACAGTTTTTAAAACCCGTTTGATATTTTCTCGAGTCTTATTTTAAAATTGAGCTCAGCTTTATGGTATGTCCAAGGAGTTTGGTCTTTTGATTTTAAAAGGCAAACTTATGCAGGACAAGTGGCTAATTAGTTCGGGGCTGCCCTGGGAGACACTGTTTTATAGTCAGGAAGGTTCCATGGCCCCAGGACTGGTGTCCGTAAACCCTAATCTCTCCCGGGTGGAGGACTTGCCCTATTTGAAAGAGCCAAGACCACGGTCGTGCTACTTGCTGAGTGGACTTGGCCTGAGAACAGCTCCCCGCATTACATGCACCCAGCCTTCCGCCAGACTTCGCCTTCAAAGAAAACTCCAGCACCAGAAGAACCCATTCTATCTGCTTCAGGCAGAGCCTGGTGCCTGGTGACCCAAGGGACATGGACTCCCCAAAGGTGATGGGGTGGAGGTGGCATGTGGCCGAGGTTGGGGGTTAATCACTCCGCTGTGTGTCCTCACCAGAGTGACCACAGTGCTGGGCTGCCTCAGGCAGGAAGGCCAGACAGCTGCGGGGGCTCTCTGCTGCAGGGCCCAGCTCATCTACAGGGGCAGCAGGACGAGTGGACCCAGACCTCAGGGTGTGGGAGTGGCCAGCAGCACAACGGGATGTGGCCAACTTTAGCCCCATCCCCGTCTTCGGGAGGGCCAGACCTGCAGACACAGTGGTAACAGATGGAGGGAATGGACGTGACTTTGGGCCTGCAGCCTTGGGCACCACCACTGGTTTTGACGCTCCCCGTGCAAATCTGTGCAGGTTACTCGATTTCTCTCGATCTCCACTTTCTCTCCTGATGCAGGAGATCATAATAGCCACTTGCAGGATTATTCAGGAGTTAAGTTAAACAGGTAAGGTATGCCAAGTGCTTGGTAAAGGGTATATAGTTAGTTTTGGGGTGCGGGTTTGTCTTCAGCAGAACCCCAGCCAGTGACTGGACAAAGGACGGAATCGAGCCTCTGATGAGCTGGTCAAGGCCACAGCCAAGGAGGACACAACCTACAGAATCCACATCCAGACTTTAACACCAGCCAGAAGGCCAGGGGGCTCATCAGAATATGGAGCAGAGCCAGCTGTTGATGGTTCTTGTCTTAGGCTGCGTTCTCCAGAAGCTGATGCTTGGGGGGAAGATTCAAGGGAAAGTGAAGATCCTTTGATAGAAAGTGTTCCCAGGAAAAACCGATAGGAAAGTAGGAAGTGGGACCAGCAAGGCAAGGAGGCCAAATGAGGGTAAAAAGACAAACAGTCTTGCAGAGAGGCACTGTGGCAGCCTAGATGGTGCCCAAGGATCCTCCCCTCCTGGTGTACATGGCCCTTCTGTAATCCCCTTGACCTTGAATAGGGCAGACCTGTTTAAGGGTAGGATATTGTGGAGAAGCCCCTGAGGCTGGGTCATAGGAGACATCGTGTTTCTCTCTTGCTCTCTGGCATCACTGGCTTTGGGGGAGGCCAGCTGCCATGCTGTGAGGACACCCGAGCCATCTGTGGGGAGGCCCACGTGGGAGGAACTGAGGCCTCCAGCCAACAGCCAGCACCAACTTCCCAGTCATGTGAGGGCACCATCTTAGAAGCAGAGCCTCCAGCCCCAGTCGAGCCACCAGATGAACGTCTGGCCAACATCTCAATTGCAACCTCACGAGAGACCCATGAAGAGCGCCCAGCTAAGCCACATCCCATCCCCTGACTCCACAGACACTGAGATAATAAATGTTTGTTGTTATTTTAAGTCACAAAACTCAGGGTGAATTTGTTTACATGGCAATAAAGAGCTGATAAAGTCATATAAGAGCTGCTGGGGGTGGGTTGGAGACAAAAAAAACCCAGGGCGTGGCTCTCTCCCCATGCGGGCAGGGGAGTGGGCTCCAGCAGCCGAAAGACAGTCTCCCACAAAGATATCCAGGTGCTGGCTGTTGGGGTTGAAAGCAGGCTGAAGGGTGGTGTGCACATCAGGGCAAAGGGATCTGAAGGAACATGAGTGGAACCCCAATAACATTGGCCCCAGGGGCAAATCTAGCAGTTTTGTGGGTGTGGCTGGGGGGGTGCCCACAGTGAGAACCTGGATCTCGCTGACTGGGGGAAGGTGGCTCCAAGTACACTGGTTAAGAACCTCGGCTTGAACCTGGGCGTGTCGATCTCTCTGAGCCTCAGACACCTCATCCACAACGTGGGGTCAATAACAGATCCTAGTGCACAGGGTTGTGTGAAGATTTGGTGGGGACCCTCGGGCTTGTTGTTAGCCCACAGTAAGCACTCGGGGTGTTAGCGAGTATTTGGTATTATTACTATTATGTCGAAGGCAACGGACGAGCAAGCACAAGGCACAGGCGCCATTGTGGGGCCAACAACCCGGAGCAGAGCCGGGGACACCTGTACCTCCAGAAAACAACACCTTAATCCAGTTCTTGGGGGAGTCTGCCGAAGAGGGGGGCCGAGATGCAGCTTTGCCTGCCGAAGAGGGGGGCCGAGATGCAGCTTTGCCTGCTACTCCTTTTCTGGATCACACTGAAAGACTCCTACCCAACTCTCGTGGGGACAAGGCAGGGCTGGGACCAACAAATGAGGAATGAGGAAATGGGGGAGAGTCTCCCCAGCTGGTAATTCATTACTGCCCAGGTACCTTGGAAGCCCGCTTCCAAGCCTCTGCACTTGCTGCTTCTTACACTTGACCCAGTGGTTCCCCTCCAGTCTGCTGATTCAGACGGGGTGTGCAGGACTGTCTGCCAGGCATTACCGTGGACAGTCAATACCCTGGAGATGCCGATTCTTGCTGAAATCTGCCCGACTGGGGAGACTAGAACCAGAGACTAGAACTGCCCATTTGCTCAACTCCGGGGGGCACCCCTGACATTGCATCCTCCCCTGGTCGCCCTCTTGGCAGCACTAATTTTCAAAGTATGTGCATACGTTTCTAGGACCCCCGTGCTTGGGAGCTGGAACGGACTCGGGAGTCCAGACGTAACACGTCACCTTATATCAGAGACCCGTGGCCTCCTCCGTGCAACATACTCTATTGATTTCTATCTAATAGTGACTGATGCAGCTTTTGGGTCTTTCCCTGATGAATCCAAGCTGTCTGTCAAGGAGGAGAGACAGGGCAGGAGAGAAGCATTATTATTCCAAAGCACAGTCATTAGATTAATAGTAAGCTCAAAGCAACACCATCAGCGTGGGGAGAATCAATAAAGGAACAGAGGTAAGGCTGTCTCCAGATAAGAGGGATGCTTCTCAGGCATGTGTCCTATTTATAGATCATGTGTGTTCAGTCCACCCCCGTCCCTTCTTCCCTCGAGCTTTCCCAGGCAGGCCGATTATCATCTTTAAGACTGTGTGTTGGCAACATAAACCACCACCACCATCACTCTTTATCTCTGCCCCATCTTCTTCAATGTGCCCACCAGGAAAATTAGACAAAAAACCCTGTTGCTTCCTGCCGGAGCAAAGACATTTTCTCACGACTTTTCCAAAAGAAATTTGTACCTCACCACAACTGATCTTTCCCTGTAATTTGGGAAAATAAAAACTTTAAGGCCATAAGTAGACAGCAAACTTTAGAAATAATTTCCCCAGATGGATTTCCCCTGTGCCCTTCTACCCGCAAACATTTAGTTTTCCCAAGTCGTAGCTTGTCGGCAAGTGACTTTATGTTGATGGGTTCAATTTTTATGTTCCAGATTTATTACTCAGAAAGGGTGGAGGGGGAGGGGAGGGGGATTTTCTCTGGAGGGTATCTCTTTCTAAATGGAAGGAAATGCTTCCCTGTTCTGTATCGGCGAGAGCTATGGCTGGTGGTGGGGGCAGGAACGTGGGCAGGGCAGCGGCTGACGGCCGGGGGATCTGAGCGTGGTATGACATTGGGGCCGGACAAGGGAAGGAGACTGATGGATGCAATGTCCAGAGTCTAAGTGCCACATGACAGGTGGCCAGCCTTGCAAGACGCTTTCAGCCTTCACACCCACCCCTGCATCCTGGACCACCCCCTCTCTGGTTAGAAGGAACTCCAGAATTCTCCCCCTGCTCCCTGACCACTGGCTCTGAAGCACACACTTCACCCTGCCCGCCATCTTGTTTTGAATTCTCCCAGCATCTGAGCTCATTGATCATCCATGGCTTATTTTTCTGCTTCTGGCCTCACGTTGCCCTCTGGACTTGACGCTTTGATAGAACCGCACTTTTTGTCTTGAGCTATTATTGACTCAGATCAACTTCCCTCCTGGTTCAGTTGAGCCACAGCAGTCCCTCCTCTCCCCTGTGGGATTTTCTTGCCTTTCCTTGTACCGAGAATGGGACTTAGATGGAGAAACCCCAGCGGGATTTCGGAATGGATTACTGCCACCAAAGCAGGCGTCTCTTTTGCTAGGACGTTCTCGCTCCACTCGTCCCTTGATAACTTCACGTTTGCAAATGCAGCACTTAGGAAACCATTTCCCCCCACACCCCTTGGTGTAGGAAACCATTTCCCCCCAAACCCCTTGGTGTATTGGTACCGGCTCCTATTCAGACGGTTTGTGACCTGCCCTCCCTCCCTATTTCTTTGGAAAGTTCCAGAGCAGAACTATGCACTTTCCATTAAAAGCCTATTAAAATGTATCTATTGATAAATACTGTATGACTCATCACCAAACATGCCGAGTCAAGATAATACATAAAGCTTAGGTGCATAGCTCATCAATTTGTAGCTATTTCTTTTCCCTTTAAGACATCAAGATCGAACTCCTTATAACATTGGATATCATCTAAATGCTCAACATAGGGAATTGGAAAGCTATGCCCCAGTCCTACTAACCAACTGTGTTTGCAAAGACTATTTAGTGATTCAAAGAAAGGATACTGAGGGAAAAAGGTGGAGTGAAGACATATCTTCCTTGTAAACCCACTTCCACTGTGCCCTGCAGCCTCGGGGCTGTATCGTCCTGCTGGGCAGAGTCCGCGGTGCAGCCAAAGGGCGGCCAGCAGGAAATCAGCTGAGGGGCAGGGATCATGCGAGGAAAGTCTGCTGCTTCAAGCCAGGGACTTAAGGTGGGAAAAAGCCTGTGTGTGCATGGGTGGGGGGGAGGATGGGGAGGACGGCGGGCTGGGGGAGGACGGCAGTCTTACGATCACTGTACTTCTCAGTGTAGCCACGGTAAATCTCTTCAGGGGATGGTGTTCAAGGCTTATCTTTATTCTTTCGTGCCTATCTTGATTTTTTAAAAAATGTGATTTATACTGAGGGACAGGATAAATAGAATCACAGCATGCTTACCATTTACAAGGCTGATTTCATGAACTGTTCAGTTACACATTCTCTCACGTTCCAAGCGCGTGCGTGCGTGCGCGCACACGCACACACACTTACCCCCGCACACATTCGGGGAGCTGCCCTGAACGTGGGGGCAGGCCATCCCCTTGGACTGAGGGTTGCCAGATTCAATTGGGGGTTCAGATAAACAACAATTTTTTTCTTAATATAAATATTCTTATTTGTTCTATCTGGCAACTCTGCCTGGACCCCTGATTTATGAGAAGAAAGGCTTAGATTAGGATTTACTACTTCCCAGGAGAGAGAGAGGCGGGGAGAGATGGAGAGAGATGGAGGGAGAGAGAGAGAGAGATTATCGCTTCCTCTCTCCCCTGAGCACAAAGCCCTGCGGGGACTGCTTTTCTCCGATCATAAAGTTTCTCAGTCAATTTGCTTTCCCATCTCTCCCGAATTTTTCCCTTTTTGAAGGAACTCACTCTCACTATCTCCTATTTGCCTGGATTTCCATATAATGAACCTCCTCGCCGTCTCCCTAGCAACGGGGCCTCTCACGAGCAACTTCTCCAAACAGCCTCAGACAGAAACCCCACAGAACACAGTTCTAGAAGCGCTTCCCGCTGAACACCTTTTAAACAACATTTAAACAGGTTTTGGAAATTTGTGTTTTTCTATCACGTATGAACTTCTCCCTTTTCATTTTCAGGGGGAAAGGCGCATGGACATTTTTCTTGTACAGAATAGGAGCTGCTTTTCATTCACCTCTGGGTCTCAGTGACCTGGCATGGAAAGAAGTTTCCAGATCATGCTGAACAGTCACACAAGCCTGGAGCTAAGGAGGACTGAGGGATTCTGGGGGTGATGACGTCCACATTTAGGAACAGGGAAGACAAAGACCCCTTTGTTGTGTTCCTCATACATCTTATACTTTGAAAGATTTTTGTTTACTAAGTTGCATGTATTAAGAAACAGTGAATTCATTAAAGACATTATTATTATTAATCGAAGACATACAACAGGCGATCGGTGTGTCCACTGCTCCAGAGCCAACCAGTGTTTCCCAGGGAGTAGAGAGGATTCCAGTCGAGGGCAAAGACACGCTGTATTTTCTTTAAGCTGAATGCTGCGTGCTCCATAAATCTGCAGGTTACGTCCGTGGAAATACAGAAGCAAAACTGAAGACTCCCTTACTGCCCGCACAAGAGAGGGGGTGGAGCTGAACGCGGGTGGGAGATGTCAGCGATCCTATAAGAGAGAGGCTCTGGAAGAGGAACAGGGTCATTTGGGGGCACTTGAAACAACTCCACCAACGAGCACACAATTTTGGGACAATGGAGTGATTATGTTCTAAGGCTTGACGTCCAACTGCCTGGGTGCAAATATCAGCTCTGCTGCTTCTTATGTGTGTAGCCCTGACCTCGAGAGCCTCAGTTTTCCCATCTGTAAAATGGGGCTGATGACAGTACCTACTTGCGCCATTTAGGATGCGTGTGGAAGCGAAGAATGCAAAGTTCAACTCAAATTGAGACAGTATCTTGTTCATCTCCATTCCTGGGCAGTGCAGGCTTCATCATACCCCAACGACAAGATGGCTGCCAAGCAGTCACGGAGCTAGAAACGTCCATGGGGAGAGGCCAGGATCCCCTCCAGGTACCCTCACAGGAGAGTGAGCAGGCCTCTTTCATGGAGACCTCATTAAACCTGCGCCCAGGGTTCATGGACAGGTTTGGATGATGCGGCCACAGGTGAGCCAGTCAGGGTCCAGGATGTGATTACGTTGGTCGGATAGGGCTGGAGGCACCCACCCTTTCCCCAGAGCAGAAGCGGGGTGAGCCCCAAGGAGCACGCCTGCACGGAGATCAGGATCCTGGTGGGAGAGCTGTGAGGGTTCGGGCAGGTACACAGTGGGTGCTCAATAATTGTTAGCTATTTATTGGCTGCTATTCTTTCCCCAGTGGAATCAGGGTAACCAGCCGCCTTGCAAAAAAAAAAAAATGTACTCCACTGGAAATGTCTCCGTGCACGCTCCTTCATCATCTTCATCAACACTCTCACTGGCCGAGTGCCTACCGTGTGCGGCCACTGTTGCAGGGGCTTCAGGTACCTAGATCTAACCCCCGCAACGACCCGAGATGTGGCCTGTCCCCAGTGACCAGCTTCAAGGGCACCCTCCCCTTTCCCTCCCGTGCGGAACCCCGATTTTGTTCCGCGTGCCAAGGCACTACATTTTTAAAACAATTAATACACTCCTGAAAACAGACCAAATCCACCTCTCCTTCTAGGTGTGAGGATCTAAAACTGCGAGACCGTCGGAAATGGAAGGACTACGTCCTAGGGACTGAGATAGACAAGGTAGCAGGTAACGCCCCCGAGGTTACCAGGCCGCCCCGCCCCGGCAGGGGTCACGTGACACGCCCTGGCCAATGAGATGCGAGGAGACACCTGCCGCGACTTCTGCCGGTTGGGGGGCGGGGCGGAGATGGCCTTCCTGGCATAGGTGCCCCCTGTTTCTCCTGGTGCTTCCTTCTCCTTCCTCCTGCCGCCCGCGGGACACAGGCTGTAGGGGAGCAACCACCTCGTGGTCGTGGGGGTGGAAATCCCCCGCTAAGAACGATGGCGCGGCAGCGAGGAGCTGACTAGTGCTGGGCCACCTCCTCCTCCAAGACGTCTTGTCCTCTGTTGAGGGGGAGGGAAAAGCACTCTCTTTGCTGACCTTGGGTTTCTGCTACAAGCGAATATAGCTTCTCGCAGGTAATCGCTAGATATTATGACTCACTTTACAGATGAAGAAATCTAGGGAGGCGAGCCCTTTACCTCACGTCTGGAATGCAAACAAGCTCCAAAACCAGTGCTCACACCTTAAGAAGGGAGGAAATTCTGGCACATGCAACAGAGTGGAGGAACCTTGCAGACGTGACGCTCAGTGACGTAAGGCAGACACAGAAGGACAGATACTGTAGGACCCCACGTCTATGGGGTCCCTGGAGTCCTCCCATTCCTCAAGACAGAAAGCAGAAGGTGGGAGCCAGGGCCTAGGGGAGGGCATGTGCCGAGTGGGTGTTTGGGGACAGAGTCTCAGTTCGGGGAAGTTGAAAAACTTCCGGAGATGGATGGTGGGGGATGGCCGCACGCAGTGCGAATGCACTTCATGCCCCTGAACGGGACGCTTACAAATGGCAACATGGTAAAATGTATACCATGAATATTTTACCACAACAGAAAAAAAATTCCATGTGGGAAAATCTTACTAAAACAAAACAAACAAACAGAAACAAACAAACAACCCAATGCTCCCTCCAACACCTGCCTCATAAAAAGCATTTTGGGATGCCTGGGTGGCTCAGTCGGTGAACTGTCTGCCTTCGGCTCAGGTCATGATGCCAGGGTCCTGGGATTGAGCCCCGCATCGGGCTCCCTGCTGAGCAGGGAGCCTGCTTCTCCTGCCTGCCGCTCCCCCTGCTTATGTGCTCTCTTTCTCTCTGACAAATAAATAAATAAAATCTTCAAATAAATAAATAAAATCTTTAAAAAAAAAGAGTATGAGCATTTTGTGCTTCTTTCAAGAGATTCTGAGCTCCTGCCCCCCGCCCCGCACCCCCGGTCCAGGTCCTTTGGGTTCTGGTGGGCATCCAGGATGATGAATTGGCTTCTGCTGTTGGGACTGACACCACTCTGCCTACAGTGAGGACGAGGGACAGGCAAGACCCGTGCTCACAGCTCTGGAGACAGAGGCTGAATTTCTAGTGCCTCCAGGGATGGGACGACAGTGCTGAGTCCAAGCCTCAGCGGTAGAGACACGTGGCCACACCAAACCAAGAGGACCAGGGATAACATTTCTCCAGGAAGGAAACATTTCCAGAGTGCATACATTAACATTCAAGAATCCCTGAGAATATTCAGAGTGTCACGGAGGTCCTGATTTGGGGAGATGCTCTCCCTTTCCCTAAGTGAAAATGTCACTGCTCTGCCTCCAGAAGGAGGCTCGCAGCTCAGCTCCTCTACCCCAGGATCACTGAGGCATCCTAATTAGGTTAAAGGGTTTATACATCGTTCCTTCCCATTCATCATCCCTCTGGATATTTCCGTGTGTGAGGGTTCAAGCTGTGAGTCACTGGTTTCCTTCCTGCGGGGGGGGGGCACATACAGAAGAGTAAAAAATGTCCATCTTGCCTTCTGGTGCTTAAAGCAAATCTCTTGAGCCTGAGGACGTGTAGGGAAGGAGAACAGGGTTCATTCAGGCCAGCGGTTCCCAGCCCCGGCAGCCCCTTAGGATATCTTGGGGACCTCTGACACATGCAGATGCCCAGCCACATCCCAGACCAATGAAATGAGCAGCTCTCGGGTGGGGAGTCTGGTCACGGTGTTTTTTTCACAGTTCCCCAGCTGATTCCAATGTGCAGCCGACTATGAAAAATAGTGCTTTGGGATCCTTGCTACGCAATGTGTGGTCCGTGGACCTGCAGCATCAGCCTCACCTGGGAGCTCGCTGGAAGAACGATCTTGGGCCCCCCCTCCAGGCCTCCTGAATCACCCGGATTACCTGATTCAGAACCTACAAGTTAATCAAGTTCTCAGTTGATCCACGTGCACACTACTTTGGGAAGCTTTAGGAGGGATGTCCTCGGGAGGAACCTTGATTATGGCTGACGATTTCAAGCCTCATTGCCCTCAACTCTAGTTAATTGCTCCCCAACTTCTCCCACCTTTGGGGAGACATGGGCCATGATGCCGGCCATCCCAGGGGTGGGGTGGTGCCTGGGCGTCCACTCTGACTTGCTCAGCATGGCGTGACCCAGAAGGGTTCATCGTATACCGAGCTGTGTGACACTTCCAGGGCCAAGATAATAATGATTACGAATAACAGTTCCGTTTACTGGTGACCTACTACGTGGCAAGCACTTGGCATGTGGCGCTTCATTTAATCCTGCTGGCAATCCTTTCTTAGTATGGAAGTTGATATTCTTGTTCCTGATTTATATGTGGGGTAACAGAAGCTCAGGGAAGAAAGGCATTTGTCCAACTAGTT
The DNA here is from genome assembly GCF_964656455.1 of Halichoerus grypus. Taxonomy (NCBI): domain Eukaryota; kingdom Metazoa; phylum Chordata; class Mammalia; order Carnivora; family Phocidae; genus Halichoerus; species Halichoerus grypus. The sequence continues at coordinate 2,395,904 of NC_135717.1, forward strand.
CATGCCACTGGCATTGCAGTGGGGGGCGAGTGGCTGGTTCTCCGTCACCCCGCTGTGCTTAGGAGCCTAATGGTAGGAGGTGAGAATGAACGGGGGAAGGCCACGCCCAAGGACGTGAGGGGAGGGTGGAGGAGGGACGGTGCAGAGCAGTAACCCCAGATGAAGTAGAAAAAAACTGTGGTTGTCAGGACTCCTGGTTACAAGGGACGGAAACTTAATACCCGCCAATGGAATCGCAAAGAGGGATCTGTAGACTCATCTGAAATGTCTGGGAGCAGCGGGGCCTCAAGACATAGTGTCTTTCTCTCTTTTTCTCCATCTCTCAGATCTGCTTTCCTCTGCGCCCATGGCGCTCCCAGGCGGGCTCTGCTTCGTGGTGGGAAAAGCGTTGAACAGGGTCCGTCCTACACTTACTGCTTTGCCACCTGCAGTGGGAACTTCCCAATAACCACCCAGACCCTTAGGGCTGACACCGGTTGGCATTTGGTTTATCTCTCCCCCAGCTGATGGACATTTGGGCTGTGTGCAGTTTGGACTATTTATGAATAAAGCTGTTGTGAACATTTTTGTACAAGTCTTTGTGTGGACGTGTGTTCTCCATTCTCTTGGGTGGATTCTGAGGACTGGAATTGCCGCATCATATGGTAAGTTTAGGTTAAAGTTTTTAAGAAACTGTCAAACTGTTTTCCAAAGCTATTGTATCATTTTACATTTTCACCAGTAGCGAATGAATGAAAGTTCCAGTTTTTCTACATCCTTGCCTATCCTTGGGATTGTCTGATTTAAAAAAAAAAAAATTATAGCCATTTATTAGGTGTGGAGTAGTGGTATCTTATTATGGTTTTAATTTGGGTTTCCCTAGCGACTAATACTGTTGAGTGCCTTTTCATGTGCTTATTAGTCATTTGTATGTCATCTTTGGTGAAATGTCATTTAGGTCTCTTGCTCATTTTTAATTTGGTTAAATTGTCTTCTTATTATTGAGTTGCAAGAGTTCTTTGTATTTTCTGGATGCTGTTCTTCTTCATCAGATATATGATTGGCAAATATTTTCTCGTAGATAGTGCTTATCTTTCATTTTCTTAATGGTGTCCTTTGAAGTGCAAAAGTTTTTAATTTTAATGTTGTCCCATTTATCAATCAGCTCATGCTTTTGGTGTCGTGTCTCAGAACTCTCTGACACAAAGTCTTGAAGATTCTCTCCTATGAGTTCTAGAAGTTTTATAATTGTAATTCTTACATTTAGGTCTATGGTCCATTTTGAGTTCATTTTTAGATACAATGTAAGGGCCTAAGCTCTTTTATTTTTATTTTATTTGTTTATTTATTTATTTTTGGATATGAATGTCCAATTGCTACAACTGCCGTTTTTGAAGAGACTGTCCTTTTCCCTATTGAATTGTCTTGGCATCTTTGTCAAAAAATCAATTGACCATAAATGGAAGGGTTTATTTCTGAAGTCTCACTTGGGTGGATTCTGAGGACTTCTGTTCCATTGGTCAATATACCAACCCGTCTCCCAACACCACACTGTCTAAATGACTGTAGCTTTGAAATTGGGTTGCGTAAGTGCCCTAGCTTTGTTTTTCCTTTTTACAAAATTGTTTTGGCAACTGTAGGTCTTTTGCATTTCCACATACATTTTAGGACCAGCTTGTCAGCGTCTGCTGAGATTTTAACTGGCATTGTTCTGAATCCACAGATCACCTTGGGGAGATTCACATCCTAACGACAATAAATCTTCCATTCCATGGCCAGGGAATGGGTCTCCATTTATTCACATCTTCTCAGTAATGCTTTATAGTTTTAAGTGTACAGATCTTACACATTTTTTTTTTGTTAAATTCATTCCAAGGTGTTTTATTCTTTTTGATGCTATTGCAAATGAACTTTAGAAAAATTTCATTCTCGAATTGTTCGTTATTGGCGTAGAAAAATACAATCTATTTTTGTAAGTTGATCTTTTACCCTGCAAACTTGCTAAATTTAGTCTTCTTAGAAGGATTTGTGTGTGTGTGTGTATGTGTGTGTATGTGCAGATTCCTGAGGATTTTCTCCATATAGAATGATGCCATCTGTGAATGAAAAGTTTTACTTCTTTTTTTTTTTGTAATCTGAGCGCTTTCAATGTTTCTTTCTTTTGACTTACTTCACTGGCTAGAATCTTCGGTGCAATGCCAAACGGAAGTGGGGAGAATGGACATCTTTGCTTCATTTCTGGTCTTTGCAGAAAGCATTCCAGTTTTTCACCATTAAGTGTGATGGTAATGGTGATCTTTTGTACTTCAACAGGTTGAGGGAATTCCCTTACATTTGTATTTTGTTAATGGTTTGTTCGTGAATGGGTGTTGGATTTTGTCAATTGCTTTCGCTGTGTCTATTGGGATGATTCACCATCTGAGTGTGTCATCTGTTTCCTGCTAGGACCCTGACTGATAAAAACGCTCACTGCAAGATGAAATGTAAATGATGGAGTTCCCTATTCCTCCATTAATGGATTATTGCACTGACTTGGGGCCTCTTCTCCCAGCCTTTTGGCTTCAACAGATTTGGGTTTTAAAATCTGTCCACAAATTATTCGATACTCCTGGTATTAAAGGTGAAACCCAATTCCCCTCTTTGGGCACGGACTGGACTTAGTGACTCTCTTCTGATTAATAGAATATGGCAGAAGTGCTGGTGTGTGGTTTCCGATTCTAGGTCATAAAGGGCGTTGTGACCTCTGCCTTGTTCTCTCTCCTGGATCAGTCCCTCTGGAAGACGCTGGCTGCCTTGTTGCCAGATCACTCAAGCAGCCCTACCGAGTGAGCTCTGGGTGGGCCCTTTGGGAAGGAGAGCCTCAAGCCTTCAGATGACTGAAGCCCCAACCAACATCTGACCGCAAACTCATGAGACACCCGGAGCCAGAACCACCTAGCTAAGTCGCTCCCAAATTCCTGACCCACCAAAGCCGAAAGGCAATAAATGATTATTATTTTCAACCACACGGTATTGGAGTGATTTGCTCTGTAGCAATTGAAAGTGTAAGAGACATTGTTACCTTTTCTCAGGATATGTTAAACTCTATAATGATGAGATGGGGCTGAAGGAACAAAGATTTCTAGACCTGGGGCATGTGTAGATGTTAGATCCCATAAGGATTAGGAACCCTCTGAGAAGAGGGGCTTGGTGAGCAATATACATGAAAATGTTTTGTAGGTGGCAAATATGGTGTAGAGCATCATTCCTAGGAGTATCACTGTGGTTTCCAAAATTACACTCAGTGTCATCTAGCATCCTGTCCATCCCACGTGTCAAGTCTTTGATCATTTGTGTTCTTTTAAGAAAGGAACCCAGGGGGCGCCTGGGTGGCTCAGTTGGTTAAGCGACTGCCTTCGGCTCAGGTCATGATCCTGGTGACACATGCTGACACATGAGCCCTCCCACATTTGTTCCCACCCGTTGCTCTTTCCAGACTGCCAGATAAGAGGGACCCGCACACTCTGAATTTTGATCACCTGTGGGTGGGTGATCAGTTTTCTAATTAGATTCTTCACCCAGCCCCTTCTGCTGGAAGTTTCACCCAGGAGGGAAGATCTGAAGCATTTGTGTCAAAGGTTATAAAAGCATTTATACAGCAAGTGCGGTCTTGCTTGACAATCGGCAGTAAAAAAAAGAAGAAGGAGACAAGGAAATACCTGCCTCAGGCTGCCATCCTGCACTGCAGCTTTTGTGTAAAGTGAAATGTGAGTCCTTGTTTTCTGATGAGCAGAAGGTCACCATTCATCTCCATTTGCACAATTAAAGACTTTCTCATCTTCCTTCCAAGTGGGAGGTAAAGTTGGTTTACTTTCCCAAGAGACAGGAAAGTCTTCTCAAGTAGCCTTGTGCCTTTGTCAGAATGTTCTGGATACAAGCGACAGAACCCCGACCCCAATCCTAAGTAGCTTGAGCAAAGCGGGTAACTTTCTTGTCTAACTGAACCAGAAAAGTGGGCAAGAATGTAGCTGATAAAAGGGAATTCGAATGCCACCTTTTATCGATTGCTCTTTTCTCAAATTAATTGCCTTCACTCTCTCCTGACAAAGCTGAACCTATGGCCAACAGCTGTCCCCATCTCGTACATCCAGCTCCCTGCCTCATGTCACCATCGGGATATCCATCAGGGCTCACACACTAAATGTGGAACCACTTTCCTCTTTGCTCCCCACCCACTCTGTTCCTCCCCACCCCATGGCCTTTGCACACATTGTGTCCTCTACCCAGATATTCCTTCCTCTTTCTTTACCTACTTAGTTCCCATCCACACTTAAGAGCTGGTGTGCAGGTTTTAAAATAAGTTCACAAATTCTTTGATGCTCCTCTTTCCCAACTGGAGCCCAATTGTCCTTCATTTTCATGAATATGGCAGAAGAGACTAGGTCATAAAAGGCATTGTGACTTCCTCCTTGTTCTCTCTCTTGCCTGCTCTGGGAGAAGCCAGCCGCCATGTTGTGAGGACACCCTCAAGCAGCCTCTGCTTGAGTCTACCTGGTGAGGAACAGAGGCCTCTGGCTAACAGCTGGCGAGTGAGTTTGGAAGTGAATCCTGATGCCCCAGTTGAGCCTTCAGATGATGCAGCCCCAACCAACTGCTTGTCTGCAGCCTCATGAGAGCCTCAGCCAGAGCCACCCAGCTAAGCCATGCGTGAACCCCTGACCCACAGAAATGGAGATAATCAAACATTTATTGTTTTGAAGCACAAGGTTCCGTGGTAATTTGTTACATGGCAACAGACAACTGGTATGGTCATTTCCTGCATTATTCTCTTTCATAGTTCCTCTGACATTTACATTTAAATAATTAGCTGGGGAACTCACTGTTTAGAAATGTCTATTGTGGTCCCCGCCGTGGCCTCAGGGCTCTGACCCCGGTAAGTGATGATTGGGGTTATAGCATGCATCCAGCTGGTGGTGGTTCAAGTCTGATGGGAGGCATCAGTGGGCCAAGCAAAACAGACACCCAAGGCCCATCGTGTTCAATAACCCCAACTTTATAAGACAAAGTTATTCCCTGTAATAATCACACGACAACTATTATTTTCTGGAATCCTTCTTTAGTTTTCAGACAAACAGTAACAACTGAAAACAAATTTTTATTTTAAAGATATTGTTGGAATTCAATGAAATGAATGTGCTGTTGAAACACAGGAACATTCAATGCCTCAGGGCTGGAGAATCGCTCCTTGAGCAAGCCCCAACCATCTCAGACCTTGGCAAATTTCCTCCTTCAATGCGCCCGCACTGCTGCATTCCTGAGGGTCGGGGCCAACCACGTAACTGGGACCTCTCCACATCACCCTCCGCGTGCAACGTGATGTCGATTCTAGGACAAGTCACAAATGTGCCCACCTGAAGCTAGACCATTCCATGGGAATGGCAGTAGATGTCTAGAACTGAGGCCGATGGGAGGATTTGGGGAGGGTGTGGGAAATACCACCAGCTCTGGTGCAGAACTGTCAGCACAGGGCGATAATAAAAAGCACATGGACTTTTAGTTGGTTTTATTATTATTTATTTATTTTATTATTATTCTCTACAGACAGCGCACCCTCGTTGAAGACTCCTAGGATGGATGGCTCCCACCCTCGGCAGGCCACTCCTGGAAGGACCAATGAAGGAGTCATCCAGTGATGACCTATGAGCAAGACACCACGTGGGGCACATTTTTCCAAACATGTAAGGGGCAGGCATTGGCGACCTAGGGCATCTTTGCTGTCCATGCTCCAAGGACAGTGGTCTGGGTGGCGACGGCCAGGCTGTGGGTGTTGGCTCATCGCTGTCTTCAGCTGCAGACCTTTAGCAGCTCATGCATTGCCGTGATGGGCGCGGGCACCAGCCCGCACAGACCCTCCCAGAGCAGAGTGCAGGCTTAGGAAAGACGCTCTGGGTGTTCTCAGGTTATAGCTCCGTTTCCTACACAGAGTCTTTAAAACACATTTAAATATTTCAAATCGTCTCTAAATTTTTTAGAATTCATAAATTTGGAACAGTAACAAGATCATAAAAGAAAAAGTGTGCTCCCGACCAATAGGAAACAGAACTGACTTATTTATATGTTTATCATTTATTTTCATTTCCCACCGGGATAGTCCCCAGAGATTTAATTTCTCTTTTCCTACAGAATCTAAAGACAGCAGAAGTCGGTGTTAAATAATCTTTACTCTACACCTGTTCAAACTACCTGCAAGACACTAGTCATTTGTCCTTATGCACAAACATCAATCCCGGGAACATGAAATTTTAACTATCAATAAATATTCCAACATCCACACACACAGAGCATCTAATTCCAGCATCAAAATGCAGATAGGCATGAATAGGTATTTGGATTTATGACAAAAGGAATCTCGTATGGAAGCCCCTCTCAGGTAGGTCTGGGACCGGTGTAAAATATTTGGGATGATGTCTGTTTCTCTCTATTTCTATCAAGTTGGTGCTGTAATCCTGTTTAATTAATAATAAACATCGCACGTCCATCCCACCCCCCACTTAAATTACGTTTGGAATGAGATGGCTTGATGCTTCTTACAAAAATGCCTTGAAAAATAAACCATGTCGGACATGAGTGGTTTATTATCACTCAGAATGCTGGCAGGGGAAGTCTCAGAAGAGGATAGAATTGATGCTGCTTGCTGCTGGCATTTCTCCAACGGGGGCAGTCCAGTGCCGTCTCCTCCTGGGCCTGTGCGTGCATGGTGAAGGAGCTCCCACATGCGCTGCTCCCCTCCGTTGTCCCGCACCTCCTCGCTCCCCTCTGCCGGGTCCTCGGGGCGCACTCCCCACTGTGCACACCAGCCACCATCCAGTTGCCAGAATCAACCATCAGGAGAACAGAGATCTCATTGTCTGGAAGACCGTCAATGAGCAGCATTACACTGTGAGGTGTTCGCAGTTTGGTGATCCTCCAAGCCAAGGTTCTTGGACAAGACTCTGCCCAAATCACACGGTAGCTGTGCTCTCAATAACTTGCTCTGTTAGGAATATGGGCAATTATTTATTGAGCACATACTAAGTCCATCCCAGGAACGATCTTACTTCATCTTCCTGACTGGTATTCAGAGCATCTCCATTTTACAGGTGAGAAAACCAAGGTGCCCAGGAAGCAAGCAGCTGAGCCTGGAGAGAAACCCAGACAGTGCCTCCAGAGTCCAGACTCAGCCCTTTCATTGTACTATTGATTATGAATAATAATAGCTAACCCCTTATGAATACCGTATGTCAAGAAATGTGCTAAGCCTTCCGTAAATACTGCTTCCTTAATTGTTGTCCACTTTCGACAGTTGAGGGAACTGATGTTCGGAGAGTGAAGTCAGTTGTCTCCAGAAAGTCCTAGAGCCGCCAAGAGAACCCCATCTTCCCAACTCCTTAGCCCCTTGTGGTGCTCTGCTTTATGGTTATAAAGGATGGGACAGTGGGGGGATCGGCCCCAGGGGTGAGGCCCCCCAAGACCCACCCTTAGGAACTGGGTTTCACTTTTCTTCAATCTGGTTCCTGCCCCCTTTGCTGTGTCGTAGTCCCTCGGACGGAGAGAGCCAAAGAATAACGAAGTGAGAACATTCCTGAGGTACCGTGCCCCTCCCCCACCCATCGGATTGTTTAAAATGAGGAAGAAAAGTGAGGCTATATTAGATGTTGGAGAGAATGTTGGGGGGGGAGCAAATCTCATGCCCTGTTGATTAAGTGTTAGTTGATCCAGCCTTTCTGGGAGCAACTTGGAAGTCTCCAGTAAAGTTGACGGTGCACGGAATCACCGGCCAGAAATTCCACGCATGTGTATGCACACCAGGAGGCATGAGAAGGCTGCTCATTGTCTGCAAAAGGGAACCAGCCTATATGCCCCCAACAAGGGAAAGATGAAAAAGGCATGGAGTATTCATACGATAGACTCCTGTAAGCGAGGGTAATGAATAAACTAGGTGAGTATATGGATCACCATGCATAATCATCAAAGACACACTGTCAAGTGACAACAAGCAAGCTGGGGGAACCGTAAGCAGCCCAAACAACAGTATCACAGACTATTCACGGACAGGTGTATATGATGGCCCGGAGCCCCCTGCGCCCCGTTCAACAGAAACGAGGAGGCAGAGAGCCCTGCTGCTGAGGTTGGAGGCACTGAACTTGATCTGTAATGTTTTGTTCATTTCATATTTTTTTAAAGCCCCTAAAGACAGAAAATGTTGGCATTTGTCGGTTGGGGTGGTGGACGCCTAGGAATTCCTTTTGTTAATCTCTGAGCTTTTCTGTGTTCCAACATTTGAAGAAAATGAAAGATCGACACGGAAGTGCATACCGGATTCATATGACCCCCTTCTTCCACAAGCAAGGGAATGTTTCATGGCAGGTCTGGTGCTGGAGACTGAGCTGCTCTCCCAAAACAAGTACATTTCTTGCTGACATGCTCTCCCCAGAAACAGTGAGCACAGAAAGCAGAGAGCTGGCTGGCTTTACAGTTGCATCCAAGAGATCTCTAAAAAGAAAATCTGGACATTGTAGGCGATATTGATTCATACATACGCAGAGACCCAAATCAGGATGGGAGGGTAAAAAGCAAATCAATCAATAAATGCATTTCTTCTGCTCCTGACCTTAGATAATGTGTGCTGATTGAGGGCCTTGTCTCTTATTCACAAAACCAGTGTTAAATATTAATAATTCGTCAGATGGCTTGGCCCCAGAAGAGGCCACGACCCCCTCCCCCAGGGTACTCTGGGGGCTCCTACAGCCTCCCCAGCCCCACTCTGCCCCCACCCCCGGGGGTGCTCAGACAGATTTAGATTAGAAGTCACCAGGACCCTCACTCTCTCTACCAGCACGATCGCGGACAGGACAATTACGGAAACAATTCACTGTTCGAACCGGCTGAGCTCATAATATCAGTGTGGATTTAGAAAAATCATTTCTTGGCCAAGAATTAAAAATAGCTCTCCCCCCACCCCCAAATCCCTACTCCTCTCTTTCTCTCTCTTGCTAGATTTAGAATCTGAGAAACCTTGATAGGTCACCTTCTAGTTAGTATTCCTCTAGCACCTCCTATTTGCAACACGCTTAAAAATCATTTTCTTTTAAAATACCCATTCTTTACACCATTCCTGCGAGGGAGTTCCAAGTTATTAGCTTAGTTTTAAATGCAAAGGGGTGGAAGCAGAGAGGCAAGGGACCCACCCACCCAAGGAGCCTAAGGGACTGGTTTGGAGATTTCACTGCAACTCAGGACTTCACCCCCAAATTTGAGCACTCAGTGAGAGAAGAATCCCAGCTGTTTCTTCTCAGCGACCCCCTTTCTTCTGTCCTTGACAGGTTCTCTGCCATCTTGGAATTAAAGAAGAAAATATTCAACAAGGGACCTTCGTGGCAACTTTTTGTGACAGACATGGAAACTGAAGCCCATGGAGGGTGCCCAGCGGGAGAACTCGGGCACCTCCACCCCCTGCCCGGTGTTCTTGCCACTCCATTGCCTGCACCACCCCACCCCCACCCTGGCCGAACAGGTTGACAAGTGCCCCCCACCTTCATGTCCACCCGGGACCTCAGAAGGTGACCTTATTTGGAAATAGGGTCTTTGCGGATGTGATTATTTAAGACGAGGTCACACTGGATTAGGGTGAGCCCTAAACCCATTGACTGGTGTCCTTATAAAAAGGCCATGTGAACAAAGAAGGAAGGCCATGTGCAGGGGGGTGGGAGGCAGAGATCGGAGTGATGCGTCCTCAAGCCAACCAACGCCCACGATTGCCAGGAACCACCAGGAGCTGGCAGAGGCAGGACGGACCCTCCTCCAGAGCCTGCAGAGGAAGCATGGCTCTGCCCACACCCCGATTTCAGACATCTGGCCTCCAAAACTTGGACAGAATACATTTCTGTGGTTTCAAGCCCCCCAGTTTGTGGTCCTCTGTCTGGCAGCCCCAGGACCACGACCCGCTTGGATCCTACTCTCTCCCCGTGGACCTTTGTCTCCCAGAGGGGCTTCTTGTCCTTAGCTCTGGTGATGGCACAGGTGAGCAAGCCTACATCAGTCTCCTCACTCTGAAAAGCATATTTACAAAGTCCAATACCTGGGGCTACCTGGCGCCCATTCGCTATTTTAAAAAAACAAAAATTCTTGGAAACAAATAATTCTTCCTGACCAGGGATTAGAGTTGGAATGTGTCCCCAAAATAAAAAGTTGTCTTTACTTTGCCTTTTTTCTTTCTGCCTGCCTACTTGACATCCTTCTTCTCTTCCTTCCACCCTCCCTTCTTCCTTCCACCCTCCCTTCTTTCTTTCTTCCTTTTTTCTTTCTTTCTTTCTCCTTCCTTCCTTTCTTTTCTTTTTTCTTTTTCTTTCTTTCTTTCCTTCTTTCCTTCCTTCCTTCCTTCCTCCCTCCCTCCCTCCCTCCTTTCTCTCTTCTTTTCTCTCTCTTTCTCTTTCTCTCTCTCTCCTCTGCCTCCTCTTTCCCCTCCTTGAATACCATCTCCAACTTGTAGGAGCTATGTGATTCTGGAATCTAAGCCAAACGGATTTGAGAAAGCCACCTGAGTACTTCTTCCAAGCCCACATATATCCCCTGGAAAAAAATCATTCCTGACATCCTACTGATTCAGAATCTCTGAGTGACGAAATTAGATTTAATTGAAGCTTCCCAAATGTTAAGGACCACACTCTGAGAGGCCAGGGTGACTGCTGTCATCTGTTGCCTCTGTCCCCAGAAGGACCGGGTCCCCGGCTCGCCTCTCCAAAGCCGGCAGGTTACTAACACCACCTTATGGCCTCAGAGCAAAGTACATATTGGTGGCACCTGATGAAGGTGACAACACGTCTAGGCACAGCGAGCTCAAGCTCTTTTCTTGTTATGTCTTTTTATTTCCCTATGCACTTGGGAGCTTTGAAACTGCATTCCTGATGCAGAGGGAAGCGTGCATCAAAGGAATTCTCTAGTGCCCCCTCAGACCTTTTGAGAAACAAGCATTTTGAATGTAATAATAATGTCACTGCCATAAAGAATTATATTATAATTAAGCTGATATGAGTGGCCCCAAACCTTGATGATCACACTGTCTTTGTTTGGAACTACAGCTAAAGGAATACGTTGGTATTTTTCTTGCAAGGCAGTGCTCATCCTGCTCAGCTAATCAGCACTATTTGCCTCATTCCTATAAGATCGTTCTATAAGGCTGTGGGATTTCACTGATGTCATCCCTCTTGCTTGCAGCATTACTATTGGGTACGGTGGAAATCCTTACGTCCATTAGGAGCAACGTATGAGGCAATCATACAACTCAGAAATCATAAGAGCAAATAATAATTACAATAGGGAAGAAATATCACACCAGCCTACACTAATGCACTTAACTGTCAAAGAGAGATCTTTAAGATGATGAACCACACGCCCCGCGGGAGAAAAATGAGAAGGAAAATGCCAGTACAATTTATTCTGAGTACTCTCTCTCATGGAAGGGATCACGTTCCGCTTGGTAATCATTTCCCAAGAAAGTTGTTGCAAACCGAGGAGGAAGGATCTGGGCTAGCTCGGTGTGAGGTCAGGTGGCACTGGGCGCCGGGGCTGGGGCTCCAACATGGGAGTCCCGGTCCACACCCGCTGCGCGGCAGGGGACAGGGATAGAGAAGGTGAAAGGAGATCCCCAGTCCGGCAAGGGGCTGAATGTTTCGTACCACCAAGGGTAGAAATAAGAGCTGGCTCGAGAAGGGAAAGAATAGTAATGCTCAGAGAGTGATTTCAGTGGGTCTTCATTGCATCCTGTGGGAGAGCCAGGATTGTATTTTTGAGCCGAGGAAACAAACCCGGAAGATAAACTGTCCTCCTGAGGTCTCATGTAGGTTCCTGGACTCGCCATCTCATCCCAGGGTGGGGTGGGTGCATGCAGCAATCTGAACAATTAAGGCAAAACTAGGTATTTTCTCGAATGAAATTTATGTCACTTAGAATTATTGCCAGGTTTTCCTTAATGCTGTGTGTAGGCTGCCCAATAACCCTGATGCTAAAAATGTATTTTAGGGAGGAGGGAAGGGAGAAGGCAGAGGGAGGGCTAGGGAACTGGAGCGGGGACCCGGGGGTGAGGTTGGCTCATATCGCTGAGCACCCAGTACAGCACTTTCAAACAAACTTCTACTAGACCCCGTTCAGGACGCCTCTTTCTTACAGGGAAGTATTTACTCCCCAAACCCAATGCGTTCTTGAGGTTCTGTTCCGCTTAAATACCCCAACACCCACCCCACCTGCAAGAGGGGCCAGGGCGCCTCCTTGCTGGCTTCCCTCTGCCCACCCTCCACTCAACACCCCGCACGTATCAGCGACCAAGCCCTCGTGGGGGCACCCCGACACCTCCAAGCTGCCTGCCTCACCTTACCCCCACCGCGGCGGCTCCCAGCTGCATCTGCGCGTTGATTCGGTTGACAACAACTGAGCCAAGCATTGATTTTCCCAGACTCCGCCCTCCAGCCACAAAGCAGATTCATCTGAAACCAGCCCCAGCCCCGCATCCCTCTCCCTAGCCACTCCCTTTGCCTTCCAAGGAAGACCCCTTAGGATCTCCACGGCCAAAGTTCTGCTTTTCCTGACAGGCTTTTCTCCTCTAACTTCCAGACCCGACCAGGCCCGGTCTCACGGCTTCCATGCCCCCCTTAAGTCATGCTCTTCCCATGTGTGTGCACTTGTCTGACGTCTGTCCATCCTTCAAGATGCACCCCCAGCACCCCTCGTCTGCGAGGCGCTCTGCTTCTCTGAGCAGCGAACAGGGTCATGGTGCCATCCCGTTGCTCCATCTGCAGCCCCAGAGGGTGGCTCCCAGTCTCCCTGGCAGCAGGCAGGATTGTGCTCGGGCCTTGGGTTGGACGTGGGTTCTGCGCTCTGTTCCTCGGTCGGTTCCTGGTTCTGTCATCCTTCGCCAGCTCACACCTGCTGCCCCTCCCCCGCCCCCCCAGCTGCGACAGTGGCCTCAGCTGCCAGTTCCCTAGCTGGGGCTGGACCTCTAGGCTCCTCGGGCTCCTGGCACAGCCTCAGAGGTCCAGCTAGAAGAGCAGCGTGATGCTCCCCTGAGGGGCCGTTCTGGCTCCAGGGCTCCCTGCAGGGCGGAGGAGGCATTGGGTGAGGCTCGTCACAGCTCGATTTTCCCCTCTGCCCACTCCCCTTCCTCCGCCTCCTCCGCACGGCACTCCTCAGTGGGCATCCTGCAGCCTGCCGATCTCAGAAACTGGACCTGGGCGGCAGCTGAGGCCACTGTCGCAGCTGGGGGGGTGGGGGAGGGGCAGCAGGTGTGAGCTGGCGAAGGATGACAGAACCAGGAACCGACCGAGGAACAGAGCGCAGAACCCACGTCCAACCCAAGGCCCGAGCACAATCCTGCCTGCTGCCAGGGAGACTGGGAGCCACCCTCTGGGGCTGCAGATGGAGCAACGGGATGGCACCATGACCCTGTTCGCTGCTTGTCTTCCCTGTGCTTGCAATTATGCAGCCGCAGTGAGCCTGGTCTTCGCTCCTTCGCCTTACAGCTGCATTAACCATGCCTTTTATTCTCTGTGTTCTAATGCTTTGGCATCTTGGGGCTTTGCTGACCCGGAGGGACTGGCCCTCCCAGGGCGAGCTAATTCCCAGCGATGACACACCACTCACCTCTGAGCACACCTTTCGAATGCAAACCAGCCAACCCAGAGCCCATACTCCAACCCTCTCCTCCGTGGGGCTCTCACACTCTGGGCCACTATCCCCCTGCCCCGATCACCAGAGCTGGGTCCCAGCCACCTGGGGACAGGCCCTATGCCTCAGAGCCCACTGGAATTATTCAGACTTGCCAGTCCTCAGCCTACTCACCCTGCTTATCCTTGAAAGGTAAGCAGACGTCTGACTGTGCCGGTTAGACCAGGCAGGCGATGACTTGCATGGATCAGCTGTCCCAGGAAGGGATGTGGCCTGGGGCACAGATTTCCACAGAAGAAGCAGTTCCTGAAGGGCTCACAGCTGAAGGCTGGCTGGCCAGCAGCAGGAGCGATGGGTTCCTCCCCGAACCTGGCAGGGCACACGGCGGGCACACGGCGGGGCACACGGCGGGGCACACGGCGGGCACATGGCGGGGCGCGGAGCCCATCCCAGCCCCCACCTCCTCCTCACTGAGACCATTCTCCAATCAGTAAATCAACATTATTAAAACGTTCCCTTGTTGATTTTATTTTGCTAAGTCTTATTTGCATTCATTTTGTATCCTCACCATATTATTTCCCCACTTGCTGATATTACTGGGTGCATTAATTGCAGTGGAGAAGGAAAACGTAACTGTTGAGGGTACACACACACACACCCTCGAGTGAGCGCATTTAGTGTTAGATGATCAGGTTATTGGTGTTTTAAATACCTGATGTTACGCAAAAACCCTTGCTGGGTTGTTATATGGGTGGTGGAGATAGTTTTAGTAATCTTTGGGAATTGCTTGGGGTTTTTAAACGGCCTGGAATGCATTATGATATCTTCCCACTTAAAATAATGGAATATGGTCTCCCATTATCCAAAACACTGCTCTGTGACACGTTTGAAGGGGCGGCTTCAGTTGGTTTTTCACTCAGCAATCCGGCACATAGAGCTTTACTTCATCCTTTTATTTATTTATTTTTTATTTTTTTATTTTTTAGATTTTATTTATTTATTTGAGAGAGAGAGACACAGCGAGAGAGGAAACACAAGCAGGGGGAGTGGGAGAGGGAGAAGCAGGCTTCCCGCTGAGCAGGGAGCCCGATGTGGGGCTCGATCCCAGGACCCTGGGATCATGACCTGAGCCAAAGGCAGACGTTTAACGACTGAGCCACCCAGGTGCCCCTACTTCATCCTTTTAAATAGCTGCAACATATTCCATAATAAGGTATTCAAAATGTCCCCAGCTACTCTCTATTGACGAAAACTTACTTTGTTTCCATTTCCCCCCATTAGAAACAACGCTGTAACATTCTAGAGTGGTTGCCTTTTTTTCTCCACTACAAACAATGCTGTAGGAATCATTCGTTTTCCCTACACCCTTGTACACGTCTGTCACGTGTGGTTGATTTTACTTGTGTAGGATAAATTCCCAAAAGTGAGGCTGCTTGCTCAACGGGCACGCATTTTAAATTTTGATAGATAGTGTAAGATTAATTCCTGTAAAGCTTACGGAAATTCACGCTCCTTCACAAGGTGCCAGAGCACCAAGCTTCCCATATTCTTGCAAGCATTGGAAGCTAGTGTCCTTTTAATCATTTGTTAATCGAATCAATGAAAAATGTTATCTCACGATCAATTTAATTTGCATTTCTTTGATGGGTTGTAAGTTTGAGCAACTTTTCTCAAGCTAGATAGGCAATTTCGATTGCTTCTTCAGTGAATTGTCTGTTTCTGGACTACTTTTCTCTAAAGTCTTGGTTTCCTTACCCATAAAATGGGGAAACAATGATATCTGTCCCTTGGAAGTTCTGAAGGCTTACTGAGTTAATAATGCACACGGAGAGCTTGACAAGGCATCTTGCAACTGAGAAAGCACTGTTGTTATCATTGCACCCCTGGGGTTCCAAACCCCAGGGCGTGTTTGCACTATTTTGCTCTGCACACACTGGGTCGGGCCCAGGAAGGGAAAAGGCCAGGTTAAGACAAGAGTTTGGCCATGTCATGGACTGATTGAAGGCAGGAGCCTGCAGCAGTGGGACCTGGAATAGGCAATGGAAATGTCAGGAGCTAAGCTTGGAGAACTGAAATGGGGAGCAACATTGGCAGGGTACTTTTGGGGATCAAGAAAAACGGGGCTGATCCTGAGCAGTGGGAATAAAATACATGAAGCAGCTTCCATATTCCAAGTACTTTGCCACCACAACATCTGAGTGAGATAGGACCAACTGATTATCCCCATCCTGAGACTCAGAGGGGTTAAGTGACTTGCCCAAGGTCACACACCATGTGAATGGCAGGGCAGAAACATGAACCCAAGATTGTCTGACCCCTAGCCCTGAATTCTCCTTTATCCCATATTAAGAGACTGAACTGACAGGTTTCCAAGCGACCCTGCCCATAGGTAGAGGGATGCCTGACCACGGGGGTCACCCCACAAAACCTAAACCGTTGCCTTTTCTTGATTTCTTTGCTAGAATGTTAGGAAGAAAATAAAAAGCTCCCCAAGTCATTGTGCAGCTTCTGTATTTCTAGATCAAGCAGGAGATGCATTTGTTACCACACTAATTAGAGCAGAAATTAACTGAAATGCTGAGTTTTAGTAGAGAGCGATGAGGCTGCAGGTGTCAGTAATTAGCGAAGAATGAGCCATTTGATGTTTGTAGACACAGCCTTCCCAACTTTCCATTCAAAATGAACTTTGTGGGCATATTGTTTGGAACAGCCTTTGCTAATGCGTGTGTCTATCGTGATGTTGTAATTCAGCATAAATATTTTAAATAAATCAATAATGTCGTCCTCCAGTGGCAATGCACAAATGAAATTTTCAAAAATGAAGGAAGAATAAAATATTTTTTTAGTGAGAAAGGCAGAAACGTGCAAGACAGCCACACAGAAATTACAGTTTTCTCGCTCTTTTTTTTTTCTCCTTCTTTCTTTTGGTTTCTTGGGGTATAAATAATTCACCTTCAATATCCTGTCCTGAGCAGGGATGGAGCAAATAAAATAAACAGTGGAGATCTGCAGGCTTTGGAAATGGACCAGACATTCACTAGTTAGTCCGGAATTTCACTGCTCAGCAACAACCTGAGTTCCTAGCGGGGAAGGGTTAAAGAGGCAGCGTCCATACACACAGAGGGAGTTGTGCCTTAGAAAGCGGAATCTATCCTTTTATCAAACCAGATTAGTTGGCCAGCTAGGACCTCTGAGAATGTGTTTTCAGCAGGCGGGAACAGGAGCCCGGAAATTCTTTCCCTCGCGAACAGTCGTTGCCTGGATGTATGGGTGTGATGTGTGTCCATGTGTGCACGTGTGGTGTGAGACGTGTGCATGTGTGGTGTACAGATTTTAAGGCTTTGAATCAGCATCAGCGTCAACCGTAACCCAACATGGCACACCCCTCACCATGGGAAATTGGGTCCAGGTTTCTCACTCTTGACTAGGGAGGGTGCCTGGCTTTTCCCAACACCTGGTTGGGTTCTAGAACATTCTCTGCTTGTGGCTCTGTCTGTGAGTCATGCATCTGCACATACATACATCTTGAATCATCCAGGTGGGATCCTGCAGTCTGTGGCAAGATGAGGGGGCCCTGTCTTTCCTCAGCCAGCCTGATGGACCTTGTTCCAGAAGCTGCCTGTTGTAGGGTGCAGGGGAGATGGTCCAACAGATGCGCTCTGACAAGTCAGCATCCTTAAGGATAATAGTACAGTGGATCAAAACACATCAAATATGTTTAAATCCACGAATTCAAGGTACTTAAAAAACAAAACACCCCTTGTGACCATCTTTGGGGGATGCTAGGGTACCAAGTCATTATTTTGAAAACTGATCCATAAAAGGAGAAAAAAAATCAAACATTTATCCTGACTTTCCTCTGGCAACCACATCTCAGGCCAGGTGACCAAATGGTGGATGAAGGGAGGGTCCTCACTGTTGAAGTGTTCTAGCTAATTAATGAACAGGAATGTAGAATTCACCTAGAACCATTTTGCAACCTATAATATGTTCATGGAACTAAGCAATGACCGTTAAAAGCCATAAACATCCCTCCCCCAAAACACAAACCAAGCATTCTGTGCCCCCACCGGAAGGACACAGCACTACAAAATAAAATATTCCTGCCCAAAACACAAAACCTGAATCTCATCAAGACTCTAGACCCAAATACTAATTTACAGAAAATACAGAGGACAAAGGAACGTGTTAATTGACACCACAGAGATGCAACCATCAAAATCTAGACAGAGGCAAACTCCATAGGACAGATGACCCAATTTTTTCATCAAATAATGAGGTTAAGTAATAATTTAACTACATAAGAGCAAGGAAAGGGAGGAGTGTAGATTAAAGGATACATAAGAGAGGTCAACTAACCACACTTTGGATCTTACCTTAGATCCCGAATCACATTTAAACACGGTAAAAGAAAAAAATCACAAGACAGAGAACCTTGATCATTGGCTGGGATTTTTTTTATTTTATTTTATTATGTTATGTTAGTCACCATACAATACATCATTAGTTTCTGATGTGGTGATCCACGACATTGGCTGGGATTTAATGATATTAAGGAATTACTGTGGCTACTTTTAGCTGTGATAATGGCCTCATGCTTATGTTTTTGAAGATGTATACTGAACTATTTACAGATTAAATGATAGAATGTCTGGGATTTGCCTCAAAAGAACCTAAGGCCCACAGGGAATGGGTAGAGGAGTGCACGAAACAGAACGGGCCTTGAGTTGAAACCCACTCAACTTCCTGGGACGGTGGAAGTGTTCTCGCTGTGTGGTCCAATATGGTGGCCACTGGCCACCTGCAGTTACTGAGTGCTCAGAGCCCAACACTGACTCGGTTTCAATTTTAGAAGTCTGTGCCTTTCTCAGCACTGTAGTGTGAAGCAGCCTTAACCCAAGGACCAACAATAATGAGGTGAGAGGTCTGAGCTCTGGTCCTAACCACACTTCCCGGGCTGTAGGACTTTGAGAAAGTTGCTGGACCCTATTTGTCTCCCGTTCCTCCACTGAACCCCAAGCTCCTACTACTATGCCTCACCCATTCACCCCCGGGGTTGCCCACAAGAATGCAGGAGACACAGTAAGTAGAGGACCTTTGAGAACGGCAAAGCACCCATGAGTCTGAGAATATTACACATTCATTTATCCAACCTGCGGCAGAGAGGTGGCATGTTGGGTGTGAAAGACTGGTGGGGGCCAGGGAGAGCCGGGTGATTCATCATTTCATAGAACCCTCCCAGGTTAAATCTCTTTCTCAGTGAATTTCCTGGGGAGAGTTCAGGGCTGTAGTCCAGCTAACAAATCCATTCCTTTGCTTTGACTCTGGACCAGTTTCTGGGTCCACATCAAAGCCAGTCTCCCAGGAGCTGCCTGGGAACCATTCGGGCCCCCGACCCTCCAAACCCTCTCCAATCCCGCCCCCCCGCCCCCAGCAGACCCACATCTGCTGCATTCCCTATAGCTGAGCCTGGCAGGGTGGGAGTCTTGCTCATTAGGGGGTGCCCACTCAGTCCTCTGAAGGGAAGCCAGCCCCACACCTCATTCTTATGTCTAGAGAAGGAGGTAGGGTAATGGGAGGGGGTGAAGCAGAGAGGCCATGCCTCCTGATCTAAACTGATTCCCCTTTGGAAAGAAGAGGGTCAGAGAGAGGAGGAGATAAACAGATGAACAGGACAGAAAGCTCAGCAAAGCTCTGGGGCTGACTCCTTCCAGTCTGAAGATGGAGTCTGGGGGAAGGGGACTTGTTAAATGAAAATGGGACGAATCTGGGCCATTTATACCCAGTCAAGTCCTGTGCTGGAAATCTTCCATGTTTTAGAAGGAAGGGAGCTCTGTGCCCCACTGTTCTGCTCCGCCCCACGATGCCTTTGCAGGGGGAAGGAATGAGAACTCTAAAAGGGGCCTAATGAGAGACATGGTGACAGAGCTTGGCCTGGAGATGTTCTGGCTAGATCCTGAGAACCTGGTTCAGGTCTACACTGGCTCCTAGAGAGGATTTGACGTCTAACCGGTCAAGGAGGGGTGATTAAAGTCATCCTGGGGGAGGGGAATTCTGTCGGAGCCCCTGTAGAAAGAGCTTGGAAATGGTGTTGGAGGGTTAGGGGGCTTCCCCGAGCGTTCGGGGCCTCTGGGCGAGGGCCTTTCTGGACTCTTCCTTCCCTTGCCAACAGGAAGCCGGGGTCACTCAGGGGACGCATCCAGCCTGACTGTGTCTTGGGAGCTGCCAGCTCTGAGCGGTGCTGGTGGGCATCCCCGTGGACACGGCTGGGCACGTCGCTGTCGCTGGCTGCCTGGCATCCTGCCTCAGAAGCCGTGCCCAGCGAGCTGTGACACCACATCAGACAGGAGAGCAGGTCGGCTTAGAAACACACCGTGAGCAGGTCATGCATGGGGGAAGCAGTGGGTGCACACAGGGCTCCCCAGATCGGGTGCCAGAGGGAACGGCTTCTAGAACTCTCCTGGAGTAGCTGGGGCTACTGCTACTGCTGATTCCCCCCCCAACACACACTTTTTTTTTTTATTTGTTTGAGGTCCATTTCCAGAAGTACAAGATTATTCGTGGGACACATTTCTCATTACACAAAGTTAATTTTTAAAAATTATCATTAGAGATTGTAATAACTGTGTTTGTTACGACGTCACCCCACATAATGCCTTACAGTAAAACACTGAAGGATTTTAGTTTAGTTTAAACCAACAAATTAACACACACACACACACACACACACACACACACACACCACTGACCCCACTGCATGAAGCTCCTCCCAGAGTCAAATCCACAGAGACACAAAGTAGCAAACGGGCTCCAGGGGCTGGGCAAGGCGGGTGGGGAGTGTGTGTTTAATGGGTGCAGAGTTTCGGTTTGGGATGATGAAAACGTCCTGAAGATGGATGGCAGGATGGTTGCACAGCCATGTGAATACACTTAATGCCACAAAACGGTACACTTAGAAATGATTAAAATGGCAGAGCTTTGCCACATGTGCTGAGTTTTACTGCAAGGAAATCGGGTAAAGTTGTAGCAAATGCAGGCGTCGCAATGGCTGATAGTAAGAGAAAGGTTCCCCCCGGGGGGTTGTGAGAGTCAAGTGGGCTAATCTATAAAGACCCTAGAGTGTGCCCAGGACAGAGCCGTTCTCCAGAAATGTTGGCTATTATTCCCAAAGGCGATGCTGTTGAAATCACCACGGGGGGGCCTGATTGGACTCCACTGCCCCCCCCAATTGCATTTCTCATGGAGTCCAGCAGGGGCGACAGCTCCAGCCCTCCCAGATTGGGGGAGGGGGGTGGTACGGTCGGGGGTCCAGGGAGCCTTTCCTTTCCTCTTGTGTTTTCAATTCTCTTGGTTGCTCTTCTGGGGGGATGGAGGGGTAAGCATCTTCTCCCACCGTTTCTGTTACCCTGCAAGAAGCCCAGCTCAAAAGGCAGCTCTTTTCTATGTGCAGGGGTGGGGGGGCTGTGGGCTGCTGTAATAAAATAGCACAGACCCCGTGCCCTATAAACAACAGGCATTTATTTCTCGCGGTTCTGGAAGTCTCCAGTCAAGGTGCCGGCCGATCTGGTGTCTGGTGAGAGCCTGCTTCCCCGGCTCATAGCTGGCACTTCTGGCTGTGACCTCCCACGGTGGAAGGGACCAGGGACCTCTCTGGGGTCCTACCCCGAAAGGCACTAATCCCATTCCTGAGGGCTCCACCCCATGACATAATCACCTCCCCAAGGCCCTAACACCCTCACCTTGGGCGTTGGGGGCTCAACAGAGGAATTTGGGGAGGATACCAACATTCAGGAGTAACGGTCATCTCTACAATGGGGTCTTCCCTCTCTGGACCGTTCCTTCAGACCCGGTAGCTCTGGAGACTTCCTCCCTTCTGCTGTCCTTCAGGGTGGCCATTAGCGTAGTCCCGTCACCTCGGGGAAGTCATGCTCCAGCTGTGACGTGCACGGAGCCCCTGAAGATCTGGATAAAATGATTGGCTCAGCAGGTGTGGTTTTCTAGCAAGTTCCGGCTGCTGCTGCTGCTGCTGCTGCTGCTGGTGGGGCTTGGGTCACACCTCGAGCAGCAAGGCCAAGACTCTTCGAATGCGCCTGGCAATGACCCCAGGGACTCGTGCGTGTCCGGGAAGAGACAAAGGTGGGCTCTCACCCCCGCCACTCCCCACAGACCTGCTTCGGGACATCTCCAGCCCTGTCACTGCTGCCGGTCAGCTGAGAAGCCTCACCGGTCGTGGCAGCGCCGGACGGAGCTTGCTTTCTAGTAAGAGCTCGGCCTGTAACAGGCGGATGATGTTCTCTGGTCGAGTGTGGTTCAGGAAGACGCAGGACCAAGTAGGAGCTCTCTTCAGATCCCACTCAACCTGAACTGCCTAGGGCATCAATAGAGCCCCAGGGAGTGCCCGGGGCAATAGAAAGTTCCAGGTGCACCTCACAAAGACCTGTCTGCTTGCTCTTCTGTGGAATGTTCCCTCCTAACAAGGTAGAAAAACGACTTGCCCTCCCTCCGCCCAGCCTAAGAATCTAACTAGAACTTTTTTTGGCTCCCACGCGCATGCTTGCACACACACACACACACACACACACACACCCCTTGCTCCCAGAAGACTAGAGCGAGTTATTTGCTGTGGGCGAAGGGGGGAGGCACGGGAGCTCCCCGACGCTCTCCTGCTGGCCGACACTTCCCGCCCCTCTCAGAACACTCACACCCAGGCCCTCTGAAGAATTCTCTGGAATTCGCCTGAGCATTAGGCTGGGGCTCCATCTGTCCCCGGAGCAGAAATCCTGCTTCTCTGACATGGAGGGCAGCCTCCCCGGAAAGCGGCCATGGAGCAGACACCCCCCTGCAGCCCAGAGCCTGTTCCGGAACGAAGGGTTAACTTGCAAAGTACTTAGCGGAGATCAAAGAATTGCTCGCTCTCGTGGTCTCATCACAAACAGGTCAGGTTCAGAGCTGCCACTGATACGTCATGTGCAGTCAGGTGTCATTACGTCTCGTGAATGTTGACACCCGTGCGTGTTCTCTTCCACGGTACGTGTGCTTGAGGGTATAATGGTGGTTCGGTACCAGAAGTTTCCTTAGATGTTTTCCATAGCCTTTCCTGCCTGTTGGCTCAAAGGACTTTAATGATGACTGTGTGGAGTGGGAAATCCTTCCTGTTCTAATCCCTCCTGCAGGACACGGCAGAGGCGCCAGCTCGCCAGGGGGTTGTCCGCATCCCAGCGAGGCAGCCGTGGACTCGGTTATCCATGACTGGAATGCACGCGGAGCCATCGAAGACACCGTCCACTTGACCCCCGGTGGGCAGGACACAAGGACGGTGCCTGGCTCTCAGAGGGCCCCCCCCCGCCTTCCTCCAGCCACTTCCCTCTGGCTGGCATCCAGAGCCCCAGCCCGAGCAGGACGGAGGTGGGGACTGGCCATGGGGGCATTGAGAAGCCACATCAAGCCCCAGCCTTCTGGACAAACCCTCTGGGTTGCTGCTCCCCGGCTCAGGACATAAAGGAGGGTGTGATCCCCACCTCCTCAGGCCACAGCTGAGGGAGCATCGCTTGACCCCACACTTTGTCCTGTCAGGATTCCATGGCCCATGGGACCAGGCAGGAGCAAGCCTGGCAGGGGCCCTGGAGGGAGTAGGTGGCCCCGCCAGAAAGAACTCCCCCCCGGAAAGCTTGCTCGTGGAGATTTACTCACACACGCAGTGAGCCCTGAAATCCCACAAAACAACAGTGACAGGCAAGGCGGCAGCATCTGTGGAAGAGCCTGAGGCTTGCTCCAGGCTTCTGCCATGCCTGGCCTGGTGGCTCTGGGCCCACCCCAGCCGGTCGGGGACACTCCGACGGGCAGGAGGGCAGAAAGCCCTGCACGCAAAGCCCAGGAATCTCCTCGAGCCGCACAGCCGTCAGGAGCCTGGTGCTGAGGTCAGATCTGGGTGGTAAAACCAGCTGCCACCCTTCCCGGCTGTGACCTGCTGGAGTCCTGACCCCAGGCCCTGTGGCTGTGACCTTATTTGGAGATAGGGTGATGGCAGAGGTGATCAGGTGAAGATGAGGGCATCAGGCGGGCCCGATCCAGCATGACCTAAGAGGGAAGTCGGGACTCACACAGAGGGGAGCCGGTGCCAAGACGCAGCGGGGACGCTGTGAGGGTCGGAGACACGGGGCCATAAACCAAAGGACATCTGGGGCTGCCGAGCCTGGGAGAGGCGGGCAAGGCTCCCCCCCACCGGTTTCAGAGGGAGCGCGGCCCTGCCCACACCTGGATTCCGGACTTCAGGTCTCCAGCCTGGGAGACACTGCACGCTGTCCTAAGCACCTCGTCAGGATGGACAGGAACCCGGGACGGTCGTAGAGTCGTCACGGCTAAGGAGAGGATAATGCCCACTCCGGAGCTGCAAGCTGCTGGGCACTGGGGATGGGCTTGCTACTGGAAGTTTCTGTTCCCTTGGGGCTCAGGGGAGGGGAAGCGGGGGAGGTCCTTTTCCCAGCCAGATGAAGATGAGCTTGACCTTAGCGTTGCACTCCTTCGATTTTATTTCATGATATTTTATTTTGCTGGCTGGGAGTGGGAGAAGGGCAGGGAGCTCAGAAACCCTGAATGTAAATGTATGTAAAATTTGAAATGCAATTTACACTGTTGAGCCAAGAGCCCTGGAATGCTCAACCTTGTTCTCTCTCTCTCTCTCTCTCACACACAAGCTGGCCCAAGCTCCTGAGGAAGGCAGGGGGCAGGACCAAGCAGGTGGCTCTGACCGCAGGCCTAGCTCTTATCAAAGGCAGGAGAGGGTTGCAGATTCTTTTGTAAGTAAACCATCCAC
Organism: Halichoerus grypus; assembly: GCF_964656455.1. NCBI lineage: Eukaryota > Metazoa > Chordata > Mammalia > Carnivora > Phocidae > Halichoerus > Halichoerus grypus. The sequence continues at coordinate 2,420,370 of NC_135717.1, forward strand.
TCTCTCTTTCTCTTTTCCTGCATCTGTGTTCCCTCCCCCACCTCATGCACCCCGCTCCCCCCACTTCCTAACAGACCCAACTTGCAGAGATTCCTGGCTCCTGTAAATACCTCCAGCAGCATACTAATTAAATGTTTCAAATGGTTCTCATCCATGGTTAAGTGAAGATAAAATTTTAATGATTTAATTAGCAAGCTCAAGGAAAAAAAAGATCATAATGAAGAAAGGTGTTTGCAAGTGTCCTGGGCTCTGAGCATTTCTCATAAAGCTGTGTTTGAGTTGCAGGAGGCTAGGCCTGGAATGTTCACTGCCTACTGTCCTGGAGGGGGGCCCCACTTGTCCCCCACGGCTGTGGGGAGCAGGGCTGGCTCTCACCTGTGTCCAAGGGGCTGCGCCCAGGGGCAGCTGGGAGAGGGCGCCCTGGAAAGGTTTGCTAATCAGCCTCACCGGGCCCATTAACTTGCAATCCAGTGGAGGCACCTGATGCCATTTTCCAAAAGCTGCTCTAGAACCCGGTCGGCTTTTCACACATTTCTTGTGACTTTTTTCCTGTTCTCGTTTCGGTGAACAGCTCTGAATGGCCCCATAGTGTTCATTGAGCAGAAGGCATCGTGTCCCGAAAAGCCAGCAGACGGCGTCTCCCTGGCCGGCTCTGGCAGAGGAAACAGTGTGTGCCCGGCTGCTTCCAGAACTCTCTGGAAATGGAGCGCCGGTGCTCACTGCTGGTGCCGACTAGATAAGGAACAAGTGTGCCCCCTCCTTCCTTGAGCGGACAATGCCTGCATGCATGGGGCTCCTGTTCCCCCTGCCCTAAGTTGAAGTCCCACTGTTCGTGTCACATGCATGGTGAAGGCAGGGACCCAGCGCTTCCTGGAACTCCCCTGGTTTGGGCCACGGTCTTTATATGCAGGAGATTCACCTGACAGGTTCACCTGGAATGGCTACGTAATCCACCCCCTTTCTACCTGCTCTTCCCTCCCACTGGCCTCACTGTTGGTATTAATCATGTTTTTTATTTTCTGTGTTCTGATGCTTTGAGACCTTGGGGTCTTGCTGACCCTGCAGGGACTGTCCCTCCAGCTAGCTAATTCCTAGAGATAACAAACAACTCCCCTGGGAACATGTCTTTCAAATGCAAACCAACCAATCCAGAGTCCTGCACCCCAACCCCCTCCTCCATGGGGCCCTCACCCTCTGGGCCGCTGTCCCACTGCCCTAATCCCCCAGGGCCACCTGGAGTCCACTGAAATGATTCAAACTAGCCTGTCCTAAACCTGCCCACCCTGCTTCGCTCGTTCCTCCCACGGAAGCCGGCCACGTTTTCCTCCTGTCCCCTCTGCCTCTGGACTGTCCCTGGTGCTCACCGGTGTGGCCCTGAGTGACATGCAGCCTCCTGTTTCTGTATGTATGAGAATAAAGACGATTTCCTTATGCTGGGCCTTTCCATGTCTGTTTCTCCCCACAGCTGATGACAACAAATCCCGAGGACCTTCGAATCCAGACCTCTTCTTAGCGTCAGATTTTGTGAAGCCCAGCACCAAATCGCTATCGTAGGGCTGTTTCGGAGCTGCAAACATCCAGACCCACAAACATCCAGACCTGTGTTCCACTCTTCTTCCCACGAGGCTGATCTGGAGAGGCGACATCACTGGGCGAACCTGTCTTTGGCTTTCCATTGGGCTAAACCAGGGGGGAGCCCCAGAAGGAGTTCAGAGAGACAGAGGGGGTCAAGGCCTGTGTCTGTTGTTGACTCCCCCGGCTTTCCCCTTGCATGGTGGCCTAGGGCCATGTGTGTCCCTTGACTGAAGTTACAGGTCACCTCAAAATGGTCTTCTCCACGGGACTCTCTCTCCCCTGCCCCGTCGGGGCTGGATGTGGGGGCAGCTGACTGTCCCTAGCCCTGAGACACTTCATTCCCCAGTGGGCCCCCAGCAGACTCCTCACGGCTTCGTCGACGGTCTTTCTGAAACCCTTGTGAGTTATCTTGATTCGAGGGCACCATCTTTGCTGGGAGGGTCCTGACACAGAGCCCGTGTTGCGTGACTTTGGGGTTCCACAGACAGACAAGGAGGGGGTGTGCCTCTGAGAGCCTGCACTCCTCCCTGGTTCTTTCGTGTCAGCTTTCCCTCCCCCACACAGTCCCCTTCCTTCCTTTCAGAGAGGAGGGCCCAGGGATGCAATATTTCTGCCAAAAAGTCTTTCCCTGATGGAATTCGCTGCTGGCCCAGCCTGCACACTGCCAGGCCTGGCTTTCTCTGCCAGGAGATCTGGACATGGGAGGTCACCGAGGCCTGCTGGGGGACCGGCCTACCCCGGCAGGGGGGACGACGCCTCACGTATGAAGAATGCCTTCATACAGATGGTTTCTAAATTCCTTCCCGCAAAGGAGGCTGTAGAGGCGCCAAGGGGGAAGGTGGGCACCTGCCTGCTGCTCTGAGGCAAGGAGAGATGGGGAGTGGAGGGAGGGAAATGTAGGTATGAAAGCCAGGTGCAGGGAGAGGGGAGGAGGCAGGACGAGCTGGATGCACGTGCAAGAGGTGCTGTGGACCCCAGAACCATCCAGAGAAAGTGGAACCATCGATGCAAGGGAAATAGCTGGGCTCAAAACCGGGGGTGGTGCTGAAGGGTCTCAGAGACTCCGTGCTAGCGCTCCACATGCAGAGATGTGGCTGGTGTGGCTGCCGTGTGCGGTGTAGACAAGCCAGAACACGTGGACTGGGGAGCACTGAGCCAGTCACAGGAAGGGAGTGTATCAGTCAGCTCTCAGTGGAGAGGTGCTGCATAACAAAGCACCCCAAAACTCAGTGGCTTAAAATAGCAATCATTTATACTTACGGGCCCGAAGGTCAGCAGAGAGTTGGAGGACTTAGACTGGGCTTGGCCGGAGGGGCTCTGAGCCACATATCTCTCATCATCCCCCTGAGACAGTGGATGAACCAGGCGTGTTCTGTTTGTGATGATGGCTGAAGGTAAAAGAACAGATGCAGACATGCATGTCTTGAAGCCCAGGCTGGGAACTGCACACCTCACACCTTCCTGATGCTATTGTGCCAAGCAGGTCCTATAGATGAGCCCGCGGTCAGCAGTGGGAAATACTCTCCTCCCCTTTCATGGGAAGAACGGCCAAGTCACGAGGCAAGGGGACTGGATATGCAGGGAGGGGAGGGGCTGGGCCAGTGGCGGCCACATGGGAGAGAGAGGTGGCCACAGAGTAGGGGTCTTGGCATCTCTGGAAATTACGAGGCGGGGAAAACTTCACATCCAAACTTTCAGACTTTTCCAGAATAGGTTTTTAAAGTTTAGTGAGCTCACATAGGACTCTGAGAGTCTTCACCTAAAGTAGCTTGTCCCCCAGTGGGCATTTTCCCAGAAAGCACAGTCTCTTTCTCAGCATTCTCTCTGGAACATCCGTCTGACCCTGCAGGTGTTTTCTGAACACCAGAATGACAGGTCATCCACAGGTCCAGAAGCCAGGAGGTCACAGTGAAACTCCTCGCCCCATGCTGGAGACAACACAGTTGTGCCAGAATTCCGATGTATCCCCCAAGTGCAACCCGAGTAGTCTCCGATGTCCCCCATGGCTGTGTCCAGTAGTGTCACGTAGATGGAAACAATCCATCGGATAACTGATTAAAAAGAATTCCAATATCGGATCTTTTTTCTCTCGAACATTAAAGGAGACACCAATAACACCTTCCTTAAAAAAAGAAAAACTTAAAAAATCAATAGACAAGTTTCCTAATGTGAAACTTCTAGCAAATCAAATTCCTCCTCTTGGTACATTTATCAGGCGTGGGCTGGGAGCTCTGAGTGTGTTCACAGCTCACGATTAGCCGCGCACACCCCGCAGTAAGTTCTGCTGAGGGATTTTCTCTGGCCGTTTCAGGGAGCAGGTGCTGTATTCAGGGGATGACCCCCTGTTTTCTGAGCAGCATTTGGAAGATGTTCATGTGGCTTCCAGCTCCGTGGTGGGAAATCGAGTGGGAGAAGTGAGTCAATAAATCAAGAGTCGTGCACAACAACTCTTGGCCCACTCCACTTAAACAGGTGTGTGCTCACCCCCTCCTGACACAAAGACAGCTCCTTAAACACCACTTACACGGGGCAAAACACTTAGGATCCTCATCACGAGAAAGGATGCTTGGATGGGGCAGACGGCAAGTTTCTCGGAGCAAACCTCCTTGGGCTATTAGGTGCTTCATCCATGGGACCCAGAGGTTCTCTACATCTCCCACATTTCTCCTGGGGGCTTGCCTCCGGACCGTTCATCTTGCAGACAGACCACAGCAAGGGATGCTTGTGGGCTGAGCCTGCACTCCAAGTCCTGCGAACGGGCGGGTTTGATGGAGGCAAGAGGAGAGCAGACTTCTGTATTTCCTCTTGCAACACTCTCCCTGGCCAGGAGCCTCCTTACCTGAGCACAGTGGAAATGTGTCCTGTGGCCCTATCACACACCTGGGGGGACACTGAGAGAGTCCATGCCGGACCATGGTCTCCGTGGATGCTGTGGCCAAAATGCAGGGACAAACCAAAGAAGGGCCTTTTAAAGCATAACATTGGCTAGAGGTGATTTTTAGCTCACAGGACCTTGGGGTTTACTCTCCAGTTAAGGGGACTGCACAGCCCCAGGCAAAGACTCTTTAGGTGGTACCAGATCTGGGGAGTGTGTGGGGCCATCTTGTGACACCACTGCCCACATCCCAGGGCTCCCACCTCACCATCCCCAGCCCCGCCCGAGGACCAGCACTGGAGGACCTCTGGGAAGAGCACACAAAGGACCTCAGGTGTCAGCACTGGCTGATGAGGCAGCAGGAGGGTTGGTGGGAGAGCGACTTGGTGGCATTTCCACCATTAGCCTGAATCGACTCTCCTATAAGAAGCACCTGGGGCCCCTCACAGAGGTACAGAGAAAAGCATTTGATGGTACCTCCGCCGTGGGTTGAATCACACCCTCCAAAAGAGGGAAGTTAAAGTGGTAATCCCCAGTACCTGTGAATGCGACCTGCTTTAGGAATAGGGTCTTTGCAAGTGTCATCAGGTCATGAGGAGGTCATGTTGGGTTAGCGTGGGTCCCAACCCAATGGCTGGTGGCCTCAGAAGACAGGGGACATTTGGACACATGACAGTGGGAGAGAAGGCTGTGTGCAGACACAGGCAGAGATTGGAGGGATGCGTCTACAAGCCCAGGAGCCTGGGAACGGCAGCAACTCACAGGAGCTGGAAAAGAGACATGGGACAGATTGCCCCTCTCGTCCTCCAGAAGGAACCAATCCTGCTGACGCCCTGATTCTGGACTTCTGGCCCCCAGATCTAGAAGGGGCTCTATTCCTGTTGTTTTCAATTAGCAATAATCGCGCCTCGGATAAACCTCATTGGCTACGATACTGCCACTGCGCAAAGCTCTATTCCTGTTGTTTTAAGCCCCAGCTTATGCTCATTTGTTACAGCAGCCCTGTGACACGGATACCCATGCATGGGGGGTCAGGGCGTATGTAGACACAGGCTCTTGGGAAGGTGATCTGCTGACACTTATCCAAATGTCAGGCACCCCTGGCCCCTGACCCAGCTTCTCCTCTGCTAGGAACTTGTCCTACAGATGTGTTCACACAGGCACTCAGAAAGCATTCCTACAGCATGCTCTTTCCAACATTGCAGAAGTGAACCAAAAATGGAAAACAGCCCAAAGCAATAAGAGTCTGCTTGACTGAGTTAGGGTACTTTTCCTTTACAAAAAAGAATGAGGAAATTCTTTGTGGGCCTATATGGAACAGTATCCAATGCATCTTGCTCAGGAGAAAAAGTCAAGGCGCCAAAGGAAGAGAATGATTCACTAGCCCTTTTGAAGTTGAAGGGATTCTGTATACACATGTGTATAAAAAGTACACAAAGCAGAGATACAAGTACAGCTGTGTCTTCCTGAATGAGGTGCAAGCATCGGTGACATCTCCGCCTCTGTCAGGACAGGGAGGGAGCCTGCCCTCTCCCTACACCCCTTTGTACTGATGAACTCTTTACCTCCTGCACAGAGTACCTGATTTTTAAAAACCTAACTTTTTTTTTTTTATGTTCTTGTGCTCTGTATTTGGCAATATTATTCTTGGCTCATGAGCTGACTTTTAGTTTGCACAATTTGAAGAAGAATTTGGTCAACATTGAATGAAAATGGAAAAACCATTCCAAGCCTCTACCTGCAGGGAGTGGGCGGTGGTGGGTGCGGTGGGGGACATTCCGTGGTGACAACACCACGCGAGTGATTCATCTCGCGCTGTCCCTGCTCAGTTTGACAACTACCCTCCTCGTTCAGCCTGTGCTTGACACGCAGCCATGTGGTGGTCACCGTGGATGCTGTGACACCATCCCCGCTCAGATGCAGTCACTGGCAGGGCAGTTAGGTGGCTCATCCCCAATCCCAGGAGCGAGGGCTTCTGCCCAGGTCCCCTGACTATGACTTTGGGCTTTGTCTACGGGTTGCCCAGGGGAACTGAAAATCAGGCACAAAAGCAAGAACTCATCAAATTCAAAAAAAATTTTTTTTAATGTCATTTTAACCTTTACCCTGATACAGAATAGTCTCCCCCTGGCAGCCGAGGATGGGGGGGGGGGCGGTTAGGTCGTGTTGCTGCCCTGTTCCGAACTCAACCAGATTTCCTCATCACTGTCACCAAGAGAAAAAGCTGAACCTCGCCATCCTCTGTGGGGTCCGCAAGGACTGTCCCCCCACTGCTCATCCAAGCTCAGCTGCCTTCTGGGAACTGGTTCACCCCCTACACCCACCCCTCCAGCCAGCTGGCCTCCCCAAGTCTCCTCTACCTCTGCACCTGTGTCTCCCACCCCAGAGCGCCCTTGCCCTCCTCTGTCTCTGCAAGGCTGAGTGGCTTGTTCCATGAAAATGTCCCCTCTCCGCTGGCTCTCCCAAGCACCCTCATTAAATTTGCAAGCCCACTCTGCACTCCCCATTCCCCTCCCGTGCTTCATTTTTCCTCATAGCACTTTCCTTCTGCTATTTGATGTAATGGGCTTATTATCCTGTGTGTCTCTCTTCCCCCGTCATGGACTAAATTATGTCCCCTCCCTTCCCATTTATATGTTGAAGCTCTAACTCCTAATGTGTCTGTATCTGGAGTTGGAGCCTTTGAGGAGATGATTAGGTTACACGAGATCATGGCGGGGGTGGGGGTGGTGCAATCCAACACGACTGGTGACCTTGAAAGAAGAGGAAGAGACACCAAGGATCCCTCTCTCTCCCCATGGGTGCACAGCAGGAGGACAGCCACCTGCAAGCCAGGAGGAGCTCTCGCCAGGAAACCAGCCCTGATGGCACCTCGATCTTGGACTTGCAGCCTCCAGGACCATGAGAAATAAATATCTGTTGTTTAAGCCGCTGGTCTGTGGTATCTTGTGGCAGCCAGAGCAGATCGCCCCGATTGGAATGTCAGCTCCACGAAGACGGACGTTTGGTGCTCTTGTTCTTTTTTGCATAACTAACTCCTATAGTAAGGGAACTGAGTAAACGTTTGCTGAGTGCATAAGAGAATCTGGATGTGGCCCCCACAGGGCCAGTAGAGAAGGGTCGTGGGGCTTCTCAGTATGTCTGGGCACCATGGGGACAATGAGTCCATACCTGGTTGGTGACAGTCACGGCTTTCCCCAATTCCTTCTGGAAGAGTGTGTGAGGGCCTGCCTCTGCTATGATGATTGCATCTTTCCGCTCCCACCCTGCGCTAAGATCTTCCACCAGACGGACTGCTTACCTTTTCAGTGCTTCAGAGGAGAAACCAGCGAGGGCTGCCGGATACGGAACAGGTGCATTCCCATCCCCGCGTCGGATTCCAGTGGGCCCTCCGCAGGCTCCAGTCTGTTCAGCTCTGGCCCTGGAGACATCCGCCTGCCCCCTCTGAGCTGGGAATCCACCTCGTCGTGTGAAGTCGAGACAGCAAAGACAGTGTGGGTCGCACTCTGCCTGACTCCGGATGGCACACCTCCGTTTATTTTCTGTTCCCGGTGCCAAAACGCGAGACACGTGCCATATGCCCACTGATTTCCAAAGACTGTGGGATTCTAGATGCATCGGCAGCATTCACACACTCGGGGAGGTGTGATGATTGCCGCCACGCGGAGCGTGCCCGTGTCTGTGCGCCAGGAGGCTCCGAGCTCCTTCCTGGACACATCAAACATGCACATATGGTGTTGGAGGTGCCATAATTCCAGACACACAGCATATGTCCTTGGAGCAGACAAGGCACTAAATTAATTCTAAACACCGGTTGTAAGTTTCTTACCGAAATGCTCCCTTCACTGTATAAATAGCTTTTGTGTTCCACATTTCCTACGGCGGACTCTATGGAAGCCCAGACATGCGATTCTGGCTTGATTTTTATAGCGCTGAGCGCTCTTCAAAATAGCGCCATCTCCATAAAGGGAAATTTGGGGAAAATGATGAAATGTGAAACAAAGGGACATGGAGTCCTCTCCTCTTTGTCTCTGTAGGGAGGACTTGGGGCCTCTGAAGGACGTGGGCCCTAATCCTCTAAGGAGGGACATCGTCCTGGTTCTTACCTTCACTTCTCCGGGATAGGCTGTGTCCCCACTGACATCTGGAGTCTGGGCTTCTTGGCCCCAGTCCTACCTCTGCTTCTCTGCTGAGTTGACGGTTTGCTCCATGTTGGTAATGACCCCTAGGTAACATCGGGAACACCAGAACAAACTAGAATCCTGGCCAGAGGAGGCCAAAATGACATGGAAATTACTTTTTGGGTGAGTATGTTTGGGGAGCCGGGGACAACAGAGGAGCAGAGCCCCTGGGGCTCAGCCTGAGTCTTGAGCCTTGGACCTCCTTGGCCCTCCCCTCTCTTGCCCTGCATTCTCATCCCCTCCCTCCCCTCCCATCCTCTTTCCTCTTCTCCCCTCTCCCCCCACCTCCTGTTCCAGCCTCTAGTTCTGCTCCCCTTCCTCATGACAAGACCAACCAGGACCACAGCCGGTCCATGTGATTATTTTATGGATGTTAGAAAAGTGTGCTCTCCTGAGTGTACACAACTCTGTGGCCACTCCCCTTAGTAAGTGGACAATGCCCTTTGCAAAGGAAATGTCTCCCCTTCCTCCGAGCAGATGCAGCTTTGTGATGAGCATAGAGCTCAGTGAATGGAGGACAGGATGGATTTCAGCTCCCACTTGCCGTCTCGGCTGGGTGCCTTTGTACAGTGCACAACCTGTACAACAGTCCCGGGCAGCCTAGGGAACATGCTCCTACCCCCTTGGTCTGGAATACATACTTCCTACTTGCTACTGGCCTTTGTGGCAGATTATATTCTCAAACAAACAAACAAAATCAGCAACAGTATCTCCCATTTCACACAATCTTCTTACAATGACAGTTCTTTCATCTATAGTGGGGTCTATCCCCTTGAATCTGAGTGGTTATGACTGTGGCAGAAGTGATGTTATGTGACTTCCAAGGCTAGGTTATAAAAGGTGATGAAGTTTCCACTTGGTTCTCTTGGGATGCTTCCAGGACAAAAGGAAGCCAACCAGACCATGCTGAGAGAACACAGGGAGAAGCCCCGGGTCTGCATTCCAGCTGACAGCCTAGCTGAGGTCCCAGCCAACAGCCCAGCACCCACTGCCAGACATGTGAGTGAAGGTGCCTCCAGGTGATTCCAATCCCAGCCGTGCCCAGACTTCGAGTCTCCCAAAGGCGGTGGAGGTGGGGCCAGGCACGGTGAATTCTTGGCTCAGAGTCTATGAACAGGAACTGGTTCTTTTCCACCACTAAGCTGGGGCGTTTTTATTGCACGGCAGTAGTAATTGGGATAGCCTTCAAAACTCAGCTCTCTGCTCCCTCCTTCAAGAAGCCCTCCAGGATGCCTAGACTGGGTCAAATCCTCTATCTTCTGTGCCCCCGTCCGTTGCCCCAGGCTACTTGATCTCAGCCCTTACACTGTGCATCAGCTCACTTAATCCCCACCTCAACTCTGTGAGCCAGGTGTTCCCATCCCCATGTCACAAGTCCGGATATCGAAGCTTACGAGGTCAGGGGACACTGCTCGGGTTGACAGCTGACGTGGCTGTGAAAAAAGTGGAAATGCATAAAAGAAAATACATGAGTATTTCTCCAGGTACCAGGCTCCTGGGCCCTCCAACTTGTACCGGTGGAACCCTTCGCAAGGACCCCTGACAGGTGAATGAAGCTTGCGGCACCTCCTGAGTTCAGCATCTGTCCCACGAGGTAAGCTGTCGTCCCCCAGGGCTGTCGGGACCCCCAAAAACAAAACAGCAAGAAGGCAGGTTCCCAGCCAAGCAGCAACAAATCGGTCACATGGCTCAGACACATGGCTGCGGTGGCTGGAATGTTCAGATCTCTTGGGGAACCTGGCTCTGAGTGGAGGTCAGAACTCTGTGGGTGACACCAGGTGGGACGCAACGGGGAGGTGCGTGTGACTGATGTTTTCTCTGGTGGAGGCCTGCGGGGTCCCGCGAGTCAGGGCTCTGTTTGCAGGCTCCGCTGGGCCCCAGGCTGAGAAATTGGGGGCACTGACCTCGCTTGGCAGCCTGGGAGCTGGTGCGGTTTCCTCACTGGCCGGAACCGCTGTCGTCTGTGATGTAGGGGCGGCCTCGGAGGGGCAGGGACAGGCAGAACCACCCCCTCGTACAATGAAACCTTTTTTTCCCATAACACATCCCTTTTATATATTGACTTTGAACATCACGAGTGGCTTGCATTTTTAAGAAACCACACAATACAGTAATACACTGTAAAAACTGGTTTCAAATGGAACATAGAATACAAAGTTAAAGTGCTCTCTTTATTCCCACCTCCCCACTTTCTCCCTACAGAGGAACCACTGTTAATACTTACCCTCCTCCTTTATAGTCTCTTGTCCATGGGTTTGCATATGGAAACACGCAGCCTGTCTGTATACATTCCGGTACAAGGTTTTACGTAAGTGCAATTGTATGGTTTGCGTTATTCCGTGACTTGTTTTGCACTGAACTTTTTACTCATTGTCTTGGGTTGTTGTTGTTTTTCCCATGTCTGCACACTTAGCTAAAAAGCTCCTTCTTCTCGAAACTGCCTGGTTTTCCAGAGTGCCACTGTGTCACGGTTTATTTACCCAAGTCCTTCTTGGAAGCAATTTGGACTGCTTCCCGTTTTTGCTGTTACTATTGCTCCAAATCAACATCTTTCCAGTTACTTACTCCTTGGTATATTTGTGCAAGTGCTCCTACCAAATAGGTTGAAGTGGCATTGTTAAGTTAAAGGGTGTGTGCATGTAAATGTTTAGCAATAACTGTCAAAGTGCCCTCTCCAAATGCTGTGCTAACTTCCTCCCGGGGCATCCCGGAGAACCTGCACCCCACAGCCTCACCAGCATTACCTGCTATCAATCCTTTTACTCTTTGCCGATCTAATAGGCACAAATTATATCACTGTGACTGCAATTTGCATTTCCCTATTTAACTACTTAGGCTGAGCATATTTTCATATGTTTATTGGCCAATCGTATCTATAAAAGTGCCTATTCATATCTGTATTATTTAGGATGCTTTGGGGAGCAAGGAACAGAAAAATGTGACTCAACTGGTTTTGCCAATAAGGAATTTATCTTCTTGTGTTGAAAGAACCACAGATAGGGGCGCCTGGGTGGCTCAGTCGGTTAAGCGTCTGCCTTCAGCTCAGGTCATGATCTCGGGGTCCTGGGATTGAGCCCCACGTTGGGCTCCCTGCTCAGCGGGGAGTCTGCTTCTCCCTCTCCCTCTGTCCCCTCCCCCACTCATTTTCGCTCTCTTACTCTCTCTCAAATAAATAAATAAATAAATAAAATCTTAAAAAAAAAAAGAACCGCAGATGAGGACACGTAAGATGGTGTACCTGCTGTGGAAAACAGCGTATCTGCTCCTTAAAAGATAAACGCGATGGCCAGATGACTCAGCGATGCCACTTATAGGTATTTACCCAAAAGAATCAAAAGCAAGGACTCAAAGAATTAGTTGCACACCCACGTCAATAGCAGCACTAGTCCTAATAGCCAAAAGGTGGAGGCAGCCCAAGTGTCCATTAAAGGATGAACAGATGAACGCAGTCTGGTCCATCCACACAATGAAATATCACTCAGCCCAAAAAAGGAAGTTGTGACACCTGCTACCACATGGATGAACCTTGAAAACATGGTCAAACAAGTCAGTCACAGAAAGACAAATATTGTGTGGACCCACTTTTGTGAGGTCCCTAGGGGCGTCAGACTTGCAGAGACAGAGAGTGGACAGTGGTGCAGGGGGCTGGGAAGGGGGTGGGGGTCAGTGTGTCATGGGGACAGAGTCTCAGTGTGGGGAGATGGAAACGTTCTGGAGACAGACGGTGGGGATGGTTGCACAACAGTGTGAAGGTACTCAGCTGGACTGCCGCTGAGCTATATACTGAGAAACGGTTACTAGGGTAAATTTTATGCTACATGCCCTTTACCACAATTAAAACCAATTTTTCCAGTTAAAACAAAAAAAGTGCAGATTAAAAGTAGCTCCAAGGTTGGTGAACTTAGCAGTGATATCATGGAGGTCCTGGTACTTTCCATTTCTCTGCTCTGCTGTCTTCAGGGAAATCCCATCTTCGGCCAGCTCCCCTCCAGGTCCTGGTCATCTACAGTGGCCTCAGGCCTCGCATGTCTGCCACAATGCCCGGGAGCAGGAAAGGGGGGCTCCCCTTTCAGTGTCTCTTTTTAGGGTTGAGGAAAACCTTTCCTGGAAGCCCCATTCCTACCCCTCCCAGGAGATGGGACTGACGGCATCACCTGCCCATGACCTGTTCTATCTGTGGGCCACGGGCAAGGAGAACGACCAACTGTGATGGGCCTTGAGGAATCCAGAGTCCAGGGCACCGGGCAGGTAGAGGTGGCCCTGAGCAGCTCGGGATCCCCTAGGAAGGGGGAGAGAGGACTGACTGCCACAGGAGGCAACCAACACAGCTTGTGACGATGTTTGCTGCCCGTTTTTCCAATGGGTCATTTGTCTGTTCTTTTTGATTTCTAGGAGCTCTTTATATATTATGGAAAGTAATCTTTTTTTCTATGATAGCTGTTAACATTTTTCCTGGCCCGTTGCTTTTCTTTGAGTGGCTTATATTTATGTAAGGCCAGAATTCAGCTGGAAGTATGATTTTCTCCCTCTCTCTTCTTGATTTCATTAATAATGCAGATGCTTTTCTCCTGCTGAAAAACAAAACTGGAGGCGGTTGAAGGTGACTGAAGTCATCCTTATTGGTTTGCAGGCTTTAAAGGCAAAGGATGTCTCCAACCAGAGGCAGCTGCCGGGCAGTCGTCTGGGAGGCTGCAGGTAGCACGGTGTCTCCTCTGTCACCGGCTGATGTGACAGATCAGTGAAGTGACCGAACCATTGCAGGTACACGAGGAGGGATTGCACAGGAAAAGAAACTGAGATTGTGTTTCCACGGAGGATCCACTTAGCAAGTTCTGCTGATGGGGCTCACCAGAGGACAAAGTTGATTCCTGGGGTGGTGGTCACAGTCATGCAGAAACATCTCAAACCGCAGGTGTTTCCAGGAGCCATGTGGGTCTGGAAAATGCCTTTACAGTGACCACGATGTCTGACCATCCCCCTTCCTGGGGCTCCCAGCCTCCGCACGCCCCTGGGAGGTGCATGGAGAATGGAGGGGATGCTTCCATCTCTCATTGGTCTCACCCAATTTGTTTAGAACTCAGGGAGCAAGGGGGGCAGTATTTGATGGGGATTCCCTCTGCAAACTCAGAACCCTCTCGCCTGATATCTGTGGTCATGCAGGCTAGAGTGAATACCAAGAGCTCACGTGTGTGTTGTGATTCTCACGCTCCAGGTCCTGTTCTCCATGATTTGCAGGTGTAGTGACCCTATGAGGTTAGAACAACCATTCCCCCATTGTACAGGTGGGGAAACTGAGGCAGGGGAGGCTAAATAGCCACGAGGCAATGCTGCTGCTTTCGGCCCAAGCCCCAGCCCTCTCTGCCCGTTTGTGGAAAGCAGAGCCCTTTTGCCAAAACCCGAGTCGGGTGTTTAGTGTCCCGGCCCCTCCTGGCTGGCAGCTTATCTTCCTCACGTCAGGCCAGAGCGGATCCGTTTCCTGAAGTGAGGACGGTGATGACCCTCTTTCGAAGGGGAAGGTCCCGAGAGAGGGTCTGCTGAAAGAGGAAAGAAGGGGCAACGCTCTACAGGAGTGAAGGTTGGTTCCGAGGCTGAGAGGTGATACTCAGAGAGTCATAGAGGGCGAGGAGCAGGCAAGCCAGGAGGAGGGGGCAGCAAGCACATCACGCAGAGATGTGACTCTGATTCCTTGTCCGGGATCACCTGTCCCGCGGTTGCACTACGACCTCTCACATTCCTCCATCGGCTCTCGAACCACAGATGTATCCACATATTGCACATCTGGTCCAAGATGCCAGGCTGGGGAGAAGGCGCTCCACCCACGCCCCGCCGGCTACACCTCATTTGGGACGTCTGCAAATGATCCGAAGTCGCAGGCGGAAACAGGGTGCGTGTGTGCGCCCGCGGGCCCGCGCGTTGCTCTGCAGAAAGAAGGTGCAGGTTTCACCGGCCTCTCCGAGAGATTAGGAGCCACTGCCCTCGGGTGATGGCCATTGTTGAGATGGGCATGGGGGGCAGTGGGAGGTCACAGAGGAAGGGGACTGCGTGCGGATGGGGGCAGCAGAGGGGCTGCCGAAATCCTGTGTGGTGCCAGGCCAGTCTCCCACCCGCTCTGAATCCTGCAGCCTCATCTGTAAACATGAGAGGCTCCTTCCAGGGTGGGTGTGAGGAGTAAATGAGATGACGCCCCCCTCCCTGGTCTGAGCCATCTGCCTGCAGGAAAGGTCCTCCCTTGTCTTCTGTGCATCTGGTCCATGTCTTTGGTTTTCTTCTTCTTTTCCAGCCGACCCTCTGGTCGATATCACTATCACACCTTCAGCAGCGGGGGAGGGGGGGGTGAATGCGTTGTTAATTTTACAATTCACACAGCCACAGGTAACATTTGGGGAGAAAGAAGCGGGAATTACCGGCTCACTCAGGTCCGTGCTTCCAAATGCTCCTGATGCTTCTCTCTTGCGCTGACCCCTCCCTGATCGTGAATAATCGAGAGGCTGATCATGGTCAAATTGCCTAATGCAGTCACTAAACACAAACATCTGGCCCCATTAAAACCAAAAGCATCCCCAGAGGCCCCAGGCCCCAGGAGGGTATTACCAAGAGAGGGTGGGACGGCCACATCCCAGCTCAAGCCGGCCGTCCCCAGATGGCCCAGGAGGTGAGAGCAGGGGAGCTTATGGGGCCTCAGGCCATTAATCTCCCCAGGGCCCTAATGCCGGAGCACATTTATGGCCCAATCAGTCCTTGTGCCTTGTCTCCTTGGCGTCCCTGCTTTGTTAACACTCAGCGTCCATATTTTCTGGTGACAAACTAGGTCACGTCTATGGCAAAGGGTACTCTGAAATCATACTGTGTCATGCTTGTGAAATGAAACATACACTGACCTTAGACTGGGGATCCGTTCTTAATTCAGATGGAAAGGTCAAGACCAGGGGAGGGGACAGTGAAAGTCCGCGCCCCCGGATTTCCCAGACACACCCCCTGAGCCTAAGCGGTGCCTTGGGACCGGCCGCCACCTCCGGGCCGGAACATTTAGGAGCTGGTGCAGGAGGCGTTCGCTCTCCTCTGGGCCACGGAATTGGGGCGGGGGCCACATGTCCGTGGTAAAGCCACACAGGAAAGCAGCCTATGTGACTAGGCACTGAGTGGAAGACTGGTTTAAAATATATGTTTTAAAAGAAAAGTGAGGCGCCGTAGGACCAGGAGACCAGGAGATGACCGGCATTGGAAATAAAGTCTTTATTCACAGTTCCAGGAGGAGGGTGTGCGGGGTGCCACATGGGGCTGCAGGGGACGCACAGGGCCGGTCCGGAGGCAGAGGGAGGCCGCACTGGGGGTGAGAGCCTTCTCGTGGTTTCCCCGGGAAGGAGGGGCGAGGCGGGGTGAGCAGGCTCAGGCCCGGCTAGTTTGAGTAATTCCAGGGGGCTCGGGGGCTGAGGGGCTGTCCTGGGTGTCTGGTCCCTGGGGGATTAGGGCAGGGGGGGGGACAGTGGCCCAGAGCGTGAGAGCCCCATTTAGGAGGGGTTGGGGTGCAGGCTCTGGGTCGGTTGGTCCGCTTTTGAGACGTGTGCTCCCGGGTGGGTGGTTTAGGGTCCTGAGGGGCGAGCTCGCCTTGGGAGGGGCAGTCCCTCCAGGGTCGGCGAGGCCCCAGGTGTGGAAGCATCAGAACGCAGACGATGAAGGGCGTGGTTGATACAAAGACAACCACTCAGGAGGTGGTGGAACTCACTCTGGGCTTAGTGGAAGGGAAATTAACCTTTGTTATGTGAAGCCATAGAGATTTGGATTGTCATGGCCCTTGCTTCCTGGGTCCCTCCTTCAGTGGCCCCTCCGTGAGATCTGCGATGTTCGCCCAGCCCCCGTTGTCACAGCAGGGGAAAACTCTCTTAAGCTCCTCTGCTCTAAGGCAGTGAAAATAAGTACTTTCTTCCCCTTGGAAGCCATGGCAGACATCACTAAGCAAGTGACAGGCTTTGCATCAGAAGCCAGACTGAATCTCAGAGGTCTTCTTAACATAGAGCTTCAGGCAGTTGCTATCCATGGGTCCAGATTGGCACGCATGTCAAATTGTGTGTCATTTCTATTTTAAAGGGTTAAGGATGTTCTCTTTCTGGAAGTATTTTTAGTTAAAGAAGGGGAAGGAGAGGATAGGGAGAGGAGGAGGAAGAAGAAGAACAGGAGGAAAAGGAGGAGGAGGAGAGAAGGCACCTGGGTGGCTCAGTCAGTTAAGCATCTGCCTTTACTCAGGTCATGATCCCAGGGTCCTGGGATCGAGCCCCGCATTGGGCTCCCTGCTCAGTGGGGAGTCTGCTTCTCCCTCTGCCCCTCCCCACCACTTGTGCTCTCTCTCTCTCTCTCAAATAAATTAAATCTTTAAAAAAAGAAGAAGGAGAAGAAGGAGGGATGGGGAGGAGGAAGGGAAGGGGGAAAACTGGCAGGGGGAGGGCACAGTGTAACCAAAGGAATGAATAGATAATGGTGCAATTTTAGTCAGCAGAAGTTTTGGGAAAGAGAAGGGAGGTCTGCATGATCCCCTCATGCCCCAGCCACTCAGAAGAGTGCTCTGGGTGGGAAACCAAGGACACTTTCTATGTTCTCACTTTCCTGCCTCTGTTGTCACCCAAAATGGTTCTGATGCTAGTTCTCCAGGCCAAGGTAAACACCACAGAGCAGACAGGAGGCGCTTCCATGGAAAGCTCCTCCCACCTTGTCTCTCATCGCATCCCTCACAATGCCCACAATCATGCAGGCAAAGAAAAGATGCTCAATAAATGTTTACTGATTGGATCTAAGTTGCAATGCTATCTACCACCCTCCAGGAAGCCAGGTGGCAACGAAATTCACCCCCGTATAACCCTGAAGGGCATGATGACCGGGAACCAGCATTGAATGATGCTCCAGACTGGCGAGATGCATGTGTTTCAAAGGCCACGTAGACCACAATTCACGCAGCCCCTTGGCCTCTAGGGGACGCACACTTGGTCTTGGGCTCTCTCACGTTAGCTCCGAGGGGACAGGCATGGTGGCTTTCACTGCTCCGTGTCCTAGTCCTGGGCCCGACACGCAGAAAGCTCTCCATCCACACTTGTGGGTGGAGGAGCAAACTGATAGCAGCACAGCAAGGTGAATGGGGTGGGACTCCTACCCTCATCCCATCAGGAGGCGAGGCAGACATTGCAGCCGAGAGCTGGGCGGGGCTCCATTCCCCTGTGCAAGGTGCGGAGGGTCTGGGCGGCTGGGCTCAGGCGGGGGCTCATGCAGAGGCTGGAGGGCAGAGCCGCGGGAGGGCTGGGGGTGGGCCCTGAGTTCCCTTCCCGGAGATGCCTTTGAAGAACTGTGTTGTGCACAGTAACATTGCTATATTTCCACACACAGCTACAGCCCAGAGAACCAAAGACTTTCTCAGTTGACAACCTCTTTCTTGGCTTATTAGGACCAGCCCCCAGTCCCCGGGTCAAACCCGCATGGTCTAATTTTATCAGAAGCTTCTGGCACCCTTGCCAACCTACACCAGCTTGGGTGATCTCTGCTCACCCTTCCTGTCGAGCCTGCAGAAAGGAAGTCAGAGGCCCCCGATGTTTTCACTGACCCAGGGCAGGGAGGTGGATCAGGAAAACATTAGCTCACAGACGCTGACCCTGCTGCAGCTGATCCGACAGGCAGAATGAAGGCACTTCCTGAACAGTGGGGCTGGGGGCAGGGGTGCAGAGAGCGAGCCCGGGGATCCTCAGCTTGCAGACAGCAGGGCTGAAGGCACAGGGAAGACTTGATGCTCTGCATCTTGGATCAAAACCCGCTGAATGCCTTCACCCTTGGCGCTGAGAGCAAGCAAGCCGCCCTCTGTGGGGAGCTTGCTTCTCACTCCAACGACCTGGACGGGAAACCTGCTCATGGAGCCATTCTCCCCTCTGAGCCACCGCACAGCGTCGCTGGAAAGGTGACAGTCCCCAGAGGGGAGGACCACAGGCTCCCGTCCTGCCCTCCCTCCCACCTCCACATGCACACACCCCTCACCTGCCTGGTCCAGGTGGGCTCAGGGTGAGGGGCTGCAGGGTGAGCAGGCAGAGACTCTCGGAGGACAGCTCCAAATTGAGTCTGGAGGACAAATCAGAAGGGACCAGCACGTGTCAAGGCCTCAGGGTGAGAGAGGGCAATGCAGCACTGTCTTTATCTGAGGTTCCCCCAAAGCAAACCCCGCACCAGAGAGTCCAGGGGGTGCGGGTCAGGGTGGACAGAGACACAGCAGTGGAAGGCAGCCCTGAAAGTGCGCCTCATGGAGCCAGCGACCACAGGGGCAATGGGAGTAGGACCCCACGGGGAAGTTCTGGGAAATGGTGCCAAGCCCCTGCCTCAGACGATCCTGGGCATGGAGTGAGGGGGCCGGGGTGTTTGTAGCTCCACGCAGGTAAAAAGGTTGCCTTCCAGGGGGATATTGAATCCCAGGTAATTCTGCTCCACCCTTTTCCTGAGGCCGGGGGCGGGCAGCTCTCTGACGGCAATGAGGTTCTGGCCTTTGGCAATCAGACTGATGAGCCTGGGACAGATGTGGGAGGTCCTGGGCCGGGCGGGGTGTCGCAGAGAGCCACCCCAAAGCATTGCAAGGGGGTCAGGACAGTTGGGGAAGATTTTGGTAGCAGGAGGGGGAGGCCAGCAGGGGCCAGACTATGGAGGTGCGGACAGGAGGCTAGGCCGCAGGGCTCTGTGCTGTCAGCCTGAAGAGCAGTGGAAAAGTCGCCTGTCCGAGAGCTCTCTTTTCAGACCACAGCGCAGAGAAGAGACCGGAGGGAGCAGGGAAGGTTCGCAGTCCTGGTGCAGGGACACTTTGTGGCCAGTTGTCACCGCCCGCCCACTGGGCTAAGTCTCCTGTTCCGAGCCTGGCGTGACCTCAGACCTTTCCCCTTGTGTGTCTCGTAGCAGCTCTGATCTCCACCTCTGACCCTGGGGGCTGGCCAGGCAAGACATTTCTGGAAACAAACTTGTTTGCAAAATTGTATCCATGCTTCTTTGCAATGTGCCTTTGTGACTTTGAGGGTCTGCCCATCCACAGGTGGGGGCCATTTCCCCACCCCCCGAGCCCCAGACTTGCTATGGTCAGTACAATGCATGATGCGGACTCTGAGCAATTACCCCCACAAGGGTTTGCATGCTTCTGCTCTCTCTTTTGGAATTCTGCAGCTGCCACACCAACAAGCCTGTGCTGACCCAGTGGATAATGAGAGACATCACCTCTGTTTCAGGTATCACTTGCTGCATAACAAATTATCCCAAACCTAAGCAGCATAGGACAACACACAGTTATTATCTCCCTGTTTCTGTGGGTCAGGAATCAGGGCTTGGTTTGCCATCTCTCTGAAGGCCAGCTCATTGGGTCAGCTGGGGCCAAGGTCATAACAAAGTCCAGCTGGGGCGGAATCCACTTCCAGGCTCCATGACGAGGTATTGGTAGGCTTCAGCTTACCTGGGGCTGTCACCCAGAGGTGGGCCCCACGTCCTTGCCACTCGACTTCCCCAGAGGGTGTTTTACAGCATTGCTGAGTGTCAAAATGAGAAACAGAGAACAATCAAGATGGAAGTCATAGATTTTATGACCTCATCTCAGAAGTGACATCCTATCACTTTTGCTGTATTCTGCAAAGAGCACCTTATCGTATGTTTGGCATGGCCTGGCATCCACGCAGGTCTTGGTGGCTCCTTCCATTCCCTGCGAGATCTTCCCTACCCACCAGTCCAGCTCCCCATGCAAGACCCAAGTTCCGTGCACTGCTTCTAGTTCTGCATCCCCCGGCTCACCCAGAATCATGCCTTCCGTTTTGCAAGAATTTCAGGAATGACAGCTTGAGTCAGCTCTCCATTATTACACAGGTGTGAGCTTTTAAAAACTTGGAGATCATAGTAAGTACATAGATTGAAAGAAACAATGCAGAGAGATCCTAGATACCATTCTCCGACTTTTCCCCAATGGTATGAACTTGCATAACTGTATGACAATATCACAACTGGAAATTCACATTGATGTGATCCACCCACTTTTTTTTTTTTCTTAAAGATTTTATTTATTTGTTTGACAGAGAGAGTTAGCGAGAGCAGGAACACAAGCAGGGGGAGTGGGAGAGGGAGAAGCAGGCTTCCCGCCGAGCAGGGATCCTGATGCGGGGCTCCATCCCAGGACCCTGGGATCATGACCTGAGCCGAAGGCAGACGCTTAACAACTGAGCCACCCAGGCACCCCTGATCCACCCACTTAATTGAGATTTCACCAGTTTCACACACATCCGTTTGCGTGCGTGTCTATGTGCGTATTTCGTTCTATACAATTTTATAATGTGCGGAGTGTGTGACCACTGCCGATCGCAGTAAACACACAACAGTTCCATCAAAAGGATCCCTTGTGGGGCGCCTGGGTGGCTCAGTGGGTTAAGCATCTGCCTTCAGCTCAGGTCATGATCCCAGGGTCCTGGGATCGAGTCCTGCCTCGGGCTCCCTGCTCAGCAGGGAGTCTGCTTCTCCCTCTCCCTCTGCCTGATGCTCCCCCTGCTTGTGTGCACGTGTGCGCTCTCTCTCTCTCTCTGTCAAATAAATAAATAAATAAAATCTTAAAAAAAAACAAAAACAAAAACCCCAACAGGATCCCTTGTGCTGCCTTTTTATATCTGGAGCCACCTCTCCTTCCCACCTCCCACCCCCCAGGAACCTCTGGCAACAACTAACCTGTTCCCCATTTCTAATTTTATCATTTCAAGAGGGCTCTATCAACGGAATCTTGTGCCATGTAATCTCTTGATGTTTGGCTTTTATGGCTCAGCATCACTCCCTTGTGATCGACCCAGGGTATTGTATGTATCGATAATCTGTTCTTTTTTATTGCCAAGTAGTATTCCACGGTACGAACATACTACCATTTGTTTAAACGGTCACACTTTGAAGGACATTTGGGTTGCTTCAGATTTGGGGCTATTAGGCATAATGCTGCTATGAGCATCCCCGTGTATAGATTTCAGGTGGACGTAAGTTTTAACTTCTCTGGAATAAATGCCCGGGAGTGTGATTGCTGGGTCCAACGGTGCGCCCATGTGTGGTTTTATAAGAAACCACCATACTCTCCTCCAGAGTCATGCTTGTACTATCTCACCTCCCCACCAGCACGGGATGGGTGGTTTGGTGTCTCCACATCCCCACCAGCATTGGATGTTATCACCGGTTTTTGTTTGAGCCATCTGATAGGTGGGAAGTGATAGGTCATTGTGGCTTTAATTTGGGTTTCCCTATTGGCTAGTGATGTTGGTTATGTTTTTTTCATGTTTGTTCATGTCTTTTGCCAATTTTCTAGCTGGATTGTTTGATTTTTTTTTTTTTTAATGCCTAGTGTTGAGCATTCTTTATATTTCTAGGTATGAGTCCTTTGTCAGATGTGTGGTTTGCAAATATTTTCTCCTCGTCCAGATTTTGTCTTTTTGTCCTCTTAACGGGATCTTTCACGGAGCAAAGTTTTTTAATTTTGATGAGGTCCACATAACCAACTTTTTCTTCTATTAAATGTGCTTTCAATAAACTCTGTCTAGCCCTATATCCCAAAGATTTTCTCCTATGCTTTCTTTCTCTAAAAACTGTATCATTTTCACACCTAAGTGCATGATTCATTTGGAGTTACTTTTTACATAAAATGTGACACTTAGATAGAGGTTCATTTTTTTGGTGGTGGTGTTATTTACAGGTCTGAGGTTGTTTCAGCATTATTTGTTGACTAGGCTATCCTTCCTCCATTGAACCGCTTTCCTATTTTTCCGAAAATCCACCAGGCAATTGTATGAGTCTATCTCTGGGTTCCCTATTCTGTTTCAGATCCATGGGTTTATTCACTCTGCCAAAACTACACTGTTTTGATGACTGTAACTATATAGTAAACATTAATATTGAATAGAGAAAGTTCTCCCAATTTAGTATTTCTTCAAGAACATTTTTAGCTATTCTAGGTCCTATGCTTTTCCATAGAAATTTCAGAATAAGTTTGTCTATGAACAGTCTTGCTAGGATTTTGAAAGTCATTGCATTGAACCTATAGATCAGTTCTGGGAGAACTGACATCTTTTACTAGGTTGAATCTTCCAATCCATGAGCATGGTATATTTCTCCACTTATTTAGGTCTTTTTCTATTTATTTTATTAGTATTTTATAACATGCAAGATACAGATCCTATGCATGTTTTGTTAGATTTATACCAAAGTAGTTCACCCAGTTTGGATCAGTTGTGTTTTAAATTTCACTTTTCACACATTCATTGTTAGTACGCTGAAATGAGATTGATTTTGTGAGTTGTTGTTCTATGATATTACTGGACTCACTTATTTGTTCTAGAAGTTTCTTGGAGATTCCTTAGAATTCTCTACATAGACAGTCATATCATCGAATAAATAGTTTTATTTCTTTTCTTCTAACCTATGTGTCTTTTATTTCCTTTTTTGGGGGTCTTATTCTACTGGCTAAAACCTCCAAGCACAAAAGACGTTCTTCTTTTGTTTCCAGTCCTATGGAGAAAACATTTAGTGTGTACTTAAACTTTCATAAGTGTGATGTTAGCTGAAGGTTTTTGGTAGATGCTCTTTATCAAGTTGAAGAACTTTTCCCTGTAGTCCCAATTTTCTGATAGTTTTTATAATGAATGGGTATTAGATTTTGCCAAATGTGCTGGAGTTTTCTTTTGCATAAATTGATAAGATCATATGATTTTTCTTCCTTAGCCTGTTAATATGGTAGATTACATTAATTTTTTAATATTGACCCAGTCTTGCATCCCTGGAATAAATTCCATGTGGTCATGGTGTATGATTCTTTTTTATACATTATCAGATTCCATTTGGCAAAATTTGTATTGAGGATTTTTACATCTAAATTCATGAGAGAGATTGGCTTATTTTTTTTCTTTCTTGACACTATCTTTTTCTGCTTTCAGTGTCAAGGTAACATTAGCCTCATAAAATGAGCTGGAAGGTGTTCCTTTCTCTTCTATTTTCTAGGAGACATCATGTAACATTATTGGTTGCTGTAGGGATTCCAATGCGTACACAGTTTATTATGGTATTGATACTTTACCACTTGAGTAAAGTGTAAAAAACCTTACTTCCACTTAGGTCTTTTTAACCTCCTCATTATTATATGTGTATTATATACATATTAATACATATATTAATATATGTATAATATATAGTAATACAAATATTAACATATATGTATTATATGCACGCACACACACATACACACAAACAGTAAGTCAGTCCTATTCTTTCTTCTCCTTTTTGGACTCAGAAGATATAAATGTTAATTGCTTTCTTATTGTCTCAAGCTCTCTGAGAATCTGGGATGTTTTTTTCTTTTTTTCCTAGCTTACTTTCTTTCTGCTAGTGAGATTGGGAAGTCCTAGTGATCTGACCTCAAATCTGCTGATTCTTTTCTCTGTCATCTCCGCTTCTGAGCCAACCAGTGAGGGTTGTTCTTCTTTTCCTGGTTATTGTATTTTTCAGTTTTTAAATTTACATTTGGTTCTCTCTCTCTCTTTTTTTTTTTTTATATAACTTCTATTTCTTTACTAGGAGTTTCTATTTTTCATTTGTTTCAGAAGAATTCATAATTGCTTTTTTGAAGCATTTTTATGATGGCTGCTTTTAAATTCTTGGATAATTCCAACCTCTGATTCATCTCTGCTTGGGTGACTGTTGCTTGTCTTTTTTCATCCAGGTAGTGATTTTCCTGGTTCTTGACAGAGGAGCGATTTTCTATTCTATCCTGGGTATTTGGGGTATTAGGCTGTGAGACTCTGGATCCTATTCCATTTTTCTTCTTGAGCAGGCAGTCTCTCTGGGAAGACGTGGGGTGAGGGCTGGATGGGTTGTATGTTCAGCTTCCCACTGAGCCCACGGACACCATCCTGGCAAACGTGGAGAGCTGACTCTCTGCCTCCTTGCAATTGGGGAGGTGGAAGTGAGTGTCCCCATTGGCTCTGCAGACATCTTCCCAGTGAAAGTGGAGAGCAAACCTGCCCCATCTGACTGTCTCTGAACTCCCCTGCCAGGCTTCACAGATGCGGGGATGGGAAAAGTGGACCGCTGACTCCCACTGCTTCATCATTTCAGGGCACGGGCAGGAGCCTCGCTGACTCCAGGGGAAGGGAGAGGGGAACTCCTCTTATGCTTCTTTGTTGTGTCATGTCCAGGAGTAAGAGGGAGGACCTGGGAGGAATGGGGAGACCCCATCTTGTGCAGAGCTAGAAGTTCAGGTACCACATGATCTTTCTATTCTCTCTCTCTGTTTCTTTATCTGTAAAATGGGCATAATAATACCCACTCCACCTGCTACAGAACTGCTTTTTAAGAATGAACTAAGATGCTTATGCAAATGAAAGCACAGTGGAAAATCTTACGCTGGTAGAAACTTCTTTTATAATGATGGTTATTTCTGAAAGTAGGGTCTGGCAAAATGAAGCTTGAGAAGAGACAGGATAAGTGGTAGGGCTCCTCCCTCTACATCTATCAATTTAATGTTGGTGAAAACAAACTGGACAGCCAGAAGGCAGCCTTCTATTGCCTATACCCTGTTTCTTTTGAGTCCATGGTGACCTTTCTCTTGACGAGCAATAACCCTGGAGAAAGATAGAGGAAAAATGAAGATTAAGGTCATGGCAAGGAGAAAGCAGTAAAATAGCTTTAAAGAGCCTAATAAACCAGGATAATTGAATGTAGTGAGGATCGTGACTGGGACAAAGAGGGGTGTCTGCAACACCATTTCCAGGAAACAATCATAAAAGGAAAATAATGCTAAACCCGGGAGGGGAGGAACAAGCCATAAAGGGGACCCAGAGCAGATAGGGATGGCCATTCAGAATGGTTCGTAGCGACCCTGCCTTACTTAGGGGCATGGGATGGGACCTCCAATTGGAATGGTGTATTATTAATCAGGATGGCCTGGGTCTCAGGTGTCATTGGCCCCCATTCCAGGGAGGCAAAGGGTTCTGAACTGCCTGCCCTGGAGTCTCAGGTCTGCCACCTTGTGTCTGTGTGATCTTGGGGGAGCTTTATAACCCTTCCCTAAAATGAAGCTGGTGAAGGTGCCAACCCCACCAGGTTGTTTGAGGGTCAAAGGTGAGAGGATATGAATCGTCCAAACTGCCCATCATAGGTGATTGATGTATAGGGCAATTCCCTTCCCAACTCCAAGCTTGGCAGTTTGACCTCGGGGGCCAGGCTCCAGGTCTTGGAGGCACCTCTTCTAGAGCTTCTAGAGCTGTTCTGCCATCATTTCCTCCATGTAGTGGCTCAGGGTTGGGAAGAGCAAGTCTAGGTGACCTTGCCCTAATCTCCTCTCCAGAATACAGTCCATCCCATTCTCTGGGCTCCTTTTTCTCCCCTGTCCCAGTGGGTCTCCACTGAGCTTACTGTGCAGGGGGCTCTGGAGGCCCAGTCCTTGGGGCTATCCCTAAAAAAGGGGTATTCCTAGATCAGAGTGGGGGCTGAGGCAAACCAAGAGCCAGTCCCATCTTCCATCCTCCTGCTCTACGTCTAGCAGACGCTGGGTTTGATGGAGATCAAGATACCCCACTAAACTGTAACTCACTATGCTCAGAAGATGGGTGCCATGTCTGTCCTGTGCGTGGTTGAGGCCCCCACCCGGTGCTGCAGTGGGGCCAACCAGCTGAGAAGAGCCGACTGTTAAATTTCAGGAGTTTTGTAAGCTGGTTGTTAAACATAGACATTATTAAAAATTAGATTGTAAAAACTTTAAATAAATGATACTGAAAACAAAGATAATGAATACTCAAAAGTCCTCACTCCCTAATTAATGTGTTATTATCTCTGCTCTAGAGGTTGTTTATGTCTATTGTATGTTTAGGACATACTGTATGGTAATGTGGGAGCTTGACATTGGCCATTGACCATGGTGGGAGTATACACACCACAGGAATCAGCAAACACAACAGATAAGAGCTGGATTTATTGCTTGGTTGATTGTTTACATTTAATACAGTGATGGAGAAAAGGTTCACCATGTAGGTTAAAGTGAGAAGTGTGCAGTGTTAAGTTATAAATAGCACAAAGAATTAAAGAAATGTTCTTCCAGTGTTTGGGGACTCGTTCCGTATTCAGCAAAGAAGTCACTCAGGTCATCGATGAAGAAGTGAAGTCCGGGCAAACACCTTTCTTTGTTGTTTTACTTCTGTCTTAACCTAAATGAAAACATTAACCACGACTCGTGACGGAATTCCTCTCACCGAGCGGTTAACATTAACCAGAATACCACCATGTCTAGAACAGCGCCTCACTGAAAGGGCATGCCCAATAAATACTTTTTGGGTGACTGAAATCAGTGAAAACAAGCCATGAAGGATGTGTGGGGCCGTCTCCCCTGTTTGGTGATGCCTTGGTGTTGGTGGTGGCCCTGTGCGTTTTGGGTGCTGTCTCTGTCCCCATCCTCGCTCTGTGCCCCTCTTGCACGCGTTCAGCTGTGCTCTGTCCTAGGGCTCCTCAAGCAGCAACAGGCACGCGAGTCACCTGCGGGTCTTGTCAATGGGCAGGTTCTGACCCAGTGGGTCCGTGGCGGGGACCAAGCTTTGCAAGCTCCTGGGTGACATCGTGCCGGTCCCAGACCACACTTTCAGCAGCGAGGTTCTAGCCACACCAGCCTCCTTCTCACATGGGAGGGTCAGGGCTGCCATGCCATCTTTGAACTTGCCACGTCCTTTCCCCGCAGCACTGGTCCCCCTGATCCTCACACGACTGGCCTCCGTGCATCTTTCGGGTCTCTGCCCAAGACAGAGAACTACCCATTGAAAGAAAGTGAGCCCTTCCCTGGGCACTCTCTACCCCAGCAGCCCACCTCGGTTCCCTGTACAACATCAATGGTCGTCAGCCCCCCTCCCCCACCAAATGTAAGCCCCATGGGAGCTCTCCTGTCCACCCTGG
The DNA here is from genome assembly GCF_964656455.1 of Halichoerus grypus. Lineage (NCBI taxonomy): Eukaryota > Metazoa > Chordata > Mammalia > Carnivora > Phocidae > Halichoerus > Halichoerus grypus. The sequence continues at coordinate 2,447,943 of NC_135717.1, forward strand.
GGACTTCATAATAGCAGGTGCGCATTTCATCTTTGTGGGCTGATGGTTAGTGATGTCGCTGCTCCTCGGGTAGTTGGAGTCCAAGCGCTGGAAGCCGTTCTGGGAAGGCGTGCGGTGGGGTGGGGATGTTTATCCCTCACCCACATGGAAGGGAAGACTTTTCTTACACCCTCTCTCGTCATTTCAGCTCCTCTACCATCATGACCCCCCACCAAGAGTGCAAGCCCCCAACCTCAGCAGTTGCCCCATTTGCCTCCCCCTGGGGCAGATCTTCCTGGCGTGCGGGGATGGCAGTGTGACCGGCCCCAGCGGAGGCTCTGAGTAAGGGCTGGCTGGCTGCCGCTTTCCGAACAGTTTCTGTTGAATTTTGCACAAACATGGGGCATGGGGACGACACACATGTAGCACCCGGAGGAGGTACGTTCTGGCCAGCCTGGCGCCCCTGGCACATTTCTCAATTGCAGATGCTCTCTGGAGCTAAGCAGGGCTGTGGATTGTGATGCTCTTCTCCGTTGGCTCAGCCAAGAGATAGATGCCTGGGGCCCTTCAGTTTGGGGGGGAAGATGAAGTCTCTGGAGTGTCTGGAAGTTAGTTCCCTTGTGACTGCTCTTTTTTTCTAATTTATTTAAATTCAATTAATTAACATATAGTGTATTATTAGTTTCCCAGGTAGAGGTCAGTGATTCATCAGTTGCATGTAATACCCGGAGCTCATTACATCATGTGTCCTCCTTAATGCCCATCACCCGGTTACCCCAACCCACCCCTCTCCCCTCCAGCAACCCTCAGTTTGTTTCCTATGATTAAGACTCTCTTAAATAAATAAAATCTTAAAAAAAAAAAGTCTCTTATGGTTTGTCTCCCTCTCTGATTTCATCCTGTTTTATTTTTTCCCTTTCTTCCCCCATGATCTCCTGTTTTGTTTCTTAAATTCTGCATATGAGTGAGATCATATGATAATTGTCTTTCTCTGATTGGCTTATTTCACTCAGCCTAATACCCTCTAGTTCCATCCATGTCATTGCAAATGGCAAGATTTCATTTTTTAATGGCTGAGGAATATTCCATTGTATATATAAACCCCCTTGTCACTACTCTTAACATTAAATCAACACATGGAGTGCCTTTTGTTATTTTTACCTTCTACACCCAGAGTTTTGATAATATCAGCACACACCATTCGCTGAGTAGGACACCCTCATTCTGCACCGGGCATACATTTCAGTTCATTTAATCCCCCCGACAATCCCATAGAACAGAATCTCATCCTGTCCCAGTTTGGAGACTGGGACTTGAAGCTCAGAGAATGTCAGTCCGCTGCCCCAGGTTAAACAGCAAAGGGGGAGAGTCGTGATCCAGAGGATCAGAAACTCACTCAGAGGTGAGTGCATGTTGTCCGTTATGGACGAGATCAAACATATTTCAGGCTTTGTGCTCCAGACAGGCTCCATGCAACCCCTCGCCTCTGCCACTGAAGTGTGAAAGCAACCGTGGACAATCTGTAAACAATGGAGCATCGTGGCGTTCTGATAAAACTTTATTCAGGAAAACAGTACTCAGCTCCTCCCACCCCCACCCAGACACGGGGTCAGTGTGGCCAGTGTCCAAGAGAAGCCACAGGTCTGGATGTGAGGTCTGTGTGTGTGTGTGTGTGTGTGCGCACGCCCGTGTAATATCTCCTCTTTTAAATATTGGCTCGGATTACTACAATAAAATCCAAAGTCCCGTGCAGCCCGAGTAGGTGTTCAAGGATAGACTCTGGCCCATGGGCTGCCGGCTTACAGCCTCTCTCTGCTCTGGAAACCTACCAGACAACACCGCGTTTATTAAGTAATAATTCATCTGTTTTCCCATATTTTATTTATCAAAGACCTCAGGAACCATCAAGCCGAACATTTTATCAGCAGGAACTGACCGGCAGACAAGTGTTACCTCCTAGGGGTTGATGATAAATCCTGGCGAACCAGGAAACCCTAACATTTTAATTAGCTGGAACATTCTTATCAGCCGTGAAACCTGACCATGTCATTTCATATTGTTTGCGAACCCCTAATCAGGAATCTCTGATTTGGCCCCTCGAGGGCCACCTCACACACACGGGCTCATCCTCATTATTTTACTGTGGCGGCCGCCTTTGTATTATTCAACAGACCCCACCAGCACCGACTGACAGTCGGGGAGCACACTTGCGCTCAGCGGAGCATCTTGAGTTGCTGAAACAAAAAGTAAAAAGGGGGTTCCATTTGCCACAACACCAGCAAAAAAATACACACTTTTTTTTGCACAGAACAAAGAACTACTCCAGATCAAGCACGGCAGTAGACAGGAGATTTCCTCCTCTCGGCTCCTGGAGAAACCGGAGTGCAGTGGGGACAGGACCACGCAGATGCTCTGTTACCCTTAAGGCACTAGGTAATACCTGAAAGGCCCCTGCTTACCTGCCATCTCCATGGAGACTTGGGGGGAGGGGGGGAGATGTCCCTGTTTCTTATGGATTTAGAAAACCCAAGCCTTCTAGAGAACCACAACTTTGGGGAGATCCCACGCAAGGAAATAAAAGCAAATCCAGATTTAGTAAGGAGGGACCTCATTCGAAAGGGTTGTTAGGGGAGGGAAGGGGGTCAGGGCACCGTGGCAATGGGGGGAGAGCTCAGGTCTTGGCTCTGCAAGCATCGTGGGATTAGGCAAAAGGGTTTTCTTTCATGGGGAGGAGTGAGCAAAGCTAGGAAGGGCATGGGCTGGAGATGATCGGGGTGTGCGCGGAGACCTTCTCATCCGAGACAGGCTTGTTTTAGGGGGGCTGGCTGCCCACAATCCCTGAGGGTAGGCCAAAGGTCAGGCACCCACAGAGCGGAGAGGCTTAACCCAAGTTTGGTTAACCAGCATTTGCTGCAGTTGACCAGTGGGGACTGTTTGTGAAACAAAGGATGGGAATTTGGGGGTCTGCGTCTAGCCTTGCCGGAGATAAATAAGGCGGCAGCAACCTTGAGTCTTATCTGGGTCACGTGGCAAAGGGCATTTGTTCACTACAAGCTGTTTCTGGAACACAGAAGGGGGAGGAACTTCCTAACCATGCTGTTTTCCAGGAGAACAGGGCTGAGGCAAAAATTCAAGGCTGTCACGCCCCCCTCCCCCGCAAGGCATCACCTACAATAGTCTATGGCTTATGGATATTTTTAGAATTCTACCACCTTTGCCTAGAGTCATCTAATGAATTTTCTGGGACTTTCCCTTCTGGAACCTTCCCTTCCATCTCCCCCAAAGGAGCTGGTCCCTCAAATTCTGGAAGGATCTGCGATAGGAGGCAAGGCTGAGGCTGAACAAAGAGGCTTATCTCAGGTTCCCCTGGAATTTGAAGGAGGCCCTTCCCAAAGTCCACCCATCCCTGACCCCGCGTCAGGCCCTGCTGTAAGGGGGTTCCAGGGATATCCTGAACCGGAGCCCTCCACTGCTTTCCTAACCCCCTTTTCACCCCTCATCCCCAGCCAGCTTTTTCCCCAACTGCAGACTCTGACCCTACCTACCAGGTTCTGTTGCAAAACCCGAGAGCTTTTTGATTATCCTAATCTGCCTGTAAAAATACTGCCAAGAGCCGGGTTGCCACAGATATGGAAAGTTCAAACCTATTTCCCTATGACAATAAAGAATAATATTTACCGGCATCATTATTATAACCACTAACAGGGCCGTGGGCATGGCCACGCGCCAGGTACTGGGGGAAGCACGTTGCAACTGTGAACGGGTCCCTCGGATCCAGGCAACAACCCCGTAGGGCTGGTCTCATTATTCCCATCGTACAGATGACGGGACTGAGGTTCAGAGGGGCCTTTCCTAGTGGCAGAGCTGGGATTTCAACCCCAGGCAGCCCGGCCCCAAGGCGGGACTTCCACAACCAACTGCAAGACTCCCGGGATTATACGGCAGCACAATCTTGTTTCCCAGAAACGATTATTTTCTACTTGTTGGCAGGTGGAGGGGACACAGGACACCTGCTGGGAAGTCAGTGACAGTCTTTGCTGCAGAGGCAAGTGGGCATGTCTGTTTTAGGGAAAACCGGCTGCAGACAGAGGCATCTGGTTACCCCAATGCACTGTTTCTAGACCCGTGCTGGGAACCGAGGTGCTTTTCCTTTTAAGAGGCTCTCAGAGTAAATGAACTTGAGATTTCATTAAGATAGCTATTGTGTGAGAAAACTGGGCAATCTGGCTGAACAGGTTTTGGTTTTGTTTTGTTTTTTTTTAAAAGAAGTACCTATTTTAAAATAAGATTAGTATTGGTTACTCCATCTCTGCAGCCAACTCACCTCTCCCCTAAACCTGACTGGTGGGGGGAAGGGGGTGGGGGAGGGGGAATGAGGGAGGGGTAGAGAAGGGGTACTGATGATCGGGACCTACTCTGCGCTGGCCACATACATCATCTCTCATTCTTACGATAACCCTGGAGGCAGAGCTTGGCATTTGAGTCCCCCCGAAATTGGTTTAAATCTCCTTTCCGCCACCTATTAATAAGCTGCTTGGCCTTCAGAGGGCTGCAGTCCCCTGTGTGAGTATTGGTGTCCTCAGATAAAGGCAGGCATCCTAATCGTATCTGCCCAACGGGCTGTGAGGATGAATGAAATCATGCACATAAATACATCCTGCATATAAAGTGATGACTAAGTGCATAGTCTTTTTAAAGTAGGCGTAATTATCCTCACTGTACACAGAGGAAACAAGTCGGAATGACCAGACCCACATCGTAAGGCTAGTAAGCGATGGACATGGAGTCGGCAGATCCAGATCCAAATTCTAGCAGGCGGGAAGCAGTTAATAAGTGGGAGGTAGTATTACTGGTAATGGTGAGTACCATTATTGTTACAGGCTGGTGGCTTGGGGTCCGGGGCCTGGGCCGACACCCCGTTGTGACTGGCCCCCTGCGGGGACTCCCCTGCTACCAGCAGTAACAACCATTAATGAGGACAGGGCTCACAGACGATCACCAGGAACAGTCTGCCCTCATACCTTGGCCTTGCTGACTTTATATGCTGGGGAAGCAGAAGGGAGGCTAAAAGCTCTTCTGAGCCCTCAGAATTCCTCTTCACCACCTCAGCCTGAAATCTAAAGACTCAGAATTCCTCTTCACCGCCTCAGCCTGAAATTTAAAAACCCCCGCACACATACTCAGGGCTACATATCAGGAATTTAAAAGGATCTTTTTCCAGGGATGCCGTGGGACCACTTCTCTGCATAATGATTACAAGGGTCACAGAGAGGCAGTGTAGTGCAGTCGCTGTGAGCGAAACTGGCCAGTCAGCCCCAGTCATTGGCTCGCTGTGCAACTTTGAGCACGTACCTTAACCTCTCTGAGCATTGGTCTACTCCTTTTATAACACGGAGGCAGTAATAACCTACCGCAAAGAGCTGGGGTGAGGATGGAATGAGATCCTTGTAAGGTGCCTGGCACCTAATAAAACTCATGATAATGATAAGGAAAATCTGTGTCCTGAGATGGCCCACCGAGCCAGCTAGAGAGTCGCAGGCCTTGCCCCGGGGCTCTTCCGGGTTATTCTCCCTGCTCCGCTTCCCGCGTGCACCCATCCGGGTCCTTCTCGCCGCCCCACTTCGCGCATGCGCCAAAAGTGCCAAGTATGCGGAAGTAGAAGTGTATACATTGCCCCCTTTGTGCTCGGGGCTCAGACCTTTGGAGACCGTGCTCCTCTGAGCCCGCCGGAGTTAAATAAACCTCCTGTCCTCCAGGATCTCCGGGTGCCGCTTGGTTCTTCCGTCGGGCGATCCAGTCCGGGTTCCGTAACATTTGGTTCCCTGACTGGGAAACGCAACCGCGCTGGCCCATTGTTGCCACTGGTTTGGGGGCAACGGCGAGGCGGTGACAGAACGAGGGATCATAATGGAGAAGGCGCGCCCTGCCTAATATTCGGCAGTCTCCCGCCCTGGTCGCCTCGGGTGGCCCCACTCCGCTGTTCTCGCCGGACTTGAGGAGACTTGGCAGGTGAGGACCTGGTCCCAACGTCGGATTCCGGTAAGGCCTGGGGCCCCAGGACCCAGACAGGCCCGCCCCCATTGGGGTGGAGGGGAGCCTGATCACCTCCCAGAGACCTCTTAGAGCTCTCACAGGTAGGGATTCCCAGGGAGGGAATGTAATAACTTCTGGAGTGTGAATGTGTGAGTGAATGTGCAGTCCAACCTGACTTGCTCAAGCGGACTGATTCTGTGACTCCACGGGCGGGCACCCTTAAGGTCCCCAGAAGCCTGCGGAGTCTGAGTGGGCCCCTCTGCGATTCCATGGTGAACGGCATACAGTCTATGGCGGCATCGGAATAGTTTACGATCGTAAGTCACAACGCTGAGACCGCTACGGCTAAGCCTCACCTAAGCTCCTTCAGGACATGGCCAGACAGGCATCTGATTGGTCTCCTCATCTCAGGAGGCACCCCCCACCTTTGTTGGTCTCTGTGCCACTGCACACGGGGACACACCATGGGGTTAGGGCAGAGTAAACCTACAGTTCTAGAGACCATGATCAAAAATTTCAAGAAGGGGGGCGCCTGGGTGGCTCAGTCATTAAGTGTCTGCCTTTGGCTCAGGTCATGATCCCAGGGTCCTGGGATTGAGCCCTGCATCGGGCTCCCTGCTCAGTGGGAAGCCTGCTTCTCCCTCTCCCACTCCCCCTGCTTGTGTTCCCTCTCTCGCTGTGTCTCTCTCTGTCAAATAAATAAATAAAATCTTAAAAAAAATTTTTTTTCAAGAAGGGGTTTTTGGGAGACTATGGAGTCAGGATGAACCCCGGCAAGTTGAGAACCCCATGTGAATTGGAATGGCCCACCTTTGATGTCAGGTGGCCTTCAGAAAGGACATTGGATGTCCCAGTGATTCATACCCCCCAGTATGGCGGGTCATAACAGGAGAACCAGGACACCCTGACCAGTTTCTGTACATTGACTCCTGGCTAGGAATTGCCCAGACCCTTCCCCCGTGGGTGCAATTTGCTTGCAATAGGCAGGGACAGGCCAGGGTCTTAATTGCCTCATTCAAGCGACCTAAAGAAAATCAGCAAAAGCCCTGGTCTCCACAAATCCTAGCCAGAGATCCCGAGGACGAACCGACCCTGCCCCTACCGACCGTACCCCCAAGACCGCCTACACCTGGCCCTTCAGCTCCAGACACTCCGCTGCCGTCGGTTTCACTGGCGCCCCCCAGGCCCAAAAGATCCACTTTCTCCAGGACCAGCGGCCAGGCTGCATCCCAGGCCGGCGCAAGCACCCTCCAAATGCCGGTATGAGAGACGTGGGAACCTGAGAGGCATGATGAAGATGGGACGGTCCAACCCAGCCATTCCATGATGTATTATCAGCCCTTCTCCACCACTGATCTCCTCAACTGGAAACATAACACCCCATCCTACTCTGAGAAACCACAGGCTATGGTAGACCTCATAGAATCCCTCTTCCAGACTCATCAGCCAACCTGGGAAGACTGCCAACAGTTACTCCACACCCTGTTTAACACAGAGGAAAGGAAGAGAATAATGAAAGGTGCACGGCTGTACCTGGAAGAGCACGCACCAGCGGGAGTCATCGACCCTGCTGCCTGGGCTAATACGGCCGCACCCGAAGAGCGCCCAGCATGGGACTTCACCACAACCGAGGGACAAGCCCACATCTGCCAGCACCAGGAAGCCTTTCTCTGGGGAATCTGTGCAGGAGCTAAAACCCATGAACATGACTAAAGTATCCTCGGTCACTCAACAACCAGGGGAGTCCCCCGGGGACTACTACGAAAGACTATGTGAAGCCTACAGGATATACACTCCATTTGACCCCAAGGCACAGGAAAGCCAACAGATGGTAAACACCTCCTTCGTGGCTCAGGCCACTCCAGACATCAGGGAAAAAAACTTCAGAAACTAGAGGGTTTTGCCGGGATGAACATCACCCAACTAAGAGAGATTGCCAATAAGGTCTATATGAACAGGGAGGTCACAGCCGAACGGGAAGCCGACAAAAAGGTGAAAAAGAAAGTCAGCCTCCTCACCACCACCCTGAAAGAAAAGGACAACACAAAGGTGGGGAGACCCCAACCACTGAAAGGGGGGAAGCCCAGAACCCCCTTGGCAAGGGATCAATGTGCCTACTGTAAAGAGAAAGGGCATTGGAAAATGAATGTCCCAACTGGGGAAAGGCTCAAAAGCCCAGCCGCTTGGAAGAACCCCAAGAGGAGGACCTCATAGGCCTTGCAGGGATGGACTCAGACTGAGGGGGACCAGCCTCTTTCCTCCTTGGCTCCCATGAGTTTCATCGGTTTCACTGGCGCCCCCCAGGCCCAAAAGATCCTCCAAAATGGAGGTGGGGGGCCAACCAGTGACTCTTATGGTTGATACTGGGGCCAAGCACTCTGTTGTCATCTCCCCAGTGGCCCCTTTCAGCAAAAGGACTGCGACCATCCTCGGGGCCACTGGGACGCAGGCGATACAACAGCCCTTTTGCCAGGCTCGCCAGTGTGAACTCAGGGGCCACAAGGTCCAACATGAATTCCTTTATCTGCCCGATTGCCCCATCCCTCTCCTGGGCCGAGACATACTCTCCAAATTTAGGGCTCAGATAACCTTTGAGCCCACAGGACACACTAGCCTCTGACTGAACCCAAGGCAAGAGGAGACGGGGTCTCTAATACTAGCAATTACCATGCCGAGTGAAGAACAATGGAGGCTATTCTGTGCCCAGGCCCAACCAAGCAGCCCACTGGAGTTCAGACTCGCCTTCAGTATGGGCTGAAAACAACCCACCAGGAATAGCCTGGAATTGGGCCCCTATCATTGTTGAACTGATCCCAGGAGCCCAACCTCAGATGCAAAAGCAATACCCCCTTCCACAAGAAGCTAAGATCGGCATCCAAGAACATCTGACCGAACTCAAAGAAGCAGGCATTCTAGTCAAGTGCCAGTCGGCCTGGAATACCCCACTCCTCCCAGTCAAGAAGCCATGAGGGGGCTACCAACCAGTTCAAGACCTGCGGGCCATCAACAAGGTGACCATCTCTCTGCACCCAGTGCTCCCGAATCCATACACCCTCCTTGGCCAAATCCCAGGGTCGGCGAGATGGTTCACTTGCCTAGATTTGAAGGATGCCTTCTTCTGCCTCCGCTTAGCTCCCCAGAGCCAGCCACTGTTTGCCTTTGAATGGTCTGAACCTGATACAGGGCCCCAGATGTCCTGACTTGGACGCGCCTCCTGCAGGGGTTTAAAAACTCACCAACCCTCTTTGGGGAAATGCTGGCCACAGACCTCGCCAGCTTCCCAAGAGAGGCCACATGATGCACCCTCCTCCAGTATGTGGATGACCTCCTCCTCGCCAGTGACACACAAGACGACTGCACAAAAGGCACAAAGGCCCTCCTACAGCTCCTGTCAGACTCGAGATACCGAGCCTCATGGAAGAAGGCACAAATCTGCCAACAACAGGTCCAGTACCTTGGTTTCCTCCTCACCCAAGGGAAGAGAGAACTAGGGCCGGAGAGGAAAAGGGTCATCATCTCCCTGCCACAGCCCCAGACAAAAAGGGGCCTACGAGAATTCCTGGGGGCTGCAGGATTCTGCCACATCTGGATCCCTGGGTTCTTGGCAATAGCAAGACCCCTTTATGATCTCTTAGGGGGACCAGATCAAGAACCCCCTGCCTGGACTGAGGAAGCAGAAGCCGCTTTCACAGAGATAAAGACCGCCCTGGGGCAGGCTCCAGCCCTGGGCCTACCAGATGTAGAAAAACCCTTCAATCTCTTTGTGCATGAAAAGGAAAAAATAGCACCCAGACTGTTGGACCTTGGCAACGGCCAGTTGCTTACCTGTCAAAGAAGCTGGACCCCATGGCAGCAGGATGGCCACCGTGCCTCAGGGTGCTGGCAGCCACAGTCCTACTCATCAAGGAGGCGGACAAACTTACCCTGGGGCAAGAACTTAATGTCACGGAGTTGTGTCCCTCATGAATGCACAGGGACACCGCTTCCTTTCCAGCTCTCGGCTAGCACAATACCAAGGGCTTCTCTGCGGAAACCTGCGGGTCACCCTCGAAACAGTAAGGACATTAAATCCAGCAACCCTTCTCCCCACGGAAGAGGGGGAAGCGGACCATGACTGCTCCGAGGTGACTGATGAAGTCTACGTGAGCCATCCAGATCTGTGGGATCAAGCCATAAAGAATCCAGAGCTCACCCTGTTCAGCGATGGCAGCAGTTACCTACAAGAGGGTGCCCGGAAAGTGGGTTATGCAATAACCACAACCACTGAAGTCCTAGAAGCTAAGGCCTTACCAGCTGGATGGTCAGCTCAATGGGCTGAATTATATGCCTTAGTCCGAGCCCTCAGCCTTGGTGAAGGCAAGCGAGTCAACATCTACACTGACTCTCGGTACGTCTTCGCTACTGTACATATACATGGAGCCATCTACAAGGAAAGGGGCCTCCTAACTGCAGCAGGAAAAGCTGTCAAAAACAAGGAGGAGATACTGAGACTCCTCAAAGCCGTCTGGCTTCCAAAGGAAGTAGCAATCCTGCCCTGTAAGGGACACCAGAAAGGAGACAGCCCCATAGTGCGGGGAAATCATCTGGCAGATGAGGCAGCCAAGACCGCAGCCAGTGAGGACATGGACAGAGCCCCTTCCCTCACCATGGCCCTGGCACCCCTGGAAGAAGTCCCTCCATCCAGTTACACTAAAAAGGAAAAGGAATGGGCCATGGCTGAGGGAGACACCCTAACTGAAAAGGGATGGTGGATGATGCCAGATGGGCACATCTTTGTTCCAACAGCAACTGGAGGGCATCTAGTCAAGGAACACCACCGACTCACTCATCGGGGAAAACTGCACTAGAGGCCTTCTCAAGAGGCTGCCAGCACTATGCCGAGCAACAAGTGAACGATGCATGACATGTGCTAAAAATAATGCTCGGTCTGCACCACGGTCCCCGCCAGGTGTCTAGAGGATGGGAGCAACCCCCTTCGAAGATCTAGAGGTAGACTTCACAGATGTACAGCCAAGCAGAGGGTTCAGATATCTCCTAGAAATAGTATGCACATACTCTGGGTGGGTCGAAGCCTTCCCAACCAGGACGGAGCAAAGCCGGGAAGTAGCTAAAGTCCTCTTGTGGGAGATCGTCCCCCCAGTTCGGCTTGCCATTAACAATCCATAGTGACAATGGACCCACATTTGTGGCAGACGTTGTACAGGTCTTGACCAAATCTCTCAACATCACATGGAGACTCCACACCACTTACCGGCCCCAAAGTTCAGGGAAAGTAGAGCGAATGAATCGCACCCTCAAGGGAACCTTAGCAAAGTTTTGTCAGGAGACTAACCTCCCATGGCCAGATCTGCTGCACGCCTGGGATATCAGGTTTCTCCCCATTCGAATTAATATATGAACGGCCTCCCCCGTGCTTGGGAAGCCTTCCAGGAAACTTGCATCAGGTTGGAGATAAAGGGATAAAGGAGCAGCTTCAGGCCCTGGGGGCCACCCTAAATAAATTACAAAAGTACACCATTGAGAGGGCCCCAATCTCCTTAGGGTCTCAGGTACACTCCTTCCAGACAGAGGACTCAGTTTGGGTCAAAGATTGGAAGAAAGACCCCCTCAAACTGCAGTGGACAGGGCCCCACACTGTTGTACTAACCACCCCCACTGCCCTCAAGGTCTCAGGTGTCACCCCGTGGGTCCACCACTCCAGAATGAAGAAAGCTCATCATTCGGATGAGGAGCCATGCCAGTGGAGAGTCCAGCCAGACTTCACAGACCCACTCTGGCTTCACCTTCGACAGGACCCCACCGACTGATGGACACCTGCTCACTGTGGTCGCTGGCTCTCATCGGCGTGATTTCCCTCATCTTGGGAATCGGACTCTACACTGTTGCCCCTCCTGACTGGACTTTCCCCCAGAGGCTTACTATTGTCATTGCTTATTAGGTGACCCTAGGGTGTATTACTGCACTTACTTGTCCACGGGTTTCATCTGCTGACAGGTTAACCATGATGGCTCCCTCTACCTAAGGTCATAGACCCCACTTTTACTGGCCCTCTGCTGTCTACTCCTGAGCGCATGTCACCATGGTTTTCCTGGCCCCAGTCAGTCCCGGTTTTCTGCTACCTGGTGTGCGGTTCCTCCTCACTGCCTCTAGCTTGCCCGGCCCGGCAGGGGGGCAAACTCTCGTATCACCGTTACTGGCAAATGGACTTTCCAGCTTATCCCCCTCAATCCTGCACCAGTGCCCCCACTGACTTCTTCCACCTGGGATGGGCACACACCAAAAGTTAACCTCCATTTTGATGGATTCCAGCTTCTTGATACCTCCTGGGAACCTCATAGACGGTGTTCCTACCATGGTCCTCACTCAGGTTACTGGCTGGTAGATATCTACATCTGTGGGGGCCCTACACCTCAACAGCCAAACACCTGCCCTCAGTTCTGCTCGCAAGCCTGGGGATGTGAGTCATGGGTAGCGACTTGGCCGGGAATGGAATGATGGTCCATCAGGTGGTGGCACCTCAAACAGCACAGTGACATCCGGATTTCCTTGTCACACAACGCCACCCCATACTCTTGCTCTAACAATCACTGTATACCGCTCACCCTCTCAGTCTTAGAACCCAATGCCACATCATGGGCTACAGGAATCATTCTCCTGTTGGGCCAATATCACCCTATGGGGACCGACCCCATGGCCAAATTTATGATTAAGTCCATGTTCACTCCAAGCCTTACAGTCAACCCACGGAGTCAGACAGAAAATAACTCGCCCTGGTGCATCCCTGGGTCCCCTTATAGCGCAACTGTTAGGTATGATTAATGCCTCCCACCAAGCACTTAACCACTCAAATCCACCCCTAGCATCTGACTGCTGGATCTGTATAAAGCCTGGTCCCGTCCAATACCTAGGTGTCATTCTCAACCAATCTACCCTGTCACCCCCCACCTTGGCATCGGGGACCTCAGATTATCCTTTTCTGGCTCCGGTACCGCTGTATGGCAACTCTTCCTCTCCCATCATGGGCCACAGTCGGGTCTGTGCGCCTAGCACTTTTCTGGCTTGTGATCAAGGTGTATACATCTGCATCACCCCGCGCGATCAATCATGCACACTTGTTAGTCTCTTACCCGATCTTTCAGTCCTCCCCCGGAGTGATGCCCCACTTTTATGGAGACCTCCTAGCCGCCCCCGACATTCCCCCCATGGCCATCCCTCTTATCGTGAGCCTGCTGTCCACATCAGGTGTTGCCCTCGGCGCCACTGGCATTGGGATGTCTCAGGTGCAGTACCAGGGGTTAACTCAACAACTCATGGCAGACTTTTCCGTCCTCACTCAGTCGGCCCTGGCCCTACAGCGCCAACTCGATTCACTGGCCTCAGTGGTCCTCCAAAACAGGTGTGGGCTCGACTTACTCAGGGCTGTGCAGGGGGGCTATGCCTCTTCTTACAGGAGGAATGTTGTTTCTATGCTAGTGAGTCAGGGGTGGTCCAAGAAACCTGACCCAATTACAGGAACGAGTACATCGCTGGTGGGAACCACTCCAGTGGACAACTTTGTGGGATAATCTCTCACAATGGTTCCCTTGGTTTGCCCCCCTTGTTGGCCCCCTCCTATTGTTTCTCCTCATAGTGGCATTTTGTCCTTGTATTCTTAATGCCCTTACTAGGTTTATCACTACTCAAATTGCTAAAATCAGACTCCAGTTGCTCCTTACTCACTATCGCCCCTTAGAAGATGAAAATGGTGCCCTCTAAACTAGGTGTTTAAAGGGGCATCAAAGGGGGAATGATAAGGAAAATCTGTGTCCTAAGATGGCCAACTGAGCCAGCTAGAGAGTCCCAGGCCTTGCCCCGGGGCTTCTCCGGGTTCTTCTCCCTGCTCTGCTTCCCGCGTGCACCAATCCAGGTCCTTCTCCCCACCCTGCTTTGCGCGCGCCAAGTATGCGGAAGTAGAAGTGTATAAATTGCCGCCTTTGTGCTCGGGGCTCAGACCTTTGGAGACCACTCTCCTCTGAGCCCGCCGGCGTTGAATAAACCTCCTATTCTCCAAGATCTCCAGGTGCCGCTTGGTTCTTCTGTCGGCCGATCCAGTCCAGGTTCCGTAACAATAAAATTTAGCCATTATTTGGAAAGATGTGTCCCTCTTGGCTCCCAGGGAGGCTGGGGTCACATTTGTCAGGGGCGGGTGGACTGATTTTGAGGCACTAAAAATCATGCTGTCTTGTCTTCACACACAGCATGGTGGCAACCTCCAGCCCACCCCTGACCTCTCGGAAGGAAGGGAGTGAAGACCTGGCAGATCCCACCACCCTGCCCTTGCCCCCCACTCTTTACCTGCCCCCAGGACACACCAGAGCTTTCCCTTCAGTGTGTCTGAGTTCTACTCTGTCCTGGGGAGGAAGCCAAGTTCTTAGCCATGACATTGGCCTTCTTTCTTCATTGTTAAAAAAAAAATGGTGAGAAATGTTCTCTTATTGCCTTCCTGCACCGTTTCCTCTTTCTCTCCCTCAATTTCTTAGGAATGAAATCACCCAAGATATAAATAAAATGTTCTAAATAAAGCTCTCCTCAACTGCAGCATAAGACATATCTGCGTATGTATGTGACTGTCAGCCAAAATAAATTAACCTCCAATGGAAGTCATTTTCATGTAATTAATTATTCTTGTATCAGTTGAAAGAGACAGGTGCACCATTGGCATGCCTCGCCCGAATTTCTCAATGAACATCTTAAGAAGGCTACACTTAAAACATGCCAAATGACTAGTGCACAGCTACTGCTTTTGTCCTGATACTGTTTCTTGACTTAGAACCTTTATTTCTCAATTACTGCAAACTGAAAACAAAAGAATTCACATCAAAGGCATTTTGAAGTACGGGAGGTATGTGACGTGCTAATTAAGCAGCAGGAATGCAGCCTAGTGTGTCAGCTGATGTTTTCCTTCTCTAGCTCAAGAAAGGGGTTTAGGTTGCTTGGGGATTTACAGCAAAACAACCTGCGATGTGGTAAGTCTGTTATTATCAAGAGTTCTTTCTGCATCTTGGAGGTCAAAGCCCTGGCATGTTAAGTTATTTGTACAAGATGAGAAAATAGGATGAATGAGGAGATGGCCAGGTGAATCTGCAACTTGCTGAATGAAATCATCCAGATAAGGACTATTAGGGAGTTGGAGTCTCTAGTGGAGTGTCTTAGGCCTCTTTCCTTAGCCTTCTTTTGAAACCATCAAAGGGGGACATGACATGAATCTGGGGAGACAGTGACTATACTGGGTGACAGGATCAGACCAACCAACCCCAACAGCCTGGAAATGAGGGGCTGATTGAACAAGCTGTTTTCCAAAATAAATGTAAATTCTTGCAGTGGGGGTTAGAAAAAATACAGGGTACAAAGAATTAACTTAAAACAACCTTATAATCATAACCCTTTCTGAGGCATCTGGTTTTAAGTGTGCCTCTTATTTATGAGCAGCAAATAACTGTATTTTAAATCCAATTAGATATTTAATAGGAGAGCTTAACCCAATCACATTTATTGTGATGTCTGATATACTGGGATTTAATTCTGTCATCTCATTTCGTATTTTTTTATTTACCATGTGCCTCCCTCCCCTTACTTTCTTTTATGGATTGATAAAGTTTCCTTCTTTCCTTTTCTTCTACTGTGTTGGAAATGATAGCTTACACTTCTGTTTTGTTTGTTTGTTTGTTTGTTTTTTGCTACCCATACATTTTTTGAACAAATATACTTTATATTTTTCCCTAAAATTACATAATGTCTCTGTTCTTCCCTCAAGCAAGAAAAGGGCTTCTTCCCTCCCATTTTCCATGTTACTGCCCTATAGAAGTGCACATCTATCTTTTGTAAACACAAAAACAGTTTTACTAAGTTCAGTGGTTAGTAAGATTTATCAAATTACTCAATGACGTCTTCATTCACTCTTGTTGCTTGTGTCCCACTCCTTCATCAGAGTGAACTTTTCTTTTTGCTGAAGTGCGTCCATTAGTAGCTTTCTTGTGGAAGGATGGGGCCATCTGTGCAAGTAAACCGTTCCTGTCTTTTTATGCGTGAAAGTGTCTTTACTTTGTTCTCACTCTTGAGCGATAGCTTCTCTGGGTATATAATTCTAGATTGACAGTTATTCTTCCTCAGCTGTTTTATGTTTGAGGGCATCTAATGCTACTGATGAGATGTCTGGATTGTCTTTGCTTTATTGGGGAAATCAACGTCTTCTCTCCAGTAGCAATGAATCTTTTCTGTTTATCTTTAAAACTCTGCAGTCACTAAAATTGTCTGTGTGTCAGTTTATTTGTGTTTATCCTACTTAGCACAAGATGTGAAATTTCTAATTAGGGATCCAATATCTTCCCACAAAAGCAAACTTCAGCAAATAGAAAAGACACGTCTTATTCCTGAACAAGATGGCTCAGCATCATAAAGATGTCAAAGTCTCCATAAAAATGCCAAGTTGTTCCCCCCACCCCAGAGCCAGATAAGATGATTTGAATGTTCAAATGGAAAGATAAACATGCAAAAATAGGGAAACCACACAAAAGGGAAATAAAGGCTAACTACTGTAAACATATTATACAGCTTCTTTAAGTAAGAATGTGATCCTAGGGCATAAGTAGACAGAAAGATCAACACAAAAGCCAGAAACAGACCTGAGGACATAAGAAAGCTTAGTATGTGTTAAATGTGATGTCTCAAATCATTGGGGGAAAAGATAGACTTTTTAATAAATGGTTTTGTAGTAGGTATTTATACTTGGACAAAATTGAATTCGTTCCTCACACCATAAACTAGAATAAATTCAAAATGGGTTAGAAAGCTAATGTAAAGTGTTTTAAAAAAATTATGGATGAATTCCTTTACAACATGGGCATGGAGAAATCCTTTCTAAATATGAGGAAAAATCCATATGCAATCAATAAAAAGACTGATAATTTGATTGCATAAAGATATACCTTTTTATGGTTAAAAAATCAATGTAAGCAAAGTAAAAAACACAATAAATGAGAAACCATGGACTATAAGCATAATCTATATTGTAGACAAATATATATCCCTAATAATATAAACCCTAATATATGTTGTAATAATGTCCCTAATATATAAAATCCTTTCAAAAGAGAGGGGTGAAAGACCACAAACTTGCCAACCAAGCAAAAGACATAACCACATAGTTCATAAAAATCAATGTACAAATAGCCCTTTTAGACATATGAAAAGATATTCAACCCTATTCTTAACAAGAGGAATAGAAATTAAAACTACACCCAGGTACCATCTCTTACCTTTCATTCTGGCAAAAATTCTAGACCTGAACAACACTCTCTTGGGGAAGACACAATAAGATGCAAAATGGCTAGCCCCTCCAGAAGGAAATGTGGCAATATCCAACCAACTACAAAGCACTTACCCTTTGATGCTCTGATCCCACTCCTAGGGATTTACTCTTGCCCACCCCCAAGACACACCTCTGCAAATACAAAACAACATCTGAACAGGTCGGCATCGCACCCTTGTTTCTCATAACAAAATATTGGAAACAATCTAAATACCACTCCTAGGAGACTCATTGAAAAATGATGGTACGTCCATGCAGTCAATTGCTGTGCAGCTGGGAAAACGGTGAGGAAGATCCTTAAGAATTGATAGAGTGGTTTCCAGGATATGTTGTTAAGTGAAAAGAGCAAATTGCAAAAGACTATTGGAATATGCTAAGGGTGTGTGTGTGTGTGTGTGTGTGTGTGTGTGTGTGTGATTTTTTTTTTTTTCTGGAAAGGAACATAGGAAACACAAACAAGTTAAGAGCTTCTTCTAATATTTCTTACAAGGTAGGTCTACTGGAGACAAATTCCTCACTTTGTGTTCTTCCTAACTTTTGAAGGATAGCTTTGCTGGGTCAGATTTCTAGGCTGGAGGTCTTTTTCTTTTTATGACACATTAAATATTCCACTCCATTCTCTTCTTGCTTGCATGGTTTGTGAAGAGGACTCTGATGTAATTCTCTAATCCTCATGCTCTGTACATAAGGTGTTTTCTTCCTCTGGCTTCTTTCAAGATTTTCCATTTGTCTTTGATTTTCTGCAGTTTGAATATGATATGCCCAGGTGTAGATTTTTTGGTATTTATCCTCACTGATGTTCTCTGAGCTTCCTGTAAGTGTAGTTTGGTGTCTGTTGTTAATTGTTAAAAACTCTTGGTCATTATTATTTCAAATATCTCTTCTGTTCCTTTCTCTGTTTCTTCTTCTGGTATCCCCATTACACACATGTTGTACATTTTGTAATTGTCCCACTGTTTTGAGTATTTGTGTCCCCCTTTCTTTTCATTCTTCTTTTTATTTGCATTTCAGTTTGGGAAGTTTCTACTGACGTTTTTCAAGCTCACTGGTTCTTTCCTCTACCATTGCCCAATCTACTGGTTTGCCCATCAAAAATGTTCGTTTCTGTCATGGAGTTTTTGATTTCTAGCATTTCCTTCTGATTCTCTTTTCGCATTTCCATCTCTCTGCTTACCCATCTGTTCTTGCATCATGTCCACTTTTTCCATTAGCTCCCTTAGCATATGAATCATAGTTGTTTTAAATTCCCAGCCTGATAATGTCAACATCTGTGTTGTGTCCAGGTCTGGTTCTGGTGCTTGGTTTGTGTCTTCAGACTCTGCTTCCTCTTGTTTTTTAGCATGCCTGTAATATTTGTTGAAAGTCAGACATGATGTATCAGGTAATAGGAACTGAAGTAAGGAGGCCTCAGTCTAGCTCTGTGGGATTCTTGTCTCTTAGGGACATTGACAGGATGTGATTTGACCGCAGGTCCGTTCTGTACGTGCCTCTGCTCATTCCTGCCCCCTTAGGCAATCACCTTGGGCCATTGTTGCTATGTTTCAGCCCCCATTCATGAGTAGAAAAGTCCTCCCCAGATGACCCAGTCCTCAGATACATGGAGTCAATTCTCTGTTCGCTTTACCTTGCAAGATTTAACTCCCAAAGAATCTGGGTGTTTTTCAATGGCAGTTAAGTCTTAAAACATATTTTTATACTTTTTTCCATTATTTCTATACTTTTTTCCATTATTTCTATGATTTTGGAGATGGAAGGAGGGAAGCATTGTGTGAACTTATGTTGCCATTTTTATGGAAAGTAACCTCTCTTCCCCCCTATGGCTTTGAAAAAGCAGCTCCATTTCATAGAGCATGGATTGCCCTGGCGTTTCAATTGCTATCTTAATTAGCTTGTAGACAGGCATTTGCTTGACTTGCTTGGATAATGATAACAATCCTTTTGGAAGATTATTGACTGATACTTCAGATTTTTCAATCAAAAACCTTAAATTGCAAAATTACATATTTCAGACATGTATTAACTTCAGTAACAAAAGTAAAAGATGCCACATAGAATCTTTGAACATCATTGAACTTCCTGCTCTGATGCACAATTATAGTATTTTTGTGAAATTACAAAGAAAGTAAGAGGACGTGATCTTTCCTCTCTTAAAGGCAATTTCTTTCTTTCTTTCTTTTTTTTTCCCAGCAAAAACTGAGGTATATAATCCGTGAAGCCAAGCAGGGTTTCTGCTACCTGCTCTTCCCAATTGTTGTTCACATTCAGTGCAGGTGATCAGCCAAAATGCGTTTGGGCAAAAATAGCAATTTTGCCCACCCCCAATTCTCTTTCTTTTCTGTCCCCCATCACCACTCCAATTTGGCCATAATTGTACCGTTCCCATAACAACAGCCAAATAGCTGGATCTTTGCGGAGGGCTTATAACAGGGTTGTCCACAAAGCCACCGGCAATGCTGTGCAGACCCTGCCTATCAGCATCTCATAAAAGAGACAGCTATCGGGGTGAACGTTCTTGGCAGCTCCAGACCTAACTTGCTAACTTGCTGCTGATGACCGCTTCTGCGTTCCTGAACTGAGGCCCGTATTTCTCTTACATTCCTCGCATGCACTCAGCCTTCCGATTGTCATTCCCTCGTGGCCTGCCTGGGACATTAAAAAAGGCACACACAGAGAGAAAATCTCCTTCTCAGCATAATATTCCACCAAATTGCAGCAAAAATCAAAGAATAACATTCTTGAGATCTCAGGGCTACCTTTACGGGGAACTCTCTCTCTCTCTCTTTCTCTCTCTCTCTCTCTATATATATTTTTTTTCTTCTCCTTTTTGCTGAGCCACTGTGTGATTTTTAGGGAGCAAATTTGTTGGTCAGGATGCAAGAGCTGGCTGAATGAGAAGTTTTTTTGTGACGGACTGCAAGATATGTCAAGCTAAGTTAGATGAGTTCTTACCAGCAGCTATTTTGATCTCTCAGTAATGAATGAGACAGCTGCTGTGGGTCAGCCTGGCGCTGAATCCCATTTTCTGTCTGAACTGAGGACAGGTACTTTGCAAACTGACAGTTCTTCTACCCTTCCTTTGTGAGTGTGCTGCTAACATGCAGACTGACGTGGGTCAAAATCTGGGGTGTAGGGAGGGCAAGAGAAAAGGACAGTGGGGATAAGAGGTTGTGATTCGCATTCACCTGTGAACCCAGACTCAGGGTTTGTTCTAGCAGCCAGCCGTGCTGTACCTGCAGCTGCAGGCGTGAAAGCCACTGGCAAGGACTGTAAGCAGAGCCCAGGGGCTCCCTCCGACAGAAAGAGAGCATGGGTCACCTCCTCTGCTGTCCCTGGGAGCTGAGGTGGGCTGGGCTGTCGGGCAACTTGATACCTGGCAGCCAGAGACCTCCAGGCTTCAGGTTGGACCCGTCAGAAATGGGTTTCAAATGTGTCACGTCGGATGAAATTTTCGTTTTTACCCTGTCCGGGGACAATGCCAATATTTTGTATTTGCAAGAACTATTGTCTAATTTTCTAAGCAATTTCTCGTGTTTTACTAGTGATTTGATTGATCCCATGTGCATTGAAATATGCTCTGATGTTTGACTTTGTAAAGTGTGGATCGCAGACCGGCAGCATCGCATCCCCTGGAGCTTGTGAGAAATGTAGACTCCTGATCCCACCCCAGATGTCTTGGGTCTGAATCCGAATTTTAACAAGACACTCAGGTGGTTCAGTGCACATGAGGGGTTGGGAAACACTGTTACGGGTTCATCCTCTGCAAGTCTGTTCAGATTGCTCTTGTATTTGTATTTCCTTGGGAAGGATGAATTTGTCATTTTTTAAAGATTTATTTATTCATGAGAGAGAGAGAGAGAGAGAGCAGGTGGGGAGGGGCAGAGGGAGAGAGAGAGAGAATCTCTAGCAGACTCCCCGCTGAGCGAGCGTGGAGCCTGACTCGGGGCTCAATCTCATGACCCAGAGATCATGACCTGAACTGAAATCAAGAGTCAGACACTTGATTTTAGACACGGATTGAGCCACCCAGGCACCCCTGTTTGTCAGTTTTTATAAGATGTACTTTGGAATTTTAGTTTGAAAGCTCATCTTGAGTAAGTGTATGTACGGGTACATATGTGTGCACGTGTGTCCGTATGCATGTCCGTGTGTGTTTCTTTTTCCCTTGAGGCCCTGGTGAGCCCAGCTGGGAAGAACATGAGACTCAGTCGAATATGCCTGAATGGGGACCATGACTCCAGAACTGACCAGCTGTGGGGCCCTGGACAAACTACCTCATCTCTTTGAACCTCAGTTTGTTCAACTGTTCGGTGAGGATGATATCAACCTCACCCAGTTCTTATGAGGATAAAAATAATATACATAAGACCCATAGCCCAGTGCCTGGTCCATAGTGGGTGTTGAATAAATCGTCATAGCGTTACCACTGTCTTCAGTTTTACGGAGGGTAGCAGAGTACAGTAAAGTACACAGAGCTTAAGTTTTGGGCTTGGTGACTGTTTGCACAGTATCACCTGTGTAACCCCTGCCTTGATCAAGGTGCAGAATATCTCCAGCCCACCAGAAAGCTCCCTTTATGTCCTTGTTATTTCAGAGATATAAAAGATTCAGTCTTTGCCCTGGGGAAGCTTTACCATCTCTCTGGGACTAGAAATCTAAACTATGTGAAATTGTTAGTGAGCAATCATTAGCAACTGTATATTCAATACTGTGTTTGGGGCTGGTGTCTTAGTCCATTTGGGCTGCGATAGCAAAAATATCATAGACTGGGCAGCTTAAACAACAAATATTTATTTCTCGCAGTTCTGGGGCTGGGAAGTCCAAGGTCGGGGTGCTGGCACATTCTGTGTGTGGTGAGGGCCTGCTTCCTGGTTCACAGATGGCCATCTGGCCGTGTCCTCACATGTGGAAGGGGGAAAGGAGCATGTTGGGGCCTCTTTTATAAAGGCATGAATCCCACATCATCTCACAAAATGCTCCCTCCTAGTACCATAACATTGGGAGCTAGGATTTCAACCTATGAATTTGGGGGGTAGGGATATCAACATTCAGTTCATTGCATCTGGGGACTTAGAATAAAGGAAATGGGGTTATGAGAACCCAGAACTCAGGAAACTTTGAGGAAGGCTGTGTGGGGTGAGAAATTCTGAACTCCCTCCCTGTCAAGGTGAGGCAGAAATTCTTCCCCTTCTCAGGTGAGGATCCTGAGTGTTTAGTGAAAGAGCTGAGATTAGAATTTTTCATCTTGCAGAATTCTTGTTCCCCATCTTTATTCTCTATCTGATTTAGGGTTAGATTGTCTCTAGGCATGGGGGACGGTTCCGATTTTCATGACTGCTCTTCGAAAGTCCTTTGTAGGATCGTCATGAATTTGAGAGGGAGGTAGCTTCACAAATGAGTTCAGGGAAGGAGGGTGTGATACTGGACATGCTTCTCAAAGGATGAGAGAACAAAAGGAGACATGGGAACAGAAAACAGTCCTGGTTCCCTCATGCCCAATCCTGGTGGAAACCTTGATTTAGATCTCTATGTATGTACAAGCTATGGAACACAATACATTTAGACAATTTGAACCCTGGGTCACCCTTAGATGGGACTTGAGTCTTGTAGGTTTGTTAAGCCCAAGAGCAGCATGTGCTCATGAGATAGCGTGCCAGACTCTCAGCTCAAAGAGATAATGGCTCAGCTTATGGGATGGTTAGTACAACTTGCCCATGCCCTTCTGGCACAGTGTTGCTATTCCTGAGTTGGGCCAGTCAGAGATGCACAAACTATGAGAACAGGGACATCTGTCTGGAGGTAGGGGAGGAACTGCCTGTTCCCCCAAGCTTCTCAAAGCCCATCAAGACTGCAGCTCTACTGACAAGGTACAGCCTGAGGAAATGGCAGCCGATGTTTAACAAAATATGTGGGTTGAGAAAATATTTCAAAAACAAGAAATGGAAAGGATTGGGTTGGAGCAAAGGAAACAAAGTAGAACCTGATGTGAGATGAAGCTAGAGAGGTAGAGGGGCTTGTGCCCCATGATAAATAACTTTATTATCTTAAGAATGCTGGGAAGCCATTGGAGAGTTTTATAAGGCTCTGTGACATGACCAAGCTTTGAAATGATCACTCTGCAGTGGGACTACTAGACTAAAAGAAGTCAGGATGGCGCAGTTAAATAGTCAGGAGGCTACTGCGGTGAAATGGAGGTTGCTTGGATGAATGTCATGGTGGTGGTAGTAATGGTGGGGGTGCTGGGGGTGGTGATGGTGACAGTGACGGTGATGGTGTAGGTGGTACTGATGGTGACAGTGGTAGCAGTGGTAATGATAATGATCATGGTGATAATGGTGGTAGTGGTGATGATGGTGGTGATGGTGATGGTGATGGTGGTGATGGTGGTGGTAGTGATGGTGATGGTGGTGATGGTGGTGGTGATGATGGTAGTGATGATAATGGTGGTGATGGTGGTGGTGGTGATGGTGGTGGTAGTGATGGTGATGATGATGGTGATGGTGGTGGTGTAGTGATGGTGATGGTGGTGATAATGGTGGTGATGGTGGTGGTAGTCATGGTGATGATGGTGGTGATGATGGTGGTAGTGATGGTGATGATGGTGGTGGTAGGGATGGTGATGGTGGTGGTGGTGATGGAGGTAGTCCTGGTGGTGACATGGTGGTGATGTGGCAACGGTGGTAATAATAACGATCATGGTGGTGGTGATAGTGGTGGTGGGGGTGGTGAAGAGGGTGATGGTGATGCTGGAGATGATGATGATGATGATGGAGATGATGATGGAGGTGATGGTGATGATGATGGAGGTGATGGTGGTGGTGGTAGAGATGATTATGGTGGTGGTAGTGATGGTAGTGGTGGTGGTAATGATGGTGGCGACATGGCAGTGTTGGTAATAATAACAATCATGGCGGTGGTGATGGTGGGGGGGGTGGTGAAGAGAGTGATGGTGGAAATGGAGAGAAGTGGAAATCTGCACAATATTTAGAAAGCAAAATGGACCATATTTAGTGATTCTTGGATATCACTTAGAATTAGAGGATGAGGAACAAGAATAAATCAAATTTATTTTGTAAAGAGCCTAGAAATTACGTTAAGTTGCTCTTTGCTTAGTTGAACATGCATATTTGTTAACCTCCTTTCTACAGTATGGTTTAACAACGGGCCTCAAATGGTAACAGTCTCCAAAGCAACCACCACCGTGCATGTGTTTGTGATTGCAGTGGTGGATTTGAGGCGGCTGCACATTTTGACAATCCTATCATCAACACATGGGGCTTGTTTCCCTTGCCTTGTGATCTGGGCTGGCCTAGGACTGTTTCGGCAAACTTGTGGGAGAAGTGATGGGCATAATATCCCCGCACAGCATCTTGTCTCTGAACCCAAGAAGTCAAGACCCCAGTAATGGACGCTCTATCTGACGGTCTGGTCCCGGAGGGGTACCATGATGCATTGCCTATTTAAATTAGAGGGGGTTTAAATTACTCAATTTGAACAGTCCTCCCCATGGAAGAGATTAAATCCCAACTAACGGAGAGATGCATGAGAAGCAAGGAGCAAGACTCTGTCAAGCGCTATTCCTCATCCAACCTCAGCTCCTTGGAACAATGACTCCTAACTGACTGTTCAGGTTTTAGGGGTGTGTAAAATGAGGAAAATAAATCGATGATTTCACGTGGTAACTCTTAAGAAGTCTATATGGTCCAGTTAGGTTATTTTTGTTAACATTTCCATTGTAAAATGGCATTTCTTTCCAGGATCAAAGCTCATCCAAATGATGCCTTCCTAGGAGCATAGGCATAAACTTTACACTCTGCTAATTGTATATCTGATTAAAACTTGAATGCATCAAAACATCCTTTGGAATAATTAGAGACACTTCACCGATAGGGGCACAAAGTTAAATGTGTCCAAACACATCTGAAATCAGCAGAGATGGAGCTAGGGAAATTAATATGGCGTTATGTCATTTTACAGTATTTTAAAAGAATGCAGAATTTGGCTTTCAAAGGATATGCTTTTTCATTTAGGGTAAAATAAGGTGCACTCTCCAGTCAAAATAAGTGGCCCATTCGTGTAAAGTTAATGTATGAAGTACAATTTATCTCCAGGTTGTTGAAGGGAGAGCAATCATTTAAGGGGCACTGCTGTTCCCTGGGAAGGGAGCCTCCAAGACAGTTTTGATCCATTGATGTGTGCTGTCTAATACGCTCCCCGAGGTACAGTTTCCCTAAATCTATTAGACTTTTACAGTCTTCCAGGATGTGCAGTCTGGAGATGCTCTATCACACTGTATTAACTTGACAACGTAATGTACTGCCATCTTTTATTTTCATAGGAAGTACTAGGTTTGACCTTGAAACTCTTAACCACACTTTATAATCTTCAGCCCATCCTGGCAAAGAGGGGCCCCTAAGAAAAATGCCCCAGCAAGATTGTGAGTCCATAAAACCTTGGATTGAAATGACTGAAATGGGGGAGGTTTGGAGAGAAGGGGTCCTGGCAGATCTGTCTGGATCCACGGGGCAAGTGAAATGGGGAAGTGAGGAGTCATGAAAATTATTAACAGCTACTAGTTTACTGAGCTCTCACCTTGTGGCAGGCACTGCACTTCACAGAATTATCCTACTTCCTCCTTGTGAGAATGGACAGAGGCTCAGAGAGGCAAAGTAACTTACCCAAGGTCACCCAGCTAGTAAGTGGCAGAGCGTGGAACCAAACTCAGGTCTTTTTGACTCAAAAGCCAGAGCTTTTGAGCATGATGAGTGGTGCCTCACCCTAAGATAAAATCTCTGCTTTTGAACAAAGTTAAGTCATCTTGGGCTGTACTTGTCCATTTGGTGCCTTTGTGTATCATGTCTAACCCTTCCCTTCACTTGTCATAAGCTGATGGCTGGGCATTTCCTTCCTGGGTCCTTCCCTAGGAAGACAGAGTCCTTCTCTGGGGGCCCAGGATGGTGTGCTAGGGATACTAGGTGCATACGTTTCCAGAGCAGGAAATTGAAAGGGGCCGAAACAGTAGCTCCATGCAAACTTCCTAGATGCTGAGCCCATTCAGGTTTCCCTGGACCAATTAGTTCATATGCAAATGCCAGGGGACACCTGAAAGTGCCTGATCTCTGCAGATATCTAGTAGGGCCTTTGAATGGCTGAACTGAGGTCCCAGAGGCCAAGTCAAAGGTCAACAGTTCACCAGCCAACAGTGGATGCAGACATCAATTGGTTGGGAGGGGCACTGCACAGATCCATGGTGGATACTCACATACTCAGAAATTTGCTTCTTCCTGCAAGCCATAAAGGCTTTTAATTATTGAAGAATGATCCTTGCGTCTGGCCAATTTATCAGCCTCTGGCAAGAGTAAAGAGTCAACCGGCTATGAATCCTATGTGATTACTAATAAGAACGACATAAAATGACACCAGTGCTGAGGAATGTTCTTGGTTGGGCTCCAGCCAAGGCAGTCCTGGATTGGATGACCCCAGGTTAGCTACTGCTTTCTTGGTGGTTCTAAGTGGATGCAGAAGGCAAATTCTCCCAAAAGGCTGGTACTCATAGGGCCGTGGCAGGATTGGGAAGTAGGCGAAGATGGTTTCTAGTAGGTCCCCAGGTGGACCCCCCCTTCCAGGATCATGATCACTCCCTCCAGGCAACCAGGGCACCCCCAGAGCCTCCTCTATGTACTTCACTCTGGGGCCCAGGCCTTCTGCAGAGGTCCACAGTGGGGAATTGGAGCCAGCATGGCTGGGCTCAAGTCACAAGATAAACAGCCCACAGGTCCATCAGCAGATGAATGCGCAGACTAATTGTGGGACATCCATACAATACAAAAGTATTCATCCATAAAAAAGAACAAAATTCTGATAGACGATACAATGGGGATGAACCTCAAAAACGATGCTGAGTGAAAGAGGCAGATGCCAAAGGTCGCATGTGGTAGGATTCCATTGACAGGAAGTACGCAGACTCAGTAAAGCCCCAGAGACAGAGAGCAGATGGGTGGTTACCAGGGGCAGTGGTGGGAGCGATGAGAAGCTGCTTACTGAGGGCTGGGTCTCCTTCCCGGGTGATGAAGACGCTTTGGAGCCAGGTACAGGTGCCACGGCCTGGGGAACGTGCTAAATTCCACCGAACCCTTCACTTTAATATGGTTACTTTATGTCCTGTGGGTTTCACTCCCATAAAAAAATAATAAAATAAACACAAAAACATCCAATCACAAGACCCTGTTAAACAAGCTAGGGAATGCCTTGCAACCCAGCAGGGGCCAGTGAGATACCTTGGTTCACGTCCACAGCTGGGCTGAGTTCTAGGAGAGCCATTGCATTTCTGGTAGAAGTTCAGAGAGCTGACTTGCCTCGCTGGGCTGCCCAGTTCTCCCCCTCTTGAACACATGCACCATCTAGAACCCCGGAGCCATCTTGCGGTGATGGGGCTTCCAGCAGGAGGGAACGGCCACGGACCGTGGAGAGGCTAGCCCTACCTGCCCGTGGCGGCTGCTGAGTCAACACTGTAACAGCCCCATTTTTTTTCTTTTTTTTTGCCTAGGAAAACTGGAGTCAGGTTGACCTCATGATTTATTTGGAGGGCCTTGAGAATGCAATCAGTATTGTCTAAGGTCCAAATTTAAGGAAAAGTAACTTATTTTATAATATATTTGGCAAATTAACTTTGTTTTGTACAGTGAGTTCAAGTTACTAAAGTTGAATTTTAATAAAATAGACCTTATACCTAATAGAACACATTTAACAAGTGAGGAAAAATTCACAGAATATTGCAATTCAAATATGGAAACCAGGGGCACCTGGGTGGCTCAGTGGGTTAACCTTGACTCTTGATTTGGGCTTAGGTCGTGAGCTTAGGGTCATGATCCAGCACCCCCCCCCCCCCAGCGGGCTCTTGTCTCCAGGTGGACCCTGCTTGAAATTCCCTCTCTCCCTCTGCCCCTCCCCCCCCAAAAAAAGACAAATATGGAACCCAAACTAAAGACTCTTGTCTTTTTGTCATTGAGAAGAATCAATTCTTATTTGTTTAAACCATCCTAAAAAACAACAGAAGCCATCTGTGCAGAGCTTGCTGTGGGACCTTCAAGAGCCTGGCAATAAGGTGGGAGACAGATCTATACACGAATAATCCAACATTGTATGGTGACCACCATGTGAGAGCTATAATCGGGGATGCATGGGAGCCCAGGGAAGGCACCTGCACGTGTCATCCAGGTGAAGCGGTTGTTCACTCAGGGGAGGGGCTGGGGGCTCTGCCTGGGCAGAGCTAGTCTTGAGAGAAAAGACCTGGTAAGGCGCATGCAGGAAGCCGATCCCCGGCTCAGTTTTGCTAGACTACAGCATGAATCCGATAAAGGGGAAAAAAAGGTAACAGACATATCAGCAATCTTCCAACCACCCTCCCTGTTGGCCTCGCTGTGCTAACCTGTGCAGGGAGGGGACGGGGCCGGGGCGGAAGGCCAGAGCTGGCCCCTTTCCCTCCCTCGAGGAAGGACAGGGGGTGGGTTGCAGGAGAAGAGAACAAGGGAGGGGCATTAAGGAATTAATGAAGGAGAGAAGAAAATGAGATGAGCAGCTCCCGTTAGAACCAGGGCTTTGAGGAGAGAGGTATGGAAAGTGGGTTTTTAGGACATCCCTCTGTGTGTGAAGGCCTTCAATGAGAAATTGTCAGTAAAGACTATCATTAAAGTTCAGTGCTTTTTGGGGTTGGATTTTCTGTTGGTCACACTGCTGGCTGTGGGAGTCTCAGTCTCCTTTAAGGCAGGAAAAAGAATACCGGGTTTCCTTTGGGCGACAGTGAGGGATAAGGTAGGGGATGGAAGAGATGTGTAGATGGCTAGATGGAGAATCCCTGGGCTCTGGGACTTTATCCTGCAGGCAGAGGAGAACTTTTGGATGGGCAGACAAATTATGTAGCTTCCCTAAAGCTCAATTGCATCTATAAAATGGAAATCATGATGATACCCGTCCTATAGATCTGTGTCATGGGTGTCACAAAAAAACCACACATGAAAATAGACTAACACATTTCCCAGCACAGAGCAGCCTCCTAATTAACCATCACTGAATCGGGATCTTCCTTTATGCCCCCAAACTGACCTGCCCCATGTCCTATTCATCAAGGACCCACGTCTCTCTAGAGCTGTTCCAAAATTCACACCAGGGAACCACAGTGGCAAGAGCTTTGTGATGATTTCATGGTTCGTATCGAACTTCACTCCTTGATCCAAAGGAGGGGGTGAGGTGGGTGTTTCTGTGGGCAGAAGAGAAATACACACACCGTCTGCTTCATTATAAGGCTCTGATCCTTGAGCAGGCTCTTTATGCAGTTTGAGCTCAAGGGCCTGCCTGAAATGAGGAGCACAGATAAAAAGAATAACAAACATGTGTTACACATTTGCTCTGTGCGCTTCTGCGCAGGATCCTCCTTAATCTTCACAACAGCCCTATGACATAGCTCCTTGTACCTGCTCTTTACAGATGAAGAAACAGCCCAGAGAGGTAAAGTACTTTGCCTAAGGCCACACAGCTAGGAAGCAGCAGGTCCAAGTCTTGAACCCAGACTCTTTGCCATTAGTCTGAGCTCTTGAATCCGAAGACATGCGCCTCTCTCAGGAAAGCCAAGAAATCCTGGTGGAGGAGTGAAAGTCCAAAAGTACATTAAACATAGTCATAAATGAACCTTGAAGGGCCAGATGACTAGATTCTATTAGCATTAAAAAAAGTTAGCAGTTAGCATTTTAAAAAAAGAGGTATTTATATGTTCGTCCTCACCCTCATAACCCATTCTGTTCCAATAAATTAACTGTGCTCAGCTTTGCAGAGAAGCAGGGAGCTGCCCCAAATCAGATGGCTCCATACACACACTATTTCTCTTGCAGGATCATTCCTAGAAGGGATTCCTGCAGCCAAATGACACCAAGTGTGACCATTGCAAAGTACAAACAGGATTAAAAGGAAAACATCTGTGTTTTGCAAGGCTGCACTAACTCAAGACAAACAAGCTGTGTATATACTCAAATGCTCAGTGACTTCTGATGGCATCCCCACACCTGAGTTCGTTGGGTGGCCTGGGGCATGAAGACATATGTGTGATTCCATCATGTCAGAGTGACTTGGAGACCCTCCTTTTGTGGTGGTGGTGGTGTTCAAGTCAGTGAGTCGTTACTACACATCCCTCCTGGGATGAAGTCTTTGGAGTTTCAGAATAACTTCACATATGTACTACTATTTTATTAACGCTTCTCAGATGTCATGCAGGGCTCTGAACTTCAAACACAGCTAGCCAGGATTTGATCCTCAAAAGAGACGAGGAGGCTTCATCAAGATGCCCACATGCCTAAAGCTATTTGTTGGATCCAAAAAAACAGTCTCATTTTGTGGGGGGAAAAGAAAACTTAATTACCAGTGAATAAAGCAACTCTCAGAACATGTGGTTTCAGGTTGTGCCAAGATTTGGGGCCAATTTATTACTTTATTATTATTGTTGTTGTTAATCTTTACTTGAAAGATGTATAAAGCCACTCAGTAAGTCCCTTTCTCAAGGATACTGAAGCCGGAGAGTCTCTGAAAGGCAAAGCTGAACGGCAGATCACAGATCAGAGCAAAAGCATTTTTATCATACATCAGCATTAAAGGGTAAAGGATGTTCCATAATGGCTTTCCCCCCCCTCCTTAACAAAGAAACTGCACTCTCCTTTGTTTGGGAAACTGTGATGCCTTCAAGAATAATTTGCTTTTCTGCTTCCGATTTTGTTCTTCTCCTTTGGCAACTGTGCTCGGCCTGCATCTAAACCAATATTTGGAAGGGATGTTGTTCTCTGTTTATACTTCCATGTTTCAGGGAAGACATCATGGCTGAAGGAGATGCAGTTTGAGAAAAGGTCTGTTCTCTGTTCTCCGCAAGCCAAGGAAAACATATTTTTAAAATCTTGCTAACACGTTAGCTTTGGCATCTTTAAAACTCATTTTTCTCCACATTTTTGTGTCTCTCCAACTTGGCTGTCGGTGAGCTGTGTGGTCTGATGAGTGACCAGAGGCGGAGATATGCATCGTAGCCCCATCACCAACTGGCAGAGGGCATCGGTTACAAGATCATTGTCCTTGTCCAATGGAAGGAGGTGGTTTTGAGCTGGACAAAGTGCCATCTGTGTCTACAGACACAGCTTGGAGATGGACCACACGTGAGAGCAGACGTTTGATTGCAAATTGTTAGAATTGACCAGAAAGTAGAGAAACACAGCAGCACGTCCCCCACCACCACACACCCGGCCTGGTGAGCTGGATTGTAGGGCTGACGAATGGACTTAGGGCTTTATGAATGACCCTCTTCCTTTGTTGACACACAGGGTGACCCCTGTGTCCTCTAAATGGTGCAGGCCAGACATCTTTTCCAAGTCCTAATAGTTCCTTCCCTTTTATAAATGGCCAAATCGAAGCACATTAGAGCTCCCAGGGGGCCAACTCTTTAAATGCTTCCTGTACAATGGGCCTCAGAGGCTCCTGCCTCCTTCCTAAATGGGCCTTCCTGCAAATCCCGGCGCACTTCCTCACACTCAGGCATCAGTGGGCTCTGCCGCATGTCCTCGCTAAGGCCACAGCAGCAGCTGCTGAATATTTTATTTCTCACCGGTGTCTCTCCATGCAGTCCGCACCTGGATGTCATCTTTCCTGTTGTGACACACTTTTCTCTTAAAGGAGCCATCAGTGATGATGTGTTATAGTCTGTTCAGAAGCAAGGTCTCAACCAGCGTCCCTGTTAAGCTGGAAAACATTATCCTTTCCAGAAACCGGTCTTTGAAGGTTTGTGCAGATTTGGTAAGAGGGAACAATCCAAGGAAGGCCTTGCTTTCATGAAAGCCCCCTCTCTGTCCCCAACTCCCTTGCAGGTAACCCCAGGGGAGAAATTTTAAAAAGAAAATGTGGGCTTAGAAGACTCCAAAGGTTGCTTTTTCAGAAGGCACTAGTTTCTAAGAGTACTATTCTTAGTCTTTGGTTTTAGAACTTGCATGAATTCATTTATTCCTTCAGGAGATGTTTATTTAATTCCTACTATGTCAGGCACTAGGCAAGTCACTGGAACCCAGCCCTGAACAGTGAGACACCCACCTTGCCTTCGGAGAACAGAAAACCTAGTGAGGGATTCATTCATTCACTCATTCATTCAGTACTGCTTATTGAGTGCCTATTATGTGCCTGGCATTGTTCTAGAGATTGGGATACACAGTGGTGGACAAAACGGGAAAATCATTCTGGTGGGAGATGGACATTTTTCAAATAATCACATAATGTATATAATTATAAAATGTAATAAGCACAGCAAAGAAATCTTCTTAAAAACACCTTCCATGGGATTCTATACCCAGCTAAACTATCATTCAGCAGTCAAGGCAAAAGGTATTTTTCAGATGTACAACAAATGAAAGACTTTATTACCAGTAGATACTCAATGTCAGAGGGAAGTGGACAAGGAAGAAAGGCATGAGAAATGAGAAACAGCACAAAAATTCATGAAATTCACTGGCAAATGCAATGAACTACTGCTTATGTTAAATTGCTACTTTTTTAACAGAGAAAAAAATTACAATTAATGAAAATGAACAAAATAGAAAACCAAGTTAAAGGAGAAATAATATTACAAAGTAACAGAAACTGGCTTTTTAATTAAACGACTAAAACAGACAAGCCTCTAGCAAGATTTAAAAACGGATGGAGCTTTTCCACACTCCCCAGAGAGGGGTCCATACGGTGTTGTTCTGCGTTCCCATGATAACTTAAAGGGAAACTTTTACAATGTCTGGAGCTCTCAATGTCCTGCAAATGAAGGAGGAGGAGGTCCTTAAATTCCTTGCAGTAGGAGCCCACTTAGGTGGCACCAACCTTGACTTCCAAATGGAACAGTACATCTAGAAAAGGAGAAGTGACGGCATCTATGTCATGATTCTGAGGAGAACCTGGGAGAAGCTTCTGCTGGCAGTACATGTCATTGTTGCCATTAAAAACCCAGCTGATGTCAGTGTCCTATCGTCCAAGAATACTGGCCAGTGAGCTGTGCTGAAATTTGCTGCTCCTACTGGAGCCACTCCTGTTGCTGACCGCTTCACTCCTGGAAGCCTCAGGAACCAGATCCAGGCAGCCTTCTAGGAGCCCAGCCTTCTGGTGGTTACAGATCCCAGGGCTGACCACCAGCCTCTCACAGAGTGGCTTATGTTAACCTGCCCACCATTGCTCTGTGTAACACAGTCTCTACCCTGGGCTATGTGGACATCGCCATCCCTTGCAACAACAAGAGAGCTCACTCAGCAGGTGTGATGTGGTGGATGCTGGCCCCAGGGAAATTCTGAGCATGCGTGGCACCATTTCCAGGGAACACCCATGGGAGGTCGTGCCTGATCTCTACTTCTACAGAGATCCTGAAGAGATTGAAAAGGAAGAGCAGGCCGCTGCTGAAAAGGCTGTGACCCAGGAGGAATTTCAGGGTGAGTGGACTGCTCCGGGTCCTGAGTCCACTGCTACTCAACCTGAAGGTGCAGACTCGTCCGAAGATGGGCAGGTACCCTCTGTGCCTATTCCACAGCTCCCTGCTGAAGACTGGAGTGCCCCGCCGGCCCCTGAAGACTGGTCTGCAGCTTCCACTGCTTGGGCCACTGAATGGGTAGGAGCAACCCGAGTGGCCTTAAGCTGCTCTTCCACAAAGGCAAACAAAATGGAAAGAAGGCTGATGGAAGAT
Source organism: Halichoerus grypus (assembly GCF_964656455.1). NCBI lineage: Eukaryota > Metazoa > Chordata > Mammalia > Carnivora > Phocidae > Halichoerus > Halichoerus grypus. The sequence goes on from NC_135717.1 coordinate 2,482,031, forward strand.
AAACAGTTTCTTACAAAAGGGTATGAAAAAAACATAAATAAACAATGATAGGAATAGAAACAGATGTATAGCTGAGATTTGTTTTAATGAGGGAAATTAAATTAAAATAAAATAAAATAAAATAGGGGCACCTGGGTGGCTCAGGCAATTAAGCATCTGACTCATGATCTCAGCTCAGGTCTTGATCTCAGGGTCCTGAGTTCAAGCCCTGTGTTAGGCTCCACATTGGGTGGAATAATAAATAAAAATAATAATAAATAATAAATAAAATAAAATTAGGCAGATACGATGAATAACTTTATGTCAACAAATTCAAAAGCTTAGATAAAATGAATAATTTTCTGGAAAAATATAGACTACCAACATCAACTCAAGAAGGTTTAAAAAATCTCAAATACACCAACAACCATTAAAGAAACTGAACCGGCAATCAAAAGTACCCCCCATCACTCCCACACCCCCACACCCCAAACACACAGACAAAAGGCCCTGATTCCGTTTTACAGATGAATTCTAACAAACCTTCATTGAATAGAGAGAGCCCCTATCTTATAAAAGATATTACAGAGACTAGAAAAAGAGGGGGAAACTACGGAAATAATTTTATAAATTTAGCATAATCATGATGGCCAAACCAAATTCTCACAATGCTACAAAGAGGGTTCGAGCATTTTTGTTCTAAAAGCCGGTGCCCTGCTTGCTAGCCTATAAAGGGTGGGGTCAGTTATCTTGCACACTAAAAGAGTCTGGAAGAGAAAGGGGGTTATCACTGATCATCCTTCACATTAAACCGTGTGTTCAAGTGAGAACTTTGTTTACTGTACAAAGACTAAGATATCTCCCATGAGACTTGGATGACACCATTTCAAAAGCTGGAGTTACAAAGATGAGGTTTGCTAATCCATTGTGGTCCATTTGAATGCGATTGCTAGAAATATCACTTCATCAGGAACGAGGAACTTGGGACAAATGCTAAACCAAATGGGAGGCCAGATCAACAGGTGAAAACCAGGACTCTTCCTGAGCAAATCAGGAAATTTATAGCCCATACCGAGGAGATCAGAAGTATTCTGGATGTAAAATCAAAATGCAAAACCAATAAATAGCCTTCCTCTATAACAATGGAAACTAGTTAGAAACATGTAATAGGAGAAGACACACAAATATAATAGAAGAAAAACACATACAACAACAACCAAAAGTATTTACACCAATTGGGGACATATCAAAACTTTTAAAACTTTATGGAGAAAAGTACAAAACATGGCTAGAGGTGAGGTTTTTGTTTTGTTTTGTTTTGTTTTGTTTTAATGCATGGATAAATCATATACAAGCTTAGGAATGTTCAGTGTAATAAAGATATTGGTTCTCCTTCAATGTATTTATAAACTGAAATTCATCCCAACAGGATTTCTCAAGGAACTCCAAGCGGTGGTTTCAGATGGGGGCTGGAGCTCCTTGTGTCAAACCGATGTTCAAAGCAACAAGAAGAGGGAAAGAAGTAAAACCCCCAGTCTGATGCTCTTTGGTCCCACTCAGGAACCCCTGCTTATTTTGTAGCAGCCAAAATATAGAGGTGGCCACATCTGAGAACAAGACAGGTAAGGAAATGTATCCTTTCGCGCTGCGTTCTGAATAATGTGGGGTCTGTTACTGAGGAAGAGGGAAGGGGATTTGGGAAGCAGCCAGAAGGCTTTGTCACTCAACTTAAATGTCTATCTTTAGGAGAATGGGTAAATAAGTTGCATTTACATTCACAATGGAGTATTACCTAGTGGTTAAAATGAAGCAAACAGAGGTACATGGATCCATATAGCTAAGCTTCGGAACAAAAATCTCTTACCTGAAAAAGAAAGTTGCAAAGTGACTCAAAGTATATGATACCATTTATATAAAGTTTAAAAGCCTGCAAAACAACACTGTGTATCTTTTATGGCTACACAAAATACTTACGTTAGGAAGATAAAAAACATGAATGGGAATGAAAAACACTAAATGCAGGGTGGTGGTTACCTCTCAATGCGATCAGAGACAGATACGTCAAGGATTTCAGTTCTCCCTATGATGCTTTATTTCTTCAAAAATGAGGAAAGGGGCACCTGGGTGGCTCAGTCGTTAAGCGTCTGCCTGGGGATCGAGCCCCGCGTGGGGCTTCCCGCTCAGCCGGGAGCCTGCTTCTCCCTCTCCCACTCCCCCTGCTTGTGTTCCCTCTCTCTCTGTCTCTCTCTCTGTCAAATAAATAAATAAATAAAATCTTAAAAAAAAGATGAGGAAAAAAAGGTTTGAAGGAAAATACTGTTAAAGTTAAATCATGAGTACACAGAATGTAAGTTATCATTCCCTATACATTTCTGTATGTTTGACATTTTTCAAAATTTATGAGCTAGAAGGAGAGAGAGCAAGAAAGAGGAAGTTATGTAAAGACATAACTAATGAGGTGTAACTTACATACAGTGAATTCACACATCTCAGGTGTACAACTTGATAAATCTTTACAAAGCAAATAAATCCAGAGCATGGTACAGAAGGCAGCGCTGAAGAAGGTTCTCTTAAGTCCCCTCTCAACGATAGCCCCCACGAAGATTCACCACCATTGTGACTTCTGTCACCATAAATTAATTGTGTGTGTTTTTGACTTCTGTATGAAGGAATCATGCAGCATCCTCCAGCGTCTTCTCTTTAATGGCTGGCTTCATAGTCTCAGCATGATGACAGGTTCATCCCGAGGGGCTGTCTTCTAAACTGCCTTGGTTCTGATCCAGGTGGAAGGCAGGGGCTCCACGTTCAACATGAGGAGGACCATCTATCACTTCCTGAGCCCTGCAAAGCAGTGGGGAGGGAGATCTAAATTTTGGGTGGTTTTCAGGATCCTGTACTCATGGCTGTCGAGGGAGCTGGTGTCCTGCCGACAGCTGTAGGTGGATTTGACAATGCTCCCAAACTCCCTCCTGACCCTCAGCTTCCCATTTCCCTCGTCTGATGTCTGCTTTAAATAAAGTAACAACCAAGTGTCAGGGACTGTGGAGAGACTTGGGACATCCCAGCCCTCAGACAGCTCACCAGGGGTGTAAAAATAATTAAAGCTGCAAAAGGAGATGTAGGTAGTATTTTTAGCCGTATGTCCGAGGTTTGCCTCTCTTCAGTGCCCTGTTCCAGTCCCTCACTTGCTGCCAGTGTTTTAGAAAGTTAACTCCTTCACATTGTTTGTGTCAAAAATGTTAATTTACAGAGTAACACGCCGAGGTATGATATGCTAGAGATGCATGCAGGTGGGTCCTGCAGCTGGACTGGGAGGATGTGGCGCTCTGGAGTTTCTTGACATGGGCTGTATGTCCTGGGTGTCGAGACCGTTGGCCAGCTATGCTCCCTCCACATGCTCCCTGGTGTGTGGAGGCTGCAAGGCGGGCCGTTGTTCCAGGGGGCCAGCCGGATGCTCCCCCTGGCTGCTCACAGTTCCCTGGAATCCATCACTGAAAGTCATGGACCAATGGAAGTCTCAGGTCCAAACTACAAAAGACAAAAACAAATACAAAAAACGGAGGGTGGCGTGAAACGCACACACGTTACATAGACCACAGCGGAATCCGATGTCTGTTTTAAATGAGTCATTCTCACTTCCATATTATCACTTTGTTTTGTCTGCAGCGGAGAGGCTACTTCGAGTTATGTATACTCTCTGTGGTCTCCCTGGAAAGATGGATTGCCAAAGATGACAGTCTGAATTTGACCACCAGACCCACTGCCCACACACAAAGACCCCATTCCCAACTTACCTAAAGAACCTGTTATGTCATAATGGTTTTGTTTTTGCACAAACAGGAGGACGGCCCTAATTATCCAGGTAAAACAGGACACGTGAAGCTCAGAACACACTCCTGGAGATCATGCAGTTAATAGTCACGCCTGTGAGTGGGAAACACAGAATCGTGATGCTGACCAGGAGGAAAAGGGCAGTTTGGTTGCCTTAGTGAAGTTGATTCACTACCCGTGCAAAGGAGATACTGAGCTTAGTTCAACAAAGAAGCAAACATGTGGTAGAGTTCCATCCCCGTTCAGTTTAACCCGAACTGGATGGTGTCTCTGTGCTTGTGATCCCCCTTTCAACTTGAGAAGGAAGAAAGAATCACGACTCTGGAGAAAGGAAGGATGGAAGAGCAGCAAGGTGCTGATGAGATGCCAACTGAGTTATAGAGAGTCTGTCCAGAAAGGGGGGAGGCGGTGTACTTGAGAATTCAGCCAAGGAGAACAGTGGAAATGAATAAATTATTTTGGCTGCCGAGAATAAAAACCTGTTGGTGGAAAAGGCACAGAACAAGTCACTGGGAAGGGAGTGTTGAGTGAGATTTCGATTTGGTGCCGTCTCCTCTGAAGTTGTAAGAGACAGCTGGTCCAGTGGCTGTCACCCTGCTCCTTCGTTGGCAGCTCCCTGGGGCCACACACTGCAACGTAGCTTCTCCCTTTGCCACCTGGAGCGAGAGGAGAAATGTTCCTTGATAAAACCTGAGCCACTTGTACACTTATCAGACCTTAGCTCTTCCAGTGTGTGCCCACACCAGGGATTAGCAAAAAACAAAATGCCATTAACACCTTAAAAAAACAAACAAAAAAACACAAAAAACCCAAACCAAAAAGAACCTCTGAAGGATGCAAGCGCCTTTGCAGAGTTCTCTCAGAGCCAAAGTCCATGGACTTTCAATCTTGTCGAAATCACTACTAATTAATACCTTTTCACTTCCCGCTGAAAGGAAAAACAATTTACAATTCAGTCAGGCGGCCTACGCAAAATCACTCTAACACCTTCTATGTATGTTCTGAGACGTGCTCTCACATTTCATGATCCGTTTATTTAACAAGGTGGGTAAACGGCACACAATTATGGCGATAATATGGCTGAGGTGTTTGGTTTCTATCTCTTCGCCGTAAATTGTGGTTGTTCAAGCCTTCACAGTAATGTTTGCATCCCTCTCTCAATTTCTTCCTATCACTTGACAATAACTATGAGGGTTTTTTTTTTTAAAGAATGTTGGTTTAGGGGCGCCTGGGTGGCTCAGTTTAAGCATCTGCCTTCGGCTCAGGTCCTGGTCCCAGGGTCCTGGGATCGAGCCCCGCGTTGGGCTCCCTGCTCAGCAGGAAGCCTGCTTCTCCCTCTCCCACTCCCCCTGCTTGTGTTCCCTCTCTCGCTGTGTTTCTCTCTGTCAAATAAAATTTTAAAAGAAAAAAAAAATGTTGGTTTATTGTCATCATATCACCTATTCAAATAGCACTATAATTTAAAAATGTCTTGGTAGGCACGACTCAACTAAATTAATTACACTAACAAAGATATTCTAGGGTATATGCCTCTGAAAATATAAGATTAAGTATATTAGCTCTGTTGTGTGTGTCATTTTTCTCTGCATAGGCAAAAAGTGCTGCCTGGATAATTGAGCGGGCAATTTTGCTTTTGAACGATACTATCAAAGGACCCAAGGATTTAATTTCAGATTTTTTTTTTTCTTGGAAGACTACATTCCACATGTAATTCTCGGCACTGGGTCAGGGCTGACTTGCTTCAGAGATTCATGAGCTGCTGGAACGAACATCAAAAACCAAAGCCAGGGTTGTGGGAAGAGCCGGACCATGCAGGGCTTCTGGCTTCTTAGACTTGGCCTCTTTATTGCTCGTTGCCTCTGAAATGTCCTTAGTCTACCTTTGCCAGGGGCAGTCTCAGATGTGAGTAAAGGGAGCCCAATCGGCTGTTTGTAGAGGTCCAAAAGGATTAAGATTTGAAGGTGACAGCCCTGTTAGGATAATCTCCCTCAAACCTTGGTCAACAGTTGAGGGTGATATCCTTATACCTTTTGCCTGTTGGCTCTCTCCTGGGGGCAGTCTCAAAATGTTCTTGAAAAAGGTGTCTTAAGGAAATAGGCAATCTCACTTTTGTAGAGTGCAGTAGGAAACCATGGTAATGTCACAGTGAGCCTTCCATCACAGAGACATGGGTAGCCTCCCATTAATTAGGTTAGGGAAATGCAGAACGAAATTGCCATCTGGGGAGAGTAAAATGACATATTCTTTTTTTTTTTTTTCATGCCTCCTGAATTTTGAACGCACTGAACATGGTCACAGCCAAAGCCATCCTTTAAGACCCTCCGACATTTTAAGATGTATGGGGGTTGACTTTATCCTAAAGCCCCTCTCCTCAGTCCCCACACCATCCCCGCGAAGTCTACGGAGAGAGACGCACACCTAAATGGTCATTTATATGACAATAATGACAACTAAGCTCTGCCGATACCACTCTGCATTTTACAAAGTGGCTTTCCAAGTATCAGCCCATTTGTTTGTGAACTCAAGATTCCTTGCACTTGGCAGTGGTGGTGGTGGGTAGGTGGAAGGCATGTGGGGTTTGATTTGATTTATTTTTTTTAAATCGTAATAGGAATCAAAGCAAAGGGAGATGCGATCATTCTGCTTCGTAGAACTCCCTCTGCCCATCTTTCTCCCTCTCCACGACCTCCAAATCTGTATTGAGCTCCATGGACCCTCATTACATTTTATTTGGGTGCTATTCGTTAAGTGCTGTCCGTGGCCGTTCATAAGGCCCCCCCTAGAATGGCAGGAGGTGACCATTTCCTGCGTCTCTGGGGATCACCCATTCTGAAATGTGACTCTTCCATTCTTCTCCAATCATTAGGACTGTCGGGGGAGCAGGTTTATGTTGCAAAGCCAGAACAGCTGTTTTGTGACTCATGGGAATATCATATTTAGCATGTTTTCCCCAGTGAAATGTATTTATTTAGATGACACATAATACTGTTTAGAAGCCAACCCTCCTTTGCTCTTACACTCAGCCTTATGGAAGAAAACAGAGGAGTGAAAAAGGCAGAATGAGCTCATTTGAGAGAGCCAGCTGGTCGGAGAGTTCTCTCGGGCCATTCATGCAATGAGCTCACACTGGAAATCTAAACAACAGGGAAATTGACACTGGGTACTGAACTACAGGGCACAAGAAATAGGAAGTAGCTTTGTAGCCAGCTCATCCTAAGTATCTGTGGCTCACAAATCTTGCCACTGGGGCTGGGAGATCACTGATTGCACACAAGCATCTGGAGAGAAAACACAGCCATCTACCACTTGAATTGATAGGGTATCTCGGGAAGTGATAGCGGCATTATGGCTTTTATCCTCTCTGTAGGTCAGCCTCTGGAAGGTAACAAGACCATTAGCACTTGAACAAGCCAGATGGCCCACTCAGCAGATAGCAGGCTCCCCTCCTTGACCCAGTCCCCTAGTTCAGCTGTTCCCAGACTTGGCAATACTGTGCCTTACTGAGCTAGAGCTCAGAACATCTCCCAAATATAGGGAATTGGGGGGGGGGCGGAATACAGAAATGACATTAATGTGTAAGTGATAGAAGCCTTCCTTTCCCCTTTTTTATTGTTCTTGGTGATGTCTGGAACACAGTGACTTTGCTGAAGCAGCATGCTGAGGGCACTCTCCAAGGGCTCCCATTTAATTAAGTATATCACCTTGAACTTGCTCACATTTGATCTCATTTCCCTCCTTCCTGCCCACCTGCACGGTCTTAAGATCTTCCTGTTTCCCTGTCATCAGTTTTGAATCCCTTGTCCTTTTATCTGCTAACCCTGAGCTTTCTCTGTACCCATCCCCCACCTCCTTCAGCTCTTGTAAAAGAATATTAAATAAAACTGGGGCTGCCACTGATCTTTCAGGAGTATTGCTCTTTGCACCTCCCGTTGGAGAAAAGTCTGTGTACCCTTATCACAACCATTTGTTCCTTTCTCCCTACCATTCCCCAACTGTGTCAAAACAGTCCTCATCTCATTGGTCAGTGGCTCAATTATTTCAAAAGGTCTTTAGTGAATAAAATTCCTTGAAGTCTTGAAAGTTTAAGCACATGTTTTTCAAACCTTTTGTAGCAGCAAATCCCTTAGTTACCCCACTGTTACGGCACTGCTGGATACACAGAAGGGTGTGAATGTGTAGATCAAGACCAGAGAAGGTACCCAATCAACAAATAGCTGCTTATGAATAAGAATAAGGAGCCCAGGGAACGGTGCAACACAGAAAACATCCCTTTCCTGCCTGGGTCATCAGTCAGTCCTTACAGAACCGGCCTCGGATAAGGGCTAAGGGGAGCCCACGTTTCACAGGCCACCCTCCAGCCTCCCCTTCCAACTCAGTCCCCAATGCAGGGTCCCTTTCTCCAGCTTCTGGCTCCCTGCACAGTCAAAGCCAGGGAGGCTACTGTTCTTTGTTCTGTCTTGGAGGGCAAGGGAGAGTATCGTTGTTTTCTGTGGATACAGTGATAAAGATGATGATAATGGTGATGAAGATGATGTGGTGATAGTGGTGATGGTGATGGTGATGGTAGTGATGGTGGTGATGATGGTAATGATGGTGGTGATGGTGATGGTGATGGTGATGGTGGTGGTGATGGTGGTGATGGTGATGGTGGTGATGATAGTGATGGTGGTGATGGTGGTGGTGATGATGGTGATGGTGGTGATGGTGATGGTGATGGTGGTGATGATGGTGGTGGTGATGGTGGTGATGGTGGTGATGGTGGTGATGGTGGTGATGGTGATGGTGGTGATGGTGGTGATGATGGTGGTGGTGATGGTGGTGATGGTGGTGATGGTGATGGTGGTGATGGTGGTGATGGTGATGGTGGTGATGATAGTGATGGTGGTGGTGATGGTAGTGATGATGATGATGAAGATGACAATGAAGATGATGGTGATGGTGATAGTGATGATGGTGAAGGTGGTTATAGTGGTGATAGCAGCAGTTAATAGCACCAAGGCACCACCCTAGCAGTTTGCATGTATTAACTCATTCAAACCTCAGGACATCTTGATGAGCCAAGTATTATTATCATAATCAATCTCATTTTACAGATGAAGAAACTGGGGCCCAGAGCCATTAAATAACTTGCTTAAGGTGACATAGCCAGTAAAGGCAGAGCTAGGATTTAGACCCAGTCTGCCTCCAAAACTCATGCTCTCAGCCACTGCACTGAAGGTGCAGACGCCTTAGAGTTTTTGAGGCAGTAAATCTAGAAGCAAATGAACTGGCATTAGCATTATATGGAACTATCATTAATTATGTTTGGCAACCCCATAAGCGATGAGGATGGGACGGGACAGGAGGGGACGGAGAACTCCACCATATCACACCTTTTCTCAAAAGGAATCTTATGTAGAAAATAAATACAAGCAGAGCTGTTTGGGGAAAACAGATGAGGGGGCCTGGAGTCTTATTTCCTGACCTCCTCAAAGACCCTCCAAAGGGGCCCTAGGGTACTGTGGAACTCAGCTGGAAAGTTCTTCGGTTCCAGGTGTGGTGCATAATACTGGTCACCATTTATTAGCTACCTGCTTGCTACCTGCCAGGTGCTTTCCTTATCAGTTTTAATCCTCAACACTGCCTTGGAGGTGAGGAGTGATCATCCTCATTTTACAGGCTCAGGCAAGTTTTGCAAACAGTCCAAGTTTCCCTAGTCTAAGTTGGTGGCAGAACTGGGGTTGGAGGCAGGACAGCATGGCCGAGAAAACCTCCTGTCTCCCAGATATATGGGCTGCTTGCTGTGCATTACCCACAGGGATGAGAGCCATCCATTTCTCTTTGTGCACATGCTGACCCACCCTCTCGGGCCTAGGGCCCCGGAGGACTCCAGTGCAGCCATCAGGTGTGATTGCTCCGGGAGACACCGGTGTAACTGCTCTTGCTGGCACACCCCATTCGTTCCTTGCCCTGTGGGTAACCTTTAAGTCCACGGGCTTCTCTTCTTTCTCCCAGTTACCAGCAGCTTGGTGCAAATGGAGGCTGAGAGCTGACTCATCTGTGATGTAATTCCCCAGGCCCTGCCGGGACGTTCTTACGGACAGGGTCACATCTGTGAGCCAACATCCTCTCCAGCCCAGCAGCCGTTTGCAGTGACAGGTCCCACACTCCTGCCAACCGACCATCCCAATTTCATCCTTGAGCTCCTGCCGCTCTCTCAGGTGGATGCCATCTGCGTGCAGTGATTTATCTGCCCTCACTCCTTTCCAATCTGGCTTAGAACATCCTCGTATTGACCATGGTTTGATCTAGTACCTGTCTGCTGTAGAAGCCATTCGAACAGCCTCTGTAGACCGAGGCTAGAAGTCCATTCAATCCCTTAACTGATTTCTTTTCATCCTTTCCCCTGTAGAGAACATCTATTAGTCATACCATCCTTTTCAAAAGTGGAGTGAGCCACTGGGTTGGTGGCTTATGCTCTCCTGGCAGGATGCTGACCTTGTCTGTGATCAGGGAGTTGTGTTGCTTAGTGACTGAAGTATCAGCTTCAGAGCCAGACTGACCTGCGCTGATGCCCTGTTTCCACCACTGCCCATCTGGGGAGCTTGCTGGACCACTACCACTTTCTCTCCCCCTAGGGAACCGCTCCCTCCACGCTCCATCCTGGTGCTTGTGCTGGGGTCACCGATCACAGGACACCAGCCCCTCAGCCACAGTGATTGGTCCAGTGATAGGTCAACCAGAATCCTTTCCTGAAATTTTTCTAAGAGAGCCTGTGGAGGAGGCATTTCTCCTCATACAGACAATCCAGATCTGCTAAGGCCCTTCCTCACTTCTCCAGTGGAAAAAAAATCTCAAAGCGGGTGAGAGAACTGGCAATAAGTACAGAGAACAAGAGTCAAGGGGCGGGGAGGAATCCGGAACTAGGGCACGAATAGGAGTTTGGTGCCCCGAGAGACCAGTTTCTGCGGTCTCCAGAGCTAGAACGGCACCATACCTTTCCAGTTATGGGACGAGTCCTTTTTCCCTTGAGCTAATGTGTTGGGGTCCTGTTAATTACAACCAATGTGTCCAGATTAATCTAGCTCCCCAAATGAGTTTCCTACCGAGTCTCTAGAGGTCTTTCCTCTTTAATATCATTAAAAGGCCTCTTTTCATGGGATTGCTTTGAGAGTCTCCTGCAAACTATACAACAAAATCTGGGGGATCAAATTGTGTCTGGCTCTGTTCAGAGAATTCTCTACTGCTATTTGGACAAGCTCTTCTTCTTTTTTTTTTTTTCCTTTCAGTGATCCAAACTACTTACAGAGCACTTTTGTACCTCATCAAGTGCTGTCAGCCACCTTTTGAGATAGGAATCTATTCATTCCATCAACAAGCCTACTATGTGCCCATCTCTCTTCTTAGTGCTGAGAATACACTAGTGAATAAGACAAAGCTCCCACCCTCATGAACTTACATTCCCGTGGGAGAAACAAACAAACAAGTGAGTAAATGCACAATATAATTTCAGGTGACAGTAAGTCCTATGAAGAACAAGTAGATCAACTCAAAGAGAAGCTAGGGGGTTGGGTGCCATTTTAGACAAGGTCTTCCTACATGGTCATAGAAGGCCTTTCTGCAGAGCTGACATTAAGCCAGTAACTTTAATCAACTCAGGGAGTAAGCCAATGGGAATGACATTCCAGGGCAAGTCCAAGGACCCTGAAGCAGGAATGAGATTGGCATAATGTAAGAAAGCAAGGCCAACTGGATAGCATGAAAGTGAGGGGCAAGTCTGGGCACCTATTAGCCCAGACAGTACCTTTGTGTTAATTAGAAAAAGGTATGCCTTCTAGGTAGACTGATTACCACCAGCCATCATTGTGCAGGCCACAACCTGGACAACTGTACCTGGTAGTCATGAAGAAAGTCTTAGGAGATAAGTCAGAGAGAAACTGGAACCAGGTCATGTAGGAAGGACACTGATTGGATTTTACTCCAAGTCATCACTGAGAAATATTACATGAACCACATATATAATTTAAAATTTCCTATAGGCACATTTTAAAAAGTAAAAAGAAACAGGTGGAATTATTTTAATAATATGTTATTTAACCAATAAATACAGAATATTAACACATTAACATGCAATCAATATAAAAAATTAATGAGATGTTTGTCATTGGTTTTTTTCATACTATTTTTTTTTTTTGAAGTCTGGTATATATCTTACATTATAGCATAACTAACTCAGGTGCCAAATTTTTATCAGATATACTTGATTGGCATTTAGATTTTATAAGTTTACAGTGGAAAAGGTAGATTTACATACCCAGGTTGTCCAAACATACTTAGAAGTTTTCTAATAATTGAATTTGGCATCAGTTTTTAAATTTAAATTAAATCAAATTAGTATGGATTTCCTTAGTTCAGGAGCCACATTGCAAGTGTTCAATGGCCACATGAGCTAGTGGCTCTCGAATTAGGGCAGGGCTAAGTGCTTTGGGAGTGACTGTAGGGTTGAGAGCAGAGAGTGCGCGACCTCACAGACCTTTAAGAAGGAATGTTCCGGAAGCTGTGTGGAGAACAGACTGGTAAAGGGGAGACCATTCTAACAGTCGAGGTGGGAAATGACAGTGATGTGCAGGGACGCTGGGCTGGCAAGACAGGGCAGACCGGGAGCTGTTCCAAGGCTATAGGTCCCCAGACTTTGTGGGGAGAAACCAAGAATGACTCCAGAGCCTGGGCAGACTTTCTGGGACACTAACGGAGCTTGAGCTTCAAGACTCTTGTGTGGGCTTCTCGCCAAGGCTTGAATTTTGTGGTATGTGTGGTATTTGTCAATTTTTTCAAATGTGTTAATTTGGGGTGAGTTTTTACTCATTCTAAAGAAATACTCACCTTCATTCTTTTTGTTTTTTTTTTTTTTTTAAAGATTTCATTTATTTATTTGACAGAAAGAGAGAGCACACAAGCAGGGGGAGCAGGAGAGGGAGAAGCAGGCTCCTGGCTGAGCAAAGAGCCGGACAGGGTGCTTAATCCCAGGACCCTGAGATTGCGACTGGGGCCGAAGGCAGATGCTTAACCAACTGAGCCACCCAGGCGCCCCTTCACCTTTATTCTTGATTTTATTAATACTCTTTTTTTTTGTCTTCTTAATGAGAACCCTCCAGATTGAATAAGCTTCAAATTCCATAAAAACCTGGATCCGCCTCTGCTAAAGGGTGTTACTCGTCCATTTATGAAATTTAGACCTGCAGGGGTAAAATGATGACTCTGTATGTTTTTCTGTAATGTGCCACTTTTCATCCAGTAAGTTGTGTTAAGACAGTGCTCTGGGGGGGGGGGGGGCACCTGGGTGGCTCAGTCGTTAAGCGTCTGCCTTCCGCCCAGGTTATGATCCCAGGGTCCTGGGATCGAGCCCCGTATCGGGCTCCCTGCTTCTCCCTCTGCCTCCTCCGGTTTGTGCTCTCTTTCTCTCTCAAATAAATAAATAAAATCTTAAAAAAAAAAAAAAGACAGTGCTCTGGGTTTTATAGACTTATTCTTTTTCATGCTCCCTTCATGTTTTCCTAGAGCCTGCTTTTGAGCATATTGTCCTTCTAGAGGGAGCAGGTAAGCAGGCAAGCTAATTCTTGGGTATGTACTTCTCCCACCCTCCAGCAGACAATGAATCTGTTCTGCGGCTAGGAAGTGGTCTATCCTGATAGCTAAAATGTGGATTTGCAGCCAGATGCCTTGGCTCCACCCTGATTCTGCCTAACTCGTTGTGTGACTCTGGGCACATCACTATCCCCCTCTGAGCCTCCTCAGTTAAACATGGACCATTGCACCTACCACAGGGTAGTTATGAGGATTAAATGACACACCCCATGGACAACATCAGCCGTTTGCCTCATAGACAGTAAGTGCTCAGTCATTGATTGCTATTATTATTATTATTTTGTCTATTTTCTGGTGCCTTTCCTCCATGACTTCCTGCTCCAGGCATTGTCCATCAGTCAAGGCCAGGGTCCTAACCCACCTGTAGCAGGAGAGAGTCAGTCAGCCTATCACCCTCTATAAGGACTCAATCATTGCAGCCCCTTAACCAATTGGTCAAAGTTCGCGTCACCAGTAACGGGCCCACTTGACTCAATGTGTCCTGATGTGTGGCACCCAGAAGGCCCGATCAGCCTCGTTCTTGTCCAAGTGCTGAACCTGAACATAAGCAGGAGGAAACACCCAGCAGATGTGCAAAGTGAGGCATTGGAAAGGACAACTGACCTGGACTCTTGCAGAACATTTAATGTCACGAAAAGCAAGCGAGCAAAAGGAGGCAGGGCACGCTCCGGGTGGGGCGTCGGAAGGGACAGGGCGGGAACACACCGCAGGCTAGCGCTGACTGCGACCCGGCGCAGGTAAGAGCAAACAAAACGAAATGGCCGCCAAACCCAGTCAGGGATCAGGTGGGGAGGTGTATGGGACACCTGAGGTCATGTTAGTTCTCCTGGGTGTGAGGTCGGGATCAGAGTCAGTCAGTGCAATGCGGACAGCGGTACCTCCCATACGCTCCACTCTGTGCGGTGAGGATTAAGGGAGAGACTCCATGCAAACAAAAATAAACAGGAGAATGTCCTTATTTTGAGGAGAGGCCTGATGAAGGAATCAGAGGTGACAGGGACATTCAGAGAGGAGAGAGAGAAGGCAGAGGGAAATTGGAGGAAAGAGAGAGGGAATAGCACACCGTTAATCCTGGTAAATCTAGCGGAAAAGTACATGTGTGTTCATTGTACCATTCTTCCAACTTTTCTGTCAGTTTGAAATTAAAAAAAAAAAAAGACGCTGACCTTCAAAGCCACTTGACCTTTACTTTCTGTTCAATAACGCATTGGGCCTACCGGTGCACAGCAATGAAAGGTTTCCATCAATACTGGACTGAATTTGGCCCCTTGCTAAAGCCAGACGCTGTTGTCCCCAGCCAGGGCATGGCGGGGTGGGTGGTGAGTGCGGCAAAGTGGTTTTGTTACGTGGGATGGAATTTCCATGCGCTGGGATTCCCTGGCGCATCCTTCGTCGGGGAAGGGTAGGTGCCCCGCTGCTGCGTGTCCTCCCTTTCCAGACGGCTTTGCTCCCTCCATCCCCCCTCCCCCTCCTTCTGGCATGGGTTTTGGCCGAAAAGCCCATCTCATCAATTGTTCCCCTGCCACCAGTTTTCTGAGACGCCAGCTATGTTAAGATCTGCATTTGCTGCCAAGGATCCATATGAGCCATCTCACTATTTAGGCTCCTGGCATTGGGATATACAATCTGGCTTTGCTTGTCTGTCTTAGCCTACCTAATGTCTCATTCGATGGGTCAGATTCTGTCTATTCCATTTATTTTATTTTATTTTTTTAAAGATTTATTTATTTGAGAGAGAGAGAGCGAGTACACGGTATACAGTGCACAGGAGTGGGAAGGACAGAGCGAGAGAAAGAATCCCAAGCAGACTCTGTCCTCAGCGCAGAGCCCGACACGGGGCTTGATCCTAGAACCCTGAGATCACGACCCTGACACCATGACCTGAGCTGAAATCAAGAGTCAGACGCTTAACTAACTGAGCCACCTAGGCCCCCCTATCCCATTTATTTTTTTTTAAGAAGGCTATGAGTCTTTCCTCTTGGCCTCTATCCCAGCAGCCTCATCAATATCATTTGCTGGCTTCCTCCCATTTTAAGTTTGGAAAATCTATTGAAACAAATAGTGGACCTTTGTAAACTCCCATAATGGAACCAATCTTGGTTGAGCTGTGCTAACGGAAGTCATTCATATTAGAATTCATTGTGTGTCTTCTACGTTAAACTGTAAGTTCCTTGAGGACAGGGACTGTGTCCTAGTCTCTGGCCCTCCAACTGTGTCCGTATGTCATGGGAATTCAACAAACATCTGTCAGATAAAAGAAACATCCCTATCGCTGTAATCCTTCAGAAGCAACAAGCCAATCCCCCTCGGACAGCAGAAGGTTGACAACTCGTGAAGGCCTCCCTGGCCCTTTATAGCTTCAATGTCATTACTGTGCAATAGAAGTGTTTGCAGGGGATTTCCTGGGCTTAAGGCACCAGAAAGGAGGGAGGATTCACTACAACCTTTACTTAATGACCTACGAGTGGTCAAGGCCTCTTGCTTTCATTCAACAAACTTTACTGGGAGCCAGGGTTCCCACAGCAGCACTGGGCACCAAGGATAAAAGACGGTTGGTCTTAGGGAACCCCCGGTATCTTAGGGAGGGATGACCAAGGACACATGTCCTAATCAGAAGAG
The DNA here is from genome assembly GCF_964656455.1 of Halichoerus grypus. Taxonomy (NCBI): domain Eukaryota; kingdom Metazoa; phylum Chordata; class Mammalia; order Carnivora; family Phocidae; genus Halichoerus; species Halichoerus grypus. The sequence goes on from NC_135717.1 coordinate 2,498,084, forward strand.
GCAGAGAGAAATAACTGTCACGGGAAGAAAGAGGAAAACATCCCTCCAGAGTCCCACTTTGAAATGATCTCGAAAGCTCTCAGGATAAGAACTTTGCAAAATAATACGAAGAGCAATGTTTATAGAGCTTCTCATAATCACAGAACATTTTAGTTGTAGATTCTCATCTACATGAAACATGCTCCTCTTTTCCTAGAAGAGGAAACCCAGGCTCCCGGAGGGAAAGATTCCTGGCCCAGATCCTGCAGCTGGGAACTTCATCCCCTGCTTTTGCTCTGAGGACTGGGTGTGTGGTTCCAGCGGCGCAGAGGGCTCATCAGTTTCCCTCCACATAGACTCAACTGGCCTGGGGTCACTCTGTTTCTAAAGCTCCTTTAGTGATACTAATAAGGACCACTGTGTATTTGTCATACCTTTTTATTCTGTGTTTCTGATGCTTTGCTATCTTGGGGACTTGCTGGCCCTGAGGAGCTGCCCTCCCAAGGTGAACCCATTCCCAGAGACAGTAAACAACTCACCTCCAGTGTCCCTTTCATGTGCAAACCGATCAGCCCAGAGCCCACTCCCTAATCCTCTCCTCCGTGGTGCCAGGCACAGGACAGCCAAGGACAGCCATTATGCCCCGAGCACATTGAAATTATTCAGACTAGCCATACTAAGCCTGATGCCCTTGCCTTGACCATTCCTTCTTGAGAAAACAATAGAGAAGGCCTTTGCCCACATTTCTCCTTCCTCTCACTACCTCCTGGCAGATCCTGATGCTCCCCGGAGTGACCAGTGTGGTGGGGAGTACTCCTCCTCTTGGAACTGTGAGTAACAAACTATCTATTCAATGGCAGTCATCGCCTGATCTGTTGGCCTTGCTGTACCTAAATTATAATAAAACCTATGTTTAAAAACAGTGACATTAGGGATGAAACCAATGAGGGCTTTGCAGATCCCCTGGGACTTGGGATCACCCCATTGAGAGGTCTCTTCTTTCTCTTCCCCTTAAACAGAGTGGCTTCCCTATTATCTGGTTTACATAATGGACTTTTTTTTTTTTTTTTTAAGATTTTATTTATTTATTTGACAGAGAGAGAGAGCGAGCACAAGCAGGTGGAGCAGCAGAGGGAGAAGCGGGCTCCCCGCTGAGCAGAGAGCCCCACATGGGACTCCCTCCTAGAACCCTGGGATCATGACCTGAGCTGAAGGCAGATGCTTAATCGATTGAGCCACCCAGGCGTCCCCATAATGGACCTTTTAGACATAATTCAGATCGTGGCACTCCCAGTGCCACTGCTATGACTCCCCAAAGCTAAAGTTCCTATCATGGCCTTAAAGGCCCTCCTCCTACACCTGCTGACCTCACCTCCACCACACTGGCCTCTTTGCTACTCAGGAACCCGGCAGGCAGGCTCCCCTTTAGAGCCTTTCCAGCTGCCTGCAACACTTTTCCCTAGATAATCCCCACGTTCAACCCCTCCCTCCCTCCTTCCCTCCCTCTCTCCCTCCCTCTCTCCCTCCCTCCCTCCCTCAGGTCTTTGCTGAAATGTCACCTTCTCCATGGGGATACACTGTCTTCTCTGTTCTGCCTTTTCTTTTTCCTGTCACACTTATTATCCTTGAATATGCAGTATAATTTATTTATTGTGCTTATTGTCTTGTCTCTCCCCTCCTTCCCTCCCCACCCTACTGTGTATCACACAGGGTAAGGAACTTTGTTTAGTTCCCTGATATATTTCAAGGACCCAGAAAAGTACATGGCACAAAGAAGGCATTAAAATTATTATTTGTTGAATGGATGAATCTCCTCTTAAGAATTTGTTGAACAGGGGCGCCTGGGTGGCTCAGTCGTTAAGCGGCCGCCTTGGGCTCAGGTCATGGTCTCAGGGTCCTGGGATCGAGCCCCGCATCGGGCTCCCTGCTCCGCGGGAAGCCTGCTTCTCCCTCTCCCACTCCCCCTGCTTGTGTTCCCTCTCTCGCTGTCTCTCTTGTCAAATAAATAAGTAAAATCTAAAAAAAAAAAAAAGAATTTGTTGAACAAAGTTTCCTCCGTTAATAAAAGAGCTTGCGGGGCGCCCGGCTGGCTCAGTTGGTACAGCATGTAGCTCTTGATCTCAGGGTCATGAGTTCAAGCCCCACATTGGGGGTAGAGCCTACTTTAAAAAAAAAAAAAAGAGGACTTTGCAAACGGCTTGCCTAAATCTCTCTGACCATTTTCATGTCAAGGATGGGCTGGGCCTTCAGGATGTCCAGCATAAAAATGTCAAGGAGGGATCTTCTAGCAAGACCCTGAGAATGGTCAAGGGAATGTCACTTCTGCTCTGGGCAAAATGGTGAATCACAGTAAGTAGTGTGATCATCCAATACCAAAGGAAAGGAGAGATTCTGGGAGAAAAGCATCATTATTTTGGTACAGGAAAGGGAGCTCTGTTAGGGAGTCAACACATACAAAAATAAACACATGGAAATAGTATTTTAGGTTTTCAGAGAGCCCTGGATGAGACTCTGCACCAAAATCTATTTTTAAACCTTCAGTTGGCACAGGATGGAGTGGGCAGGGCGGGGCTCCTTAAGGGATGAGACAATGACTTCGGGGCAGAGGGAAGAAGAGCAGAGATGAATGGGCAGCTGTGGCCCGAACAGTGTCAACCGTGGGGACCCCGGCGAGGAGCCCTGGAAACGGTCCCTTGCAATGTTTTTGCAAATGATGTGTCAGGAGACGTGCCCGGTGAAGCCAGCAAATCAGCACGTGACCTTGGACCTTCCCGGGCGTTGAGACGCCAGGTCAATGGAGACAAACAGAAGGAGGTCTTCAGGGCTGAGTGCGCGGGCAGGGAAGTAGCAGGCAAGCCTCGCTGGGGCCGACTCTGGTCACGCATCGAGGGAAAAAGAACTCGGAGCTGTCAGCCGTGACCCAAGGAGAGGGCCGAAGAGGCACTGTGCGCTATTTCTGGAACATGTCAGCCAAGACGAGAACGGAGTAGTGGATCCTACTGGGTCATTAAAGACAGTTCATCATCCTGCTGCTTTATGAAATGCTTCATCCTCCAGTGTTCTCTCCCCACGCCCTCCACCCCGGTACTGGGCCTTCCTCTTAACCTTCCCTGCTCTCCCTTTGTAATTCCCTGCCTCTGAAATGGGCGTTGCCCTCTGCAGAGAGGGCCAGGATCTTGTGAGTTCCTAGTACCTTTTCAATCCCAACTTAAACTCCTCCTTCTCTGTGAGACCTCCCCAGACAGGGCTTCGCCATCACTGCTCAGAGTTAAAAGTGCCTCCCCTGAAACATGTTAAGATGATCTGCTTAAAGCTGGCCTCTTGCACCGTGAGCTCCTCAAAAATGAGAAGTGTGTCTATACCGTAAGTGCTCAATGACTATTTATGCGATGCACGAATGGAGAGATACTCTGTATCTCAAGACAGGCACATGGAGAGGAGGACTGTCCTGAGCCAGCCACGATGGCCGGGGGGAGGAAGAGTGTGGTGGGGAGGCAGGTGTCTTCAGCGTGGAAAAGGGACAGCTTCAGAGGACACAAGTACCACGTCAAAACCCTTGAAAGGTGTTGAGGCAGTGAACAGGGCCACAGAATACTGGACCATGAGGACACGGGAGAGGGGGCAACCCTCCATGTTTCAGAAACACTTTGAAACGTTTATTTCTGCAAAAAAAGAAAGCTGCCTTATATCTTTTTGTTACAAAGCATCACATTTAAAAAAAAATAAAATCAACTTTGGGGGAAATTTACATGCAATTAAACACTCTGTGACTGCATAGTTCAATGAGCTTTGACAAATGTATACGCCCACTAACTATCCTCACTGTCACGATGCGGAGTATGTCTGTCGCCCCAGAAAAGCTACCAGGTGCCCCTTTGGAGTGAATCATCCCCATCCCCCACCCCAGGCAACCAGTTGGCTTCCTCTTGCTGTAGATTGGTTTGCCTGCTCTAGAGTCTCATGGGGACATGGTGGTGTCTGGCTCCTTTCTCTCATCATTGTGTTTTTGAGATCCATCCCCTGATGTTGCATCTATCAGTAGCTGGGTCATTTTTTTTTTTCTTTCATCCATCTGTAGTATTTCACTGTGGGACCATGGTACAGTTTATCTGTTTACTTACTGAGGATATTCAAGTTGCTTCCAGTTTGGGTCTGTTATGAATAAAATCGCCATAAACGTTTACGTAGAAGTCTTTTTGTGGGTAAGGCACAGTGCAGACACAGTGGTTACCAAATAAAATAGGAGAGACAGAATCTCAGATTTGGGAGGGGAGTTAATAGGAGTCTTAACTGTTACTGAGTCCAGCCCTCTGCCTGCTGCTTTCTCTCCTGCATCATATCCCTGAAACCTGGCTGTTTGGTCTTTACTTGCCCCCACCTGACAGGGAACTCACTACCTCTCAAAGTAGTTTATTCAGTAGGGGGGAAGCTCCAAGTGCTAGAAAGTTCTCCCTTCACTGAATTTCAACTGACCACTGAATAGGGCCCACCCCCCCCAGTGCCAAAATTCAGTCTAATAACATGTGCACAGAATTGGATGTGTAAAAACGGCCACCAGCTTCACCTCAAGTGTTTCCCAATTTAGTCTACAGATCCTTTGCTGTGCCAACCATTTCACTCGATTTATGGCTCTAGCTTGTGGCTGTCACTCTTAACTTGGGCCACCAGTTACTGAACACGTTGCTCCAGCTATGGTCAAGCTGGCCCGGCACTGGGCAGCTCGTCCTGCTCTCTGCACAACCATGTTGACCCTGCCTTAGCCCAGGACCCCCGGCACACACGGCTAACTCCCACAGACTGATAGGCAGCGAGAGAGCAGCCTGGAGCCTTTTCTCACATGTGTTGCTATTAAACCATGTCCCCCCCACCCCGATCCTGTGCTTTCCACAGTGGGTTGCAGATTTATGGAAATAGTACAGACTTGAAAATACAAATAGTTTCAAAAATGATTCAGACAACTTCATGGTTGAGAGACCCATAATGGCTTATTATGGCAAACTGGGATGTTCTGTTGCTCATCTCTTGCTTTTCCGGCTGACATCGGGATAAATAACTGAGCTGGACTGGATGGTTTCTGAGGCCCCTTCTAGTTCTCAAATTATGTGATTCTTTGTCCTCCCACCAAATGTCCTTTGGTGCCACTGCCCGTCCCAGAGTGAAATCAGTGGGGCCAAGAGGCTGGCTCTGTTGTATGTTTTTAGAGAAAAGAAGGTAAACAAAAGAGAAAGGAAGGAGAGAAAGTAGGGAGAAGCAGCATAACTAAAAATTCCCAACATCACTGAGTATGAGTTTGTGCAAAGGCTTCTCGCTCCTCATGTGGGAGGGAGAGAGCTGCTAAGTCCTACCTCCATGTTAAAAGCACAACTTATTTTGGGGCGCCTGGGTGGCTCAGTCGTTAAGCGTCTGCCTTCGGCTCAGGTCATGATCCCAGGGTCCTGGGATTGAGCCCCACATCGAGCCCCACATCGGGCTCCCTGCTCGGCGGGAAGCCTGCTTCTCTCTCTCCCACTTACCCTGCTTGTGTTCTCTCTCTGGCTGTCTCTCTCTGTCAAATAAATAAATAAAATTAAAAAAAAAAAAAAAAAAAAGCACAACTTATTTTAATTTACCTATTGTTTCTTCTAAAATGATATGTATTCATCTTAGACTTCTTAGAAGCTAAGGAAAAATTTAATGAAAAAAACACCTACGATCCTATAAAGAATGAACACCCGTAATATTTTGGTGAATTTTCTGCCAGTCCTTTTTAAATGTTTGTTTACCTATCTTTCTGTCCATCCCTCCAATATATACCCATGTATTCCAAATTTTGTAAAATAAAAATGGCACAGATAACTTTCCCCATTTAACACAATCTCGACCATTTTCCCATGTCATTGTTCTTTGAAAAATATAAGTTTCATGATTTCATAGTATCCCACAAAGTAGATAAGCCATAATGTATAATAATTCCTTCTCTTAGACACTTGAATTCCTTCTGATTTTTTCCTATTATAAACAATGCAGAGATAAGCATTCTGGCACATGAATCTTCACATTTTCAGTCATGTTAAAGATATTTCTACTGGAGTGTAATTTGGGGGCAAAGCATATGAACTTTCTTAAGGCTTTTCATATATGAGAATCACCAAGTTACTTCCCACAATCCCTATGTGACTCTGCAGTTGTGTTCATCTCTCAGCCAAGAACTTTTCAGAATGACAGAGCAGATAAACTCTGTTTCACTTCCAAATTGAATATACTCAGAAGAGCCAAAGGTAAAAGCCATACAGAAAAGCCCAAATTTCTCACTAAGCATCCTAAGCCCTGTAAGAGAGGAAAAAAGCAGTTAGAAGGAAAATTGGAGGTAAACTGCCATAATTGAAAAAAGCCACATAGTAAATGTCCCAGTTGAAGCTGAAATGCCAAGGAGCACAGGTATGGAAAGAAGATTGTCCTATAAACTAGGTCCAGGGCTATTAATGTGTCTTAATTCACAAGGCTAAAGGGACCTAGTCACCACTGCATTGGTTTACTCAGGCTGGGGTCTTCAACGGCAGAAATCTGTTTTCTCACAGGACTAGAGGCTGGAAGTCCAAGATTATGGTGTCGCCAGGCAGATTCTTTCTGCACCCCCACTCCCTGGCTGGCAGGTGGCCAACCTCTTGCTGCCTCTTCGCATGGTGGTCCTTCTGCGTGTGTATTCCTGGTGTCTCTCCATGCTTCCAAATTTCCATTTCTTACCATGACACTGGTCAGATTGGGTTAAGGCTTACCCTAACGACCTCATTTTAACTGAATTACCTTTTTATTTTTTTATTTTTATTTTTTTAAAGATTTTATTTATTTATTTGAGAGAGAGAGAATGAGAGAGAGAGCATGAGAGGGGGGAGGGTCGGAGGGAGAAGCAGACTCCCTGCCAAGCAGGGAGCCCGATGCGGGACTCGATCCCGGGTCTCCAGGATCATGACCTGAGCCGAAGGCAGTCGCTTAACCAACTGAGCCACCCAGGCGCCCTTAACTGAATTACCTTTTTAGATACAGTCCCATTCTGAGGTACTGTTAGGACTTCAGCATATGAATTTTGTGGAGGGATGCAATTCACTCCATAATGTGCACCTAGTCGAAGGAATGGTTTATGTGGCGGGCTTTGTATTTGTAATCTGATTCCACAGGCTTGTAAGGCAGGTCTAGGAGAAAAGTACCTGCAAAGTACACTTCCTCCAAGTATCTCACGGAGCCCTCAGGAAATATCCCTGGCAGACTATGTTTTCCAAAATGTCTACAACAATACCTCCTATCTTGCCCACTTTTCTGCGATGTGACCTTGCCCCCTCTACATCAAGAGGTAGAGTCTACTCGCTCCTCTCAAATCTGGGCTGGCCTTAGTGACATGCTTTCCAAGTCATGGTGGGCAAGTGATGCCCATACCGTCCCAGGCTACTGGAGAAGGGGCCATACAACTCCAGGAAAACGCTTTTCAGACGCTCCCTCCAGGAACCCAGCCGCCGTGCTGTGAGGAAGCCCGAACCACATGTGTGCAGTCTGGTTCAGAGTCCCAGCTGAGGCCAGCCTGCAAGCAATCCCAGCTCAGGTGTCAGACTTTGAGTGAAAAGTTCTAGGGGATCCCAGCCTTAGCCATTTCCCTGCTATGCCCTCATTGAACTCCTGATCCCCAGACCCTGTGCGCAAAGGGATGGTTTCACATCACATTTCGGGGTGAAACTGAGCCAAAAGACAGACTGTGGCTTATTCACACATTTTCACCTGGTGGACGGTGGAGCTAGAGTAAAACCCAGCCCTCACAGCGTTCCGTCCAGGGCTCCTTCCACCATTTACTCTGCCAACAAGTGTGACTTGTCTGTCGTGAGCACATACTCTGTTGGGCCCTGAGGAGACACTGGGGACAACTGCATGCAGCTCCAGAGTGCAGCATGAGGGCGGTGGAGGACATCGCAGAGAGGCTACAATTCAGCACAAGGGAGACTCGGCGGTAACTGGAGCTTGCCCCGCACGGAATGATTCCGAGGATGGACACCGAGGAGCTGAGTGCCTCAGGCAGACAGCGGGGCTGAAGAGGGGCTCATATCAGCCCCGAGTCCCCCGTTCAACTTCCTGCCTTGTTCCAAAAGGGATGTAGGAACTTTCTTTCTTTTGACTGAGAACTTCCTCTTTTAAACAAGATGCTCTTTAAGATCCCTTCTGATGAGTTCTCGTGATGCTGTCTGTAGAGTATCTGTCCTGCCTACTCCAAGGGCAGGAGGCAGTGTCGGGAGACACGGGTTCACATCCCAGCTCTACCTGTTTGTTACGGGCGGGGTAACCCCAGGGAAATGATTTAAGCTTACGGACCCTCAGTAAAGTGCACAAACATACTTCCTGTCTCACAGGGGTTGTTGTGAGGATTAAATAAAGTGCTTATGTGAAAACCAGGTGCAGAGACATCTACTGAATCTGTTGCTAAAGTCTGCCCCTTTGTCCAAAGTAGTATCTCCAACCGTCCACATTCTCTTCCTCTTTCTGTCCCTAAAATAGCCTCGTCCTCTTTGAGGACAGCGATAGAAGAGAGAGAAAGAAGAAAATATGAGCTACCTCTTCCTCAGCTTTGCTTGACCATCCACCAATGAACCTGTGCCCCTTGCCCATCCCCCTGACCTCCCTTTGTGAAAGACTGGAGAGCCCTCTCCTGTTCAAAGCCCAGCCTTCCCTTCACAAGTCGTCCCCAGAGGTCTTCGGGATCCTGAGCTATTGGTTATGGATCCTTGCAGATCTCCCTTTCTACAGAAAAGACACTTCCCTCAAGCCCAAATCTCCTCGCCATCTTCTACCCTCACCCAAACTTCTTAAAACTGACACCTGCCTCTCTCACTCGCTTCTCTCCCACCTGGGGTTGGCTCAGGCTCCCACCGAAACTGCTGTCACAGGTGTGGGAGGGGAGTCTTGTCACTAAATCCAGGAGTCACTTTTCAGCCCTTAGCTTCTAGATGCTCTGTCCTATTGTCTTTGTAGATTCTGTGAAGTCACCTTCCCATCACGGGGGCACCACCCTCTTCCACCTTGCCTCCCACCTCTGCTCCCCCTTGTTGGCTTTAACCCTAACATCCTCCTGTCCAACAATCGTATCTGTGTGCGGACGTCCCACGGACATCTCAAATCTAACAGATTCAAAATCAGATCAGGTGTCTCTTTCACCCCATCCCTCCAATTCTGTTCCTCCAACTGTGTTCACTTGCTTAAGAAACCAAATGGTCATTTTTCTGGCTGCCCAAGCTGGAAAACGGGTATCATCCTCCACACCATCCTATCTTATCTATGGATCCCACCTCCTCAATAGCTTCTTAATCTGCCTCTTCTCTCCCATCCAACTGTCCCTGTCATTCCCTATTTAAATGGCCACAATGGTCTCCTCTCAGGCCTCCTGGCTTCTGATTCCCCAACCCTAATGCATCGCCTGAATGGTGTGGCTAAATCATATCTGATTATGAACTCCCCTGTTTAAAAACCCTCAGCAGGGCTCCATGGTTCTCATGCTGGAGTTCACACTCTGAGCTCCCGCACATGGTGTTCGCTCTGCTTGGAACATCCTGCCTTCTTCTTCAGGCTGATTCAACTCCTACTTATCCTTCGGATTTCTGTTTAGACTTTTCTTCCCTGGAAAACTTTCCCTGTTTCCCCACGGCTGTGAGATCCTTCTCAGATGTTCCCTTAAGTGCTTTTGCTTATCGTACGATTACTGTGATTGTTTATTTCCCTCTTGCCTAGCTAGCCCTGGGGCTGGCACAAATCAGGACATTAATAAATACTTGCTGAAACTTAAGAAGGGAAGGAGTTACTTTCCACCAATCGTTCTCAAACGTTCTCAGCAAGCATGAGAATCACCTGGTGGGCTTGTTAAACCAGCTTGCTAGGCTCCACCCTCAGAGATTCTGATGGGAGTTTCTGCTTCTGTCCTTTTGGGGTGATGCCCCGGCATTTGCACTTCTAACCAGGTGATATTGTTGCTGCTAGTCTGGGACCACACATGAAGAGCTTCTGCTTTATACACTTTATACACTTACATATTATTCTATTATTCAGTCTGCAAGGTGAGGGATGGCTATTTTTAGAGAAGGCTGGCAGAAGTTTTTGGAGGCTTGGTACATTTCTGGTACCTCTCTTCTTCATAGCTTCCTTAATAACATTTCATGAGAGTTTAGCTTCTTAAAAAGTTCTCGGAAAGCTGAGTGGGCTCTAAGGTAACCAAAGCCCACGCCCCATTAGGGATCAAAAGCAGCACCTGGTGGCTCCTTAGTGGGTTGCCAGGCTACGGAACAAAGGTGAGGGTAGGATGGGATTAGCAGCTGGAAGAGAGTTTAGAATGAGCTACTGAGGCATGAAGAGAGGGTAGACCTCCCATCAGGAGAAGACTGTGGAAACCAGATGCAAGGAATCCCCATGACCATTGCCTTGATTTGCACGTGGAAGGGCACGCCATCCCCTTGAGGACAAGTTCATGCTGCAACTTGTCCTCTAATAGGACTGGGGAATATTTTTCTCAGAAGAACCACTGAGCTCCCGTAAGGGACATTTCTTATGGGTAAGAAATGACTTAGGCTTATCACCACTTGCTTTTAAAAAATAAGCTCTATTAGTTTATTTTTGATCATAAACTACAATTCACATTTGAATATTTAAAAAGTACAGAGAAGCATGGAATTCCATGTCCCCTGAAGGGCATTTTATTAAAGTTTGGCATGCATCCTTACAGAAAAAAATAAAATTAACATAAAGGGGGATTATTCTATATATACTTCTCTATAACGTTATAAGAAAAAACTTAACTGAATACAGTGGGCATTTCTGCATCCATACTTCTAATTCTACTTCATTAACAGTGATAGGAAGTTTTATTGTGTGGATGTACCATATTGTACTTAACCTTCCTGGATGGGCATTTAGATTGCTTCCTGTTTTTTGCTGTTATTAGCAATCCTTCAGTGGACAACCTTGGACATACATCTCCGTGCATTTGTGAAGTGGAATGGCTAGATCAAAGACAATTTGTCTTTAAAGTTTAGCTATGAGTTGCAGGTTTCCCTCCAGAAAGGCTGTGAATGTATATTTCCACCAATAGTATGAGTGTCCATTTCCACATACCCTCACCAACATTTGCACTCATCAGTGCTTTAAAATTTTTTATAAGCTCTGTTACTTTAATTTTTCATTTCTTGGATCAGTTTCTTTGGGCACTCTTCAAACACATTTTTTCCCCTTTGTATTTCTTCCTGACTTGCCTGTTCAGTTCTTTGCCCCTCTTTTTATAGGAATTATTCATCTATTTTTCTTATTGACTTACAAAAGCTATTTATATGTAGAGAGATTAATACTTTCTTCAGTTTGTTGCTTGTTTCTCTTAATTTTTCTTTCACAGTGCCATACAGATGTCCTTGGTTTTTAATTTGTATACAGTTGAGTCTGTTGATGTTCTATGAAGCTGCATATTTTCCTTTTAAAATAAAAAAAAATCACAATTCTTTTTTTTCCTATGAGGAAAAAAAGAGAATGAAGCAAAAGAAAAAATAAAGACAGGAAGAGGATAGAAAAGAGAGCTGTATTCATGTTTATTCTATTCTCAGGAGATATGGAGTGATTCTCAAACTTTAATTTACTTGGAGACCTCATTAAAATGTAGATTAAAATTCAGTAGGTCCTGCAAGGGCCTGAGATGCTATGTTTCGAAATAGCTCCCAGGTGAGACTGATGGCCAGTGGACCACACCTGGCGTAGCGAGGTTTTAGGTTATGACAATGGGGAAGACACTGGTGGCCTCAGTTACAGTTCTAACTTCACTTAAATGATCATTTGTTTGAAAACTCCTCTCTCTCTCTCTCTCTAATTAAGCAGGTGAAATCTTAACTTTTTGCTCTGCAAAGTAGGAGATAGCTGCAGCTCATTTTTAAAAGTAAGTCCGCTCTCATGGAGTAAAATCCCTCCATCTCATGGTCTTTTAGAATATATGGCTAAAGATTTTAATTTTATTAATTTTTTTTTATATTTGTGCCTATAGGTTTTTAAAGGTAAGTATACAAGGATGAAGTGTTCTCGAGAACTTTTTGGGCTGGATAAAATTAAATGGAGAGATTAATTGGTCGTTACAGGCAGAAATAGTCCAGCTCTGTGCTGACTAGTCCTTTTCTGAGCATTATAAAGGGGTTTTTCTGTATTATTTTTTTCAGAAAGAATAGCTACAGTCTAAACACATCCCTGAAGACAGTAATCTAATGAGTCATGTAAAAGGCAACATAGTCTGGTTGGGGAAAAAAAAATCTTAGAATAGCACTCAGGAGAGCTAGATGCCTACTCTGGCTTTAACGTGGTTACTTTGTGTATGTTAAACTTCCCTAGTTTAGTGCCTTCAACTGTAAGATGAGGCGATGTTCCAGCCTCACTGACCCAGGATGATACTGGAATAAAAAATTAGAGATTTTGGAGTAGAAGTGGTATCAGTGCTCCTCTTACAACCTATGGTATACTGGCTTAGGCTTTCTAATTTCCAAACAAGTTTCCACAAAACTGTCTCTGACATGCAAAACAAATTGTAGCAAAAGAGGCTCTGGACATTTTTTGAGTGTCCTGAAATCAAGAAGCTGCCTCTGCCATATTCATGCCTATGCTGTAAGAGCATATGGGCACGGCTTGCTTTTTGCAAGGAGAATAATGGGCATGTGTTTCTATTTGAAAGGAAAAGGTTAAATACGGACTGGACTCAAGGGTAGTTTGGGACAGCACTGCCAAGTTGGTATGAGGAAAAGGAAACCAGCATTCATTGAGTGTGAATTATCTCATTCCCTTGCGACGACCCTGTGAGATGGGAATTATTTCTAACTTTTTACGGGAATTCAGAGTCAGCAATTTGCCCAGATTTCACAACTAGAAAGACTAAGACCTCAAAGCCCTCAGCTCCACTCTTACCCCTCACCCCCATCTCTGAGCAGAGCAGCTTCACCTCTTTTAGCCTTAGTGTCCCGAACTCTACTAGTGACAGCCCCTCTCACACAGGGGGATGGTGGGGATTAGTGCCATGATGTGCCTGTCCAGGGCTGGCCCACAGTAAGTGTTCAGCGCACAGTAGATATCATTTCTCTCCTAGGCTCTCATATAGCCCCGGAGGTTAGAAAGGACGCAGGGCCGTTGCAATGGAAAATAAAAGTAGACACGCCCCCCTCCCAGTCTCATCCACCTGTCCTCAGGGACAAGGTACCCAAAGGGCGCGTCTGTGCTGTATCAGGAAGTGCCCACTAGTGCTTCTCACTTTTCTGGCCCTCCCTGCATGGCGTGGGAAGGGGTCCGAGCCCTGGGAACGGATCTAGGTCAGAATCCACCTCCTCTATTTGGCTACTGTCCTTGGGCCTCAGTTTTGCCATCTTTCCTTCATATGGTCATCGTTGAGACTTAATAAGGGTGGGTAGTGCATAGTAGGTGCTCTGGCAGCGGGAGCTGAGACGCGGCTCTCCTCTCCCTCGCCTGGGGCAACAAACCGAACAATCACAGCAAACCTGCACCCAGTTGTCTTGGGGATCCAGCACGGAGCGAGGCGCACGCCCTGTCCCGCTGCCATCGCCACTTACATGATCTCAATCATCACATGCCCCCAGGCTCCTCCAGGCCAACTGCCAACAGCATCAGACTGTGTGTCACCTTCCAGGCCTCCTCCCACAAAAATACTGGCCTCCCAGCCTCCGGAGCTTAGTTCACCCCATAAACTCTGCTAATGCTTACCACATGCGGCTGAGCTGGCGCGCCCCGCCCCACGCCCCTTCCGCGGGCTCCCCAGGCCTGGCTCTAGGAGACCCTGACTCCCAAGGGACCCTTCTGCGTAGGGGACCCTTCCCCGCTAGGAGAACTTCTCCCGAGGGGACCCTTCCCGCTAGCAGACCCTCCCCCTAAGGGACCCTTCCCCTAAGAGACCTTCTCCTTAAGAGATCCTCCCTGTAAGGGCCCCTTCCCCTAAGAGACCCTTCCCAGAGACCGGCCCTGCCCTCGGCGGGAAGCGGCCGGCGCTGTGGTCCCCGCAGCCCACACATGACCTTGGACGCCTCTCCAAAGCCAGCGTCCACTCCTGGCAACAGGCGGCGGGTCTACACCCAGTGGTGCCTTTTGTTGTTAAGAATTGGAAACCCGATCGCGCTTGTTTCCCGTTCGCAATCACAGTAACTTGGAGCTTAACCACTCGAACACCCACCCTCTGGCCGGAGAGGGCGGATCCCGGAGGGGTTGAGGGGGTGCGGAGGGCGGGCTGGGGGCGCCGGGAGGGGCGCGCCCACCTGCACCGGCCAGCGGCTCTGCGGCCCGGCCCACCTGCTCCTCTGCCGCACGTGCGCCAGCCCACCTGCGCGCCCGCACGCCCCAAGGAGGGCGAGGCCGGCGCCGCCCCCGCCCCCACCCCTGCGGCCCGCACCGCCCCCGCCCCCGCCCGAGCGGACGGCTGAACGCGTGCCGAGACGGCGCCGGCCTGCAGTGCGCGCCGCGCGTCCCTAGGGGGCGCAGCCGGCGCGGGAAGCCGCCGAGGCGAGCCAGAGGCCCGGCGCGAAATTCCAGGCGGGCGGGCGCGGCGAGTTTGAAAACAGGCGAGGGCGTGGGGGCGGGGCGCGAGGCCCGCGAGCCGCCTCCCCGCGGCCAATCAGCGGCGGCGGCGGGCGCGGGCGGGCGGCGCGTGCGGCCCGGCTGTGAATGGGGCGCGGCGGCGGCGGAGGGCGAGCGCCGGCGCGCGGGCGGGCGCACTTTCTCCTCAGCGCCGGGCGGGGGCGGCGGCGGCGGCGGCGTCTCCTCTTCAGCGCCCGCCGGACCCTCCGGGAGACGTGGCGCGGCCGGGGCGCTCCGGCTGCGGGGGCGCTGGGGGCGGCGTGACGGGAATTTCCCCCGCTGACAACTTCTCCTCCGCCGCGCCCCTCCGCCGCCCCCGGCCCCCGCACCTGGCCGTTCGGCCGGCGGCCACCGCCCGCCCGTCCCGCTCGCGGGGCCCGAGGCCGGGCGCGGGCGGCGGCAGCTCCGCCTCAGCATGGCCCGGGGCGGCGGCGGAGCGGCGGGCCCGGGGCGGCCGCGGGGGTCCTCGCCCGGCCCCGAGCGGCGGCGGCGGCCCCGGGGAGCCCGCGCGGCGCCCGAGAGCCCCGGCCGGGACGCGGGGGAGCGCGGCGGGCGGCCGGCGACAAAGTTGAGCGCGGGCCGGCGGCGCGGATGGTGGGCGCTCCTGGCGCTGCAGCTGCACTTGCTCCGGGCGCTGGCTCAAGGTAGGCGCGGGGCCGGGGCGAGTCCGAGCCGTCGGGCCCGCGGGCGGGCGGCGGGGCTTGACGCAGCGGGCCGGGCAGCCGAGCGCTCGCCCTCCAGACGCGCCCTGCGGGGCTCTGTCGCCGGCGGGAGCGGAGTCGTGCGGCCCCCGCCGCCCAAGTTGGGAGCCGGCCGCTCGTCGGAGCCCGGCGCCCCCCGCGGGCGGCCGGCCGGCATCTCCGCGGGACCTCGGGGCGCGGCGCCCGTGGCGGGAGCGGCCGCGCGGTCCTGCCCGGGTCCCGATCCCGCACGGCCCGCTGCCCGAATCCGGGGCGGGGGGGGACGGTGCAGACCGCCGCGGGCAAAACTTTGGTGCCCGCGGCTTTGCCCCCCGCCCGGGCGCCCGGCGAGAGCGGGGCGGGGCGGGGCCGCTCCTGGGGAGCCTAGCTGGCGGCGGCGCGGGGAGCTCCCCCTTCGGCCTGGGTCCTGTGAGAGCCCTCGGGCGGCAGCAGCCTTCCCCGCCGAAGTTGGCTGGTCTGAAGAGGGTCAGGATCGAAGCAGACGGCGAGGACGCCGGCGAGAGGAGGTGCGTCCTGCGGGGGAGGGCTGCGGCTCGGGCCAGCGCACCCCTGTGCTGCCGGCGGCCCTGGGAGCGCGGGCTCGCTGGGGGTCGCGGCGTGGGGGCGCCCCCGTCTCCGGAAGGAGCCGGCGCCGGCGGCCGCGGGCGCTCGAACTTCAGTGAGCCGTGCGCGGTGTCCGGTGGCGGCGGGGGACGCGGAGGGACGCGTCACGGCGGGCAGGGGGTCGCGTCCGCGAGGTGCGGGCCCCCAGCCGTCCCCGGCAGCGGCAGCTCGCTCGCGGCGCCTGGTGCCCTCGACCGCGGTCCGCCCCTCCCCGCACACCTGCTCTCCCGCTCTGCTGCGTGAAGGCAACTGCCGTAGGGCTGCTTAACCCCTCCATTACTAGGGAGTTTTCGTTTCGCTGTGTGCGCGCGTTTCTTTTTGCCTAATGACTGACTTCGGTAGAAAAGCGTTTATTAAGTCATTTTGTAGAATGGCATCTGTAGGTTGCTAGAGAAGCCAGGGTCAGAGGAAGAAGTCTAAATCACTGCGGGCTGACTTTTAAAATGGAGATGGTGTTTATTATTGTTTCCCTTTTTTTTTTTTTTTTAAAGCGGTGACTTGCACTTTGCAGTAAGCCCTGTACATTTGTACATTTGAAGATTTGTGCCAAGTTCACACGGCGGTGGTGGGGGGGGAACCTGGTGGTCTTGTTCTTAGGTGTATTATAAGGGTGTCAAGCTATCAGTTGCACTCTGAAGGCTGTATAATGTGTCGTATTTTTACAGCTGTAATGCTAATGAAAATACATAATTAAACTGCACTAAGGCAACAGTTAAACTTTGTTAGGAAGGAATATTCCTTGTTGCAGGGAAAACATGGGTACCTGTTTTACATTTATATGGTTTATGAAAGTGTACAGGTCTTTTAGTGTAAAATTTCAAATGGGTTGTCACAAATTTTAAATTCATTGACAGGCTTCTGTTCTTTGTGCTCTGTGAAATGTGTAATATATCCATCATTTTTTTATATCATATTGAAAATTCATATTACTGGGGAGATGTCACCATTTGACAAAAGCTCATGTATCTTGAAAATGAAGATTCTGGTGCTGCTATAGAGATTTCTGATGGGATGATGAGTTGGTCATATGCAAGGGAATATATTCTCTTGAACCTTATCAGATAAAATGTAACATTCTAAATGGAATGCTTAACACCAGGCTGGAACTAGTTACAAGTACCATATTATTGTGTTGCTAGGTGAAGCGTTTCCTAATTTCTCTTTGTCTTCTAATGGTATTTCATGTGGTTGGGCTTGGTCATGATATTTTGGGAGAAAAGTGCAACATTGACTAGTAAAAGTTACATATAGTTACATAGCCCAAGTTACATAATTGGCATTGCGAGAAATACCAGGTTCGGATCTTCCAAATATAACTTTAATATGTCTTGGGGACATATATGTGAAGGAGCCAGATCTGAGTGAGTTTATTTAAGTAGGCACCACTCCGAACGTGGGTCTTGATCTCACCACCTGAGATCGAGTTCCTTGCATGCTCCATAGACTGAGCCAGCCAGATGTCCCCAGACCTGAGTGTTTTGGGAGGATGCCTTCTGGCGTGAACGGTGGTTGGGTCATAAGTATCATATACGTTTAGTCTGTGATGCCCTAGTTTTATTGCTAGATCTTTGATAGGCTTGTTGATCCTGGTAATGTTTAGTATAGCCTCCTACATTCAATATAGCCTCGTGTGCCAACAGTTTATATTCACCAGGCTGAGAGGGATAGAGATGCCCTCCTCAGTTATTGCTTTGGGGTTGTTCATAGTTCTCAGTTTCTCCTTTGGAGTTATCGCCACTTAGATCGATGGTTCTTGAACTTTGGTGCGTATTAGAATTACCTGGGGAAATGTGGTGATCCTGTGGAACCACAGCTTGCTTTCCAGGTGATTTTGATACACACCAGGGGTTGAGGACACTAAGTTAGATTGCCTTATGTCTTTCCTCATTCCAGTTATCTGCTGCTTTCCTGGAGCCTCTCTGGCTCTATGTTTCTCCAACCTGGGTACGCCCTGGAGTCACGGAGGAGCTTTAAACCATATTGAAGCCTGGATCTCATTTCCAGAATTTGAGGTTTGACCTGGGCATCGGATTTAAAAACTCCTCAGGTGATCCTAATGTTCAGTCAAGTTTGAGAACCATTGCTCTAACCCTTTCAATGAGACCACATGATGCATTTTCCCTTTGAACCTTGTTGCTGGCCTTGTGGTTTCATAGTACTCCACTGCCCCCCAAATTCCAGTGACCTTTATACACTTTGAACCTTTCATTTAAACTTGTTGCATGTTTGTGATCTCAAGCTTTGAAGTTTCTCCCTGACTTAATCAGCTTTTAATCGCTTATTCTGTTTATTCCTACTGTTGGGTTCCTACTTTGTGCTAGTGTGCGGTATGCATCAGAATCACCAGTGAAATTTAAAAATACAATCATCTGGCCTCCACCTCTGACCTGGAGGATCTCTGGAGAGTGAATTTTTGCATTTAAAACTCCACAGGTGATGCTTGTATCTTTATGCTCTGGTTTTATCCTTGTTGGCCAATCCCATTATCTCACTTAATTCTCTGTCATCATTAGTCTGACTTCATGTGGTCTGGATGCTTACCTGGACCCCTACCTGGACCACTTTTCTCAGGCCAATTCCCAGCCTTGGGTAAGGTCTACTAATTAGGCTTCTCTGCCACTGGTTTGCTGGAGAAGTCAGAAAACTGTGCTAATTGGGTTTGCTGCAAACCTAGCTTCCTTTTGGGGCCTTATGCTTTTATTACCCCAGAAGCATTTGGTTTCCCCTTTTCCTCTTGGACCCCCTTTCTCTCACAACTTTGAGATTCGAGTTTCCTCTGGAACTTGAGTTCCAGACTACCTACTTTACTGGAGAGTCTTCATGGAGAGTGCTACACTAAGTGTTCAGATACTCACTGATTAAATTTTATTAGACCACTGCATGTTTAACAGATGGCAACTAGCCACTGGGTTGGTAACTGTCTTGTAAATCCAGTAATCAGCAATTACCACCCTCTGTGCAGCCTTACGTAAGCCGCCTGTACCCGACCTTTACTGAACCCTTCTCATGTGCCAGGCACTGAGTGCTTTATGAGTAGGCTCATTTACTCTTCACAACAACCCCTGAGAGGTAGGTAGCATTTTGTACTCATTTTACCTGTGGGGAAACTGAGGCACAGAGATGTTAACTGATTGGCTTGAGGTCCTGAGGCTTGTAGTGGTGGAGCCAAAATGGAAAGCAGGCTGCTTAATCCACAGTCTGTATGTAACCGCTAGGCTGGACTGCCTTCCATGTAGCCTGGAGCTTTCTATGGGAAGGGAGAGCAATCAGATCAATACCAAGGGAAGATGGTAGTTGATGTTTTCTAAATACTGTGTTGTTACTGGACCTCAAATTTCAGGTTACCTTATTTACTGTTGTCATTGTTAAATTCCATTGCATAATTTGGAAGAGAGAAGAGGAAATATGCATAACCCCCTCCATATACCCATTCCTCTCCCGTAATAAAATGTTGCCATTTTGGAGTTTTTCTTCATAAAGAATCTTTTTCATACTGTAATTTTCAGATTCCAACTGAGAATAGGTTGTGGCAGTCTCTTGGCAGATTTGAACACCCCAGAATTGACCACTGGGAGTGTACCAACCATTTCTTTGAGGAACAGTTGGAAAATTCTTTTATCTGCATTCAAGTACATGAATTTAAGTCCTTTAAATGCAAATAAAGAGGTGGGGTTTGTAATGCACAGAATTTTTGTTAGTTTGCTTCAGCATGCCTTTTATCTAAACATGGTTAAGTTTAGCTACTTACTGGGATTCTACCTAGCTAGGAAGTTTCTTGTGCCCTTAAATATTGGGGTAAAACAAAGTGGAACTCTGACGAGTTAGGTAATTAAATGGAATCAAGATGTTATTAAATTCTGCCTACCAGTTGCCTTTATGTTATTTCCACTCTTTAGAGCCCTTGCGTATTTTTTGTTTAGAGACATGAACTTGGGGCTGTCCTCTAGGTGTCCCCTAGATCAGAGACGAGTAATGTTGGTTGACTGAATCTACAGAATGAAAGACCCAGAGTGAGTAGGAAAACCGAGAAACTGGTTTTGACTACGTCACAGCTTAAATTTCTGCAAGAAGTAATAAAAGCTGTAGTGTGTGGTTTTTTTCTTTTTTTAAAAAATATTTTTAAGTAATCTCTATACCCAACGTTGGGCTTGAACTTAAAACCTCGAGATCAAGAGTTGCATGCTCTTACTCACCTTCCACCTGAGCCAGGCAGGTGTCCCTAAAAGCTGTAGTTTTAAGAAGTAGACTCTTGAAGTCCAAATCCATGGAAGGTGAGTAAAGCTGAGGGTAGGGAAATAAAAATCAGGTTGAAAGGTATAGTATAAAGAGGAGTTAAAGTAGAATTATTTTTTAAAAAGTGAAGATTTTTTTTTTATTTGGTTATTCTTTCTAAGTGATGATACATTTCTACCTAATGTAACTGAGCATTTTCATTTGTATCGTTTTTTATTATAATTAGGCTCCAACATGCCTGTAAGTTATTTTCTTAAATTTCCCCCTATGTTTTTAAATCTCCTTTAATAAAAAAGGCATAAACATTTGTACGCATGGTCCTGACCAATGTATTTTGTCAACTGGTCCAGAGAATATGGTACCTCCTGCCATCCTTTTGTATTAGCACATAGAAATTAGTCCTAAGTTTTTTAGTGAATTTTTGAAATGCAAAAATCTGTCAGAATTAGACAGCTACTTACCTGCCACTTATTGATCCCATATCTGAGACCTCTTCTGGAGAAATATATTATTAGTCTTAGATTCATTGTATTAACGCTATTCTTGCTATATCCAAATATAAAATGAATAAATGCTGTTATGGGAGCACTGCTCTAGGAAACCCTAGATATTTATATATTTGCTATTCTAGTATTTAGGTGGTCTGGCCTCTTGACAGGCAGCTCTAAAGCCTTAGCCTGCCCCCTGCCCCCACAGTCTGAATGAGAATACTTTTGTAAAGCTTTCTTAGAAACATGGATGTGGTGAATGGAAAAGGTGATGGTCTAAGTGTCAGTAGACCTGGTTTTTATTTCACTCTGTAACTAACTTGCAATAGGAGTAAATCTGTTAGCCTCTCTAGATCTGTTTTCTCGCCTGTGAAAGGAGGGGGTTAGACTAGATCTTTAAAATCATTTTGTTCTGATTCTCTGATCTTCCGTATGTTGTCATATCCTTTCTGCCCTTTACTAGACTCTGTGTGTGTCCTATCTGGGGATTCTGTAACTCCATATGTCTTAGCTCTTGGAAACTAATTCTCTTCATTTTACTTTTTCCAGGGTATTTACAATATCAAAGACAACTAAGATGCAGTACAGTATTTCTCCTGCCGTCTAGCACATGATGTATTTACTCCAGCCTGAAAATGGTTCATCAGTAATTTAAAGAGATTGGTAGATGGTGTTTGTTGATGTTTCTGTGCTCAACCTAATGTTATGTTGGTTAATTGTATTCCTTAGGGACTTTTAGTAAATCAAAAGGCCCTCAAAATTAACACAAGAACTATTTTTCACTCTAACAGGCTTAGCTAGCACTCTGTTGATATACAATGCCTAGTGAAGATAACAGCTATCAATTAAATAATCAATTTCTTGACATGTGTCAGTCATGTAAATCTATTAATTTACTGATCTTTGGAGATTAGCTTGTTGAACATGGGCTAAGACTATAGTTTCTGCACTGTTTTTGGCTTTGCTAAGTATGTATTTTTTAACTGACAAGGCCAGCCTTTGGAGATACGGGCTGTAGAGAATGGGCTAGACTTGTGGGCCCACATTATTATGTAGATAAAGTTAACCTTTGGTGCAATGTTCTGTTGCTTCTTCTCCCTTTCAGAATTCTCTTCTGTATTCTAGACATGATTCCTTATCAAGAGAGGTTTGGAAGCTGTCAGATATGTAAGCTTGATTTTATAAATATGAATGATCTTTTCAAGAAAAAAAAATATTGGGAGGTAACCAAAGAATGGCTATGGCTACTCAAAGAGGAGTGCCCGTGGTTGCCTTTATTTATGTATGTATTTATGTATTTGTTTATAGAACCCACGGGTGGTGGGGTGGGGCAGAGGGAGAGAGGGAGAGAGAATCTTAAACAGAAGTTCCTCATCCAGCGCAGAGCCCAACGTGGGCTCCATCTCACGACCCTGAGATCATGACCTGAGCCTAAATCAAGAGTCGGACGCTCAACCAGCTGAGCCACCCAGATGCCCCAGTAGTTGTCTTTATTAAGAGTAATTGGTGGTGGGAATTTTAGCAACCTAAGTAGACAACTAGTTTGGAAAAAGATTTCAGGTAAGGAAGGATTTTCATAGCTTATATCACGTAGGTATATCCTATCCTACTTAGATAAGGATGATCATCTCCAGAAGTTGTAGTTTCTGTGGGTTCTTTGGTGTGATCCTTAATTTATTTTGTGTCTTTGTGGTTTATTCATGAGAGAGGGCCTATTTTCAAAGTGAAGGTTGGTTCTGTTTGCCTTCATCCTAGGTGTTACATGTGGTGGAAAAAGAATAGGAGATTTTTATTTTGCGGACCAAGCCCTTATATACAATGAGTGTCAGTGTTGATTTAATATATGAACCACCAGATGGCAACAGAAAAAAGTGTTTATGGAGGATATAATCTGTAGTTTTCACAGCTAATTTTTTTCTTTCCATGGTTACACTACTTTTCAGTATACTTATGTAATACTTAAAATATTTGGCTGTGAGCAAGGTGAGTTTATAATACCTGACAATGCAAATCACAACCAGCAAATAGAATAGTAACTGTAAAGTATTACTAGAAAAAGACCATTTCTTTACTCAAACATGTGTATAACTGTTCCCAGAGGGAATGGGTTTCCAAATATGCAACTTTATGATTTACGTTATTGTATAGTTACACTTTTACTTCTAATTTTTTTTGTTTTTGTTTAGCAGTTAGCTTTACAGTAAGCTGTGATGTTTTGTAGAACATAAAGGAAAACATGGCTCTTACCCTACAGCATTTTATGTAACACCTTTTAAAGGAGATACATGAGTTTACAAACATTAAACATATTTATATATTTTCTGGCCAAAGGTATTTTTACTTTATGTCGAATTTGTTTTATTTTTGCCTTGTAGGCATGTCCCCTTTTTCTAAGTGTGTCTTCTTGGCTCTTCTCAAGTTTTTTTCTTTCCTTGTTCTTAGCTAAGACTCTTGGCTGCAAGCTAGAAACTCAGTCTGAACTACTTAAGAAAAAAAGGATTTCATTGGAGGCATCCTGGGGTATCACAGTGTAACAAGAAGAATACCTTGAAACTTGGCAAATTTGTGATTCAGCTCCACCTTAGGAATAACTTAGAGCCAAGTGTTCAAAACCTCTCAGGAATTGTCCTCTCTGTCATCCTCTCTCAGTTTGCTTCTGTTCCCGTGTTTGGTGTCATTCTTGACTGTCACTGAAAATTGGCTTTACTTCTGTGACTCAAACCCAGCTATCATCAGTCTGCATTTCTAATGCATCAGAACCTGAAATAAAAGATTGACTTAAAGCTTTGGTCCTGAGTCCGTAATCTGGGAAATGATCAGATTGGTATTTTAAAAGCATAATCTCAAGAAGGGGAAAAAGCATTTTGGTTGCAAAACAGAGTAGACTGGGAAGAACCAGAATGAATGACCCTAGGTGAGTTAGGCTGTCCCAGCAGTTGAGGTGAGAGAAGGTAGTATAGCTTGGACTGGGCTAGGCTGGTAGTGGTGGGGATGGACGGGTAGGTGTAGAGACAGATGTAGGGTGCAGAAAACCACAGGATTTGGTAAGGTAATAGTTTGGATATGGAGGGTGGATGAGAATGTCATGGGTGATGTTCAGGTTTCTGGCTTACATGACTAGTTGGTTAGTGCATTCATTTGCTGAGGTTGGACC
This sequence comes from Halichoerus grypus, assembly GCF_964656455.1. Classification (NCBI taxonomy): domain Eukaryota; kingdom Metazoa; phylum Chordata; class Mammalia; order Carnivora; family Phocidae; genus Halichoerus; species Halichoerus grypus. The sequence goes on from NC_135717.1 coordinate 2,521,843, forward strand.
ACTGTAGTTGGGGCAGTATGGTCATGATTGTGGTTTTTGATATGTTAATGCCAGGTACTTTTGGGGCATCCAAACAGCTGTTAGGAAAGTGTTAGATACACCTTTTTCAGTCAAAGGTGAGGTGTGGGCTTTTGTTGTAAATACTTGTGGAGAAGGTATAGCCTATTGTTTAAAGGATAGGATTGGCATAAAATGGACTCAGTCATTTGCTAGCTTTGCTTCCTAAGGTTGGCTACTTAGTCATCTTTTAGCATTATTTCTCATCCCTGAAGTAGGTATAGTAATTGATCCTACTTCATAGAGCTGCTGTGAGGATCAGTTGGTATGGTTGCAGGTAAGGTGTTTAGCACCTTAGCAAGTACATAGCATGCATCCTGTCAGTGTTAGATGGTAGTCTTATTTTTATGGTTTTGTGGACAGGAATTGTGCCTCATTCACCTGTTCTTTTCCCATAGTATTAGACATTAATGAGCCACTGTAGGGCAGAGTGGGGAGTGTGAACAGTTGACATGACTGGAGCATAGTGAGGGTAATATGGCTGTGACTTGATAAATTGAAGGAGGAAGAGATTGGAGTGATGGGAGTGAGAGAACAATGGTGGTAATATTGGAATAAGTATTTGAACTGGGGTGATAGTGGGGTGGCAAAATTGGAATAGTCAGTATTGCTGCGGGGAGGTGAGTAAGATGAGAACCAAGAAGAGGCCATTGGATTTGTTGATTAGGTGGGAAATGTTTATCTTTTTGAGTGTAATTTCACTAGAGTTCTAGGACTATAGAGCAGATTGAAGTTGATTACAGAATGAATAGGTAGTGAGAAAATGGAGTCAACAGGTGTATTCTTTGTTGAAATTATCTGTTGAAATTCTCAAGAAAAACTATGAAGGCATTTGAAGTGTGTAGTGACGAAATGATCTTAAAATGTCTTGGGAATATTTAACCAATTTGGAAACTGTTCTCAAGGTTGAAAAAAAAGTTGGCTGTTGTCATCTGGCAAAATGGTAAGTAAGCATCACAATTCCCTGAAGTGATCATTTTAGTTTCATACTTTGTGACAATCGCAGGTTTCTATCAACATTGCCACCAGAGCTGATCTAGAGGACTTTCACCCATACCCTGACACAAACACATAGAAACTGTGGACAGAATATACTAAGGACAAACGAAAGCATTCCCGAGCCTGATAGACCAGGAAATCCCAGGTGCCAGAAGTGGGAGAACTCAAAGCCAGGGTATAATTGGGAGCTTAAGACCTGCCCTGCTCTCAGATCTGGATGCAGGCTCCAAGGGCTTGGTCCTGAGGGTGTCATGAAGGAATAGGAGACATGGTCTTAGGTCTCCATGAAGAAGGAAGGTGGGGTTGAAGTCTTCCTACATAAAACTTTGAAGGTTGTCCATCTGTGAAAAGAAAACTAGAAAAATCTAGTCCAAGGAAGTGCAAAGAAACATGTCCTCCTGAGGTTGTATGTAATTAGAAATAAAAAGAGAAACCTCTGAATCCCAAAGCTGTACATAACATTGAGGGTGGGTTAAAATTTAACATTTCTTACAGTGCAACTAACCCTCAAGCTGAGAAATTAGCGGGAAATGTGGTATAGAGCTATGGAAACCAATGGAGCCCTTAGAAATAAGTGTGAAACTGTCCTGCAGAGCAAATGAAAAACTTGGCACTCTAAATGAAGAAAGAGTTCATGCTAAAGATGAACTTGCAGTAAAAAAAAAAAAAAAAAAATTGCCAGCCAAACAAGGAAATGAATCCGTACGAAGGAGAGTGGGCAGGTGTTTTAAGTAGGAGAATTGTACTCCAGGAGGTACTCCCAGGACGTAAGACAGAGATTCCTTGGTTAAAATTATTAGAGATACAAGAGGTAAGACTGTAATGAAAGAACACCATAGACTAGAAGATTTGGGAAAGGACCAAAGAGAACTTACAGAAATGAAAACTATGGTCTTTAAAAGTAAACTCAGTGGACAGGTAAAACAGCTGAGCAGTATAATTGAAGAGCATACTACTGATTTTTTTAAAAAGATTTTATTTATTTGAAAGAGCACGAGTGGATGGGGGTGGGGGGCCAGGGCAGAAGGAGAGGGAGAAGCATACTCCTTGCTGAGTTGGGAACCCGATGTGGGGCTTGATCCCAGGACCCTGAGATTATGACCTGGCCGAAGGCAGATTCTTAACCAATGAGCCACCCAGGTGCCCCCAAATTACTGATTTTTAAGGAGGTCTGAGGAAATTGCTTGGAATGAAGTACTGAAGTGTCAAGAGATGGAAAGTGAGTCCTTGAGACTCATGACCTTTAGTGTGAAAGTCTAGTATTACCTTCTCTGAACTTCCAGGAAGAGGAAATAGTGGGGGGAGGCACTATTTGAAGATATAATGGCTGAAAATTTTCCATAATAAATGCAGGGCCTAAGTTCTGAGTTCCAAGAAGTGCAGTAAGCCCCAAGCAGGCTAAGTAAAAATAAATTCATATTTAGACACATTGTAGATGAAATACTAGAAACAAGACAAAAAGCAACCTGAGGGAGGCCGTTGTCTAGACTGGCAGGAATTTTGAGTCCATATAAAGTAATGTTCAGGAGTAAGTGAAATAAAGCCTTTGTAGATAAAGACAAAGATCACTCATAGACTTGCTGGAGGACTACTAAAAGGTGTTTGTCAAGAAGAAAGAAATTGAAACTGGAGGAAGGAGTGAGATGCAAATAGCAAAGTACGAAGTTTTAGGAAGCAGTTTCTCTAATTTATTATATGCCTTGTGGTTTGGGAAAAGTGAGCATTAGTAGTTTCCACTGATGTAGGGTGGACAGATTAGCTTAAGAGTGAGGGCAGCACAGTTCATTCATTCATTTAGTGCTTACTGAGGGCTTTCAAGGAGCAAGGCACTGTGTAAAGCAATAAAGGCACAATGATAAAACACAGTTCCTTCCTTCATGGAGCTTATTGCTTATTAAGGTGGAGACACACTGACAAAATAAAATATAGTTGGTTGTGAAGAGCCCTTTCAGCTGTACAGATGATTCAGAACCTGGGGGATGAGCTTCAGCAGGATCTTAGCAGGGATACAAGTAGGCAGGCCATATTAGAGTCTGGGGATTCAGATTAGGACTTGGGAACACAGATTCATGTAGAAAGAAACTGAGCAACCTGAGTGAGGAATTTAGTGTCTAGATAATGACAGGATATTGCCAGATAGAAGGACCGAACATCAAGACTTTTGTGTTTAGCCGGCACATTCCAAAATGGTGTTCTTTACATTCCGAATTGGGGCCTTAGCTGTGAAAAAAATTGGACTTGGGTCTTAGCTAGCAGGAAGCTAGATTAAATGTGCAAGGATAAACTACTTTTTTTAAAAAAAGATTTGAGGGCAGTGGGGAGAGAGGGCGCGTGCGTGCCCGCGCACACATGGCGTGGGAGAGGGAGAAGCAGGCTCCCCGCTGAGCAGGGAGCCCTCCACTGCCATGGGGCTCAATCCCAGGACCCTGGTATCATGACCTGAGCTGAAGGCAGCTGTTTAACCGACTGAGCCACCCAGGAGCCCCAAGGATAAACTACTTTTAGTAACATTTGAAGAAGAGCATACATATGGAGGAACATTGTTAAGATATAAAGAAGTTCAGCGGATCAGAATTAATGGCAGGCGAGAATGTAGACATTTGTGATTTGTGGCAACTTGATATTACTGGCTGGTTGTTTTTAACAAACTCCTGGACTTTGAAAATTACTTAAATCTAGTATCACAGAATATTATAGTTAGAAAGGCAGAGGTCATCTGTATCTCTCACTTCTTTGTGGAATCAAACATGAAACCTAAATTGTGTTGTGCTTTTGTGTTGATGGGGATGTTGTAGCGAGTGAAAATTTATAATTTAGCATTTCATTAGCTTCAAATGCCGCTTAAGGTTTTTTTCTTAAAAAAAAAAACAAAACAATTTCTTTGCTTCAAAAGTTGTTCTTTCTTGGGTAAATAAACTGAATTTTACCATAAATGATATTGACAATAAACATGTTTGTTAAAAAAAAAAAAACAAAAAACCAAGCCAAAACAAAAAACCCCAGTCAAACCTCATTTTCCCTGTGACTTTTCCCAAATCAGCTAGTGAGGAAACATTGGGAAACTGCTCTGACTCTCCTTGCCCCATTTCAGGAAACAGGCTTGGTTGGAGTCCTCTGTATGTGTTAGCAGTGGGTGACCCTGACCAAAAGTTTCTGGCAACTTTTCTAGTGACTGATGCAGCGTAGGAGTAAAAACTGTACTGGGTTGGTATTAAGTATGTTGTAGAAGTAGATCTAATTGACATGGAAAGATATTCAGAATACATTAGGTGAAAAATGAGGTTATAGTGTGCTTTGTACAGTGTAATAGCTTGTCTTTACCGAGTGCTTCTCATGCACTGGGCACTGTGATAGTGCTTTCTATGCAGTATCTTCTAGCCTTGTTACAGCCCTATTCTATAGATGAAGAAGTTGGGGTGCAGACAGGTTAAGGTCACCACTTAATAAGTGGTGGAACTGAGCTTTGAATGCAGCTTTGGTTGACCCCAGAGCCCCTGCTCTTAGTCCTTGCACTTTGCTGCCCCTCTGCATGTGACCTGACCACATGGTGTGGGAAGTTTCTCCAATACAGGGCCGTTTATACGTACATAAACAGGAAAGGGGCTGGGAGGCAGCACACTGAGATGTGAATATTAATAGCAGCTGTCTCTTAGTAGAAATATCGCAATTTTCTTTTCTTTTACTTTTCTCTATTTTCTGACTGTAATGGGGGCTTAGATTGCTTTTGAAATAAATAATATAAAATCTTACAGAAAAGCATAATAGGTTTAAAAAGTAATGGGGATGTAATATTAAGTCAGAAACAGGAAACCGTCTTATAATCTATGCAGCAAGTATGAATGAACAGATCATCCTGTCTAGAAAGTGTTTATCTGTGTTATGGGAAAATTTTCTGAACGTTCCAATTTTCAAACAATAAGCATTTATAACTTTTTAAAAAATTATGAAAGCAATTATTATTTACCGTAATGTGGTATTAGTGGATTTTAGGAGGACTATGGTATTAAAGTAGTTCAGTGGTTCATGCTGAGATTCCATTAATGGGTACCTGAGATTTTGGTGTGTTTTTCTGTTGGAGGGAACGTAAATTACTGTTTTGGGCCTTATTTTGTTCATTTATTTGAAAAGACATGCAGTATCTTAAAATTACAGACTCCCTGGAAGAACAAAAACTCCTTTGAAAGATGGATGGATAAACACATTTGTACCATTGATTTCTGGTTAGGGCTGCTTAATCTTTGTTTTACGACTCTGGTGTCAAATTCTCCCAATAACAACTCCAATATCAAATCAATAAGTTGAAGTTTTTATGGTATTATGTACAAAAAGCTTGAAGCTTGTAATTGTAAATGAAAATTAGGAGTAATTTTAAATTGAAATGTTTTATATAAATTAAGAACTTAGTGCATTTATATTAGATACACTATAAATGTAAATTAGGAGAGTGTTAGGTATGAATGTGGTAGTGTGGCAGGCAACACTTAGGGTGGCACCTGGCTTACAAAAATGTACCATTTCCTGGGAATCGCCCTGGTCCACAGCAGGGGCCTCCGTTGGCCATTTCTCTGCTGTGTCCTCTTTCTGAATTGTTTTCATGATGCTCTGTGAATCTGTGCATCCTCAGAGCTGCTCTGGCTCTTGCCTGTCCTGAAGTGCGGACATTCTGCTTTTCCTCATGTTTCTCAGTATATCCTCCTTTTTGCTTAAGCTACTCAGAATTGTTTTTCTTTGAGCAAATGGTATTCAAACCTTTTGAAGGATGGGGGCAGGGGTGCTTAATAATAAAGCATTGCCAATAATTTTGAACCACGTAAATATAAAATTATAGATATTCTAATAGTAAATACTTTAAGGCAAGCAAAGGAACATACATTGATTCTGAATAGGCATATTTTTAACTGAATTTCAACAAATTCAGGTCTTCGTGTGTTTTGAGTTTGTGTTCATCTTTCTGCTTTTCAGACTAATTGGGGAGTGGGAATTCCTTTTCCTTACTTTGCTTTAGATGCTTCTGTGTCTTCATTTTCCTTCCCCATTTCTGCAGCTCAGCTTAGTTCTGTAGCTGTGTTCCCTGGGCCTGCCAGGGGTGGGCTTGCCTCCGCTCATTCCTGTCTGTTTACTGACGATTTTTGAGCAGCCTTGTTTCTTCCCTATCTCACCAAGTTTTCCTACCCGCAGTCTCTCCTCCCACATTCACAGGAGTTGGTTTCTTCTTTCCATGTGTGGCAGCACGTTCAGTCCTCGTTTAGGATGTGAGCAGTGGTAATAGGTACTCTTCATAGGTGAAAACATGTAGAAAGCATATATGACTAAAATAGGTGTGCCTTTGTTGTCCATAAATCTTTTAGTTTTATTTAGCCTTGGTAAGCAGGGAGAGGTGTAAGGTATCCTTCATTATAGGATTTTTAGCTTTTACAGTTATAATGTATTTTATTATGTAGTGCTTCTTTTTTTTTTTTTTGGAAGGGTCTCCCATGACTAAACATCAAATAAGATGTTGCAGTCACATTTTTATCTATTTCACACTTAAGACCAAGCTCCCAAGTACCCCTTCTGCAGATGTCTCACTGTACATATACCCATCCTCATTCAGTCCAACCCAAAACAAATTCTGACGGTGACACATGAACTGCACATAGCTGGATGGCCTACCAGGTCCTTTATGCAGTTGAATTTACAAGGTGATACCAAGTTAAGACAAAGTTCCAGCTTGGATGCCTTCATCTCCCTCCCCTGAATCCTGATCCACTGGCTGCCAAAGCTCGAAGGGGTTTGGGGTAGGGTGCTTGGTCATGGGAGAAGCTGCTATGGTTGGCCCAGCACATGGGTAGAGGGGAAGGTTTCATTTCTTCACAATCTGAATGACATCCTCGTCCTCCAATGTATGATCTTTACACACTTTTTGAGGATTGTGTTTCACAGACAGACCCCACACCAGAGAGTATTTAAATTCTTTGATAAGATTTTTGTGAATCTTCGTGCAGAAATCCTCCACCGTAGTCCTAGAGTAAGGCAGCACCACTGGGGATATATAATCTGGCAACTGGCCTTTGGGCTTGGTGTAAATCCTCACTAGTTTCAGGTAGTCCCAGATCTTTTCCAAGAGGTCATCAAAATTCCAGCGGTGATGGGCAGAGATGGGTACACAGTGAGGCACCTTATAGATGATATCCAATTCCTCAATGGAGATCTGATCAATCTTATTCAACACATAGATACAAGGGATATAAACTCTATTTCCTTCTACCACGTCGATGAGGTCATCCGCTGTGGCATCACTACGCAGTGTCACATCAGCATTGGGAATTTTGTATTCAGCAGAGTGCTCTTCACAGTTTCAGCATCCAGCTCACTCTGAGGGCAAGTGGCCGTGAGATTAATGCCTCCTTTATCCTTCTTCTTAAAGCCAATGTTGGGGGGTTTGCTGTTCAAGCGAATGCCAAAGCCTTCCAGCTCATTTTCAGTTATCTTTTTGTGTCCCAAGGGTTTCAGGACATCCAGAACAATCAGGATCAAGTTACATGTTCGGGCCACTGCAATGACTTGACGGCCTCTACCTTTCCCATCCTTGGCACCCTCAGTGATACCTGGAAGATCCAGGAGCTGGATCTTGGCACCTTTGTTATCTGATGACACCAGGCACAGTGGTCAGAGTAGTGAACTCATAGGCTGCCACCTCGGAATATACCCCTGCCAGGTTACTAAGCAGTGTTGACTTTCCCACTGATGGAAAACCCACAAACCCAATTCGAGCATCACTTGTCTTGGCCACATCAAAACCTTCTCCTGGTCCACCACCACCACCACCTTTTGGGGTAATGAGCTCTCTGTGAAGCTTAGCAAGGCGAGCCTTAAGCAGCCCTAGGTGATGTGCTGTGGCCTTGTTCTTTTGAGTCCGAGCCATCTCGGCTTTGATCTCCGCAATCTTGGCTAAGGTGCTGCTCATGGTGGCGAGTCACAGGGCGTTGGGAGGAGAGCGTAGTGGCCTCCGCACAGACTACTTCCCCTTACACAGCCACGGGGGTACCTGCCAAGGCCACCAGGCGCTACTCTGTAGTGCTTATTTCTTGTGAAAAATGACATGAGTGGGTTAAAAAGTCTCACCATGCCGAAGTATATGTAGTGAAAAGGCTCTTTTCTGATCTCAATCCCCTGGTCCCCTCTGTCTGAGGCCATCACTGTTCCCAGTTTGAATATTCTTTCAATGATATTTTTTGTGTGTGCGACCATATATATCTTTTCTCCCAGCCCTTGACTTTATGCAAAAGGTAGCATACTATTACTTTGGAGACTGGCCTCAGCACAATTGTCTTTTTTTACTTAACATTGTATCTTAGAGAGCATTCGTATTAGCACATGTAGATATCTCATTTTTAAATACATAGAAAATGTGCTTTTAAGCCGTTGGCTAAGGTGTATTGGCATTATAACATGATGGTGTCATGAGTTTAAGAGCTGGGTTAAAACCCTGGCTCTGCCATTTATGAGCTGTGTGACCTTGGAGAGGTTATATAACCAGTTGCTCCTTTATAAAATGAAAGGTTAGTATCTCTTCACAAGGTTTTTGTAAGGATTAGAAGAGATAATGTATGTAAAGCATTTAGCACAGTGTCTTGCTTAATAAATCATAGCTATTTGCTCATTAATTTATCATCAGATCAGATGAACCCCTAATGTGTTTCTCCTTCTTTAACTAAAATAAAATATACAGAAGGCATTACATATTTCTTGACCTTTTAACTTACCTTGTCTGTCCTTTTCTTCCA